>NC_044570.1:7269717-7594529 GCF_007565055.1 Rhinopithecus roxellana
CCCCCCCCCCCCCCTTTTTCTCACTCTCATGGCATCTGGTTCCTGTGGCCAATAGTAGATTGAGCAAAGCCTAATCCCTGGTATCCAATGAAGATTGATCGGATTGATCAGAGAAAAGGCTCTGGCAGGTGTTCATTTGAGTAAAAGGGTCTTGGAATGAGATCATCTGGATTATTCAGGTGGGCCGGAAATCCAATATCAAGTGTCCTTATTAGAAACAGGTAGAGACACAGTACAGAGATACCGTGGAGAGACGGTTTCACGAGGCTGGGAGACGGTACAGGCGAGGAATGCCAGTGACTGCGGCCACAAGCCCAAGGGGTGCCTGGAGCCCCCCGGAAGCTGGAGGTAGCAGGAACAGGAGGAAAGGATTTCGCTCGTTCCTGGAGCCTCTGGAGGGAACTGGACACAACTGTAGTGGACTGAACTGTGGTCTCCCAAAAAGACCTGTCTATACCCTAATACCCAGAGCCTTGGAATGAGAACTTACTTGGAAATAAGAATCTTTGAAGATACAGTGAATTAAAGATCTTGAGATGAGATCCATACTGTGATATGGGTCTTGGCCCTATAAATCAATGACAGGCCCTCTGTCCTTATACGAGACAGAGAAGACACACCAGACACAGAGGAGAAGGCCCACATGGAAGACAGAGGGCAGAAGCACTGCACGTGATGCGGCCAAGCCCATGGAAGGACGCCTGGAGACCCCAGGAGCTGGGAGAGGCAGGAGGATCCTCTGATGGAACTGAACACAATTGTAGTGGACTGAACTGTGCTCTCCCAAAAAGATCTGTCTATATCCTAATACCCAGAGCCTGGGAATGAGACTTTATTTGGAAATGAGGATTTTTTTTTTTTTTTTTTTTTTTGAGATGGGTTTTTGCTTCTTGCTTACCCAGGTGGGTTGCGATGGCCATGATTCGGTCCCACTCCCGCAATCTCCCACTCCATGGACTTCAAGCTAATTCTAACTGTTCGGCTTGCCTTCCGTTAGCTGGACCATTACAGGCTTGGACTGAGTGTGAGCTCGACTGCAACCACAGGCCAAAGGGATGCCTGGAGCCCCCAGCAACTAAGAGAGGCAGGAATTGATCCTTCCCTAGAGCCTCATGGCGTTAAAAAATTATTTCTATTATCCGCTTATAATATAAAAGCAGCAGCCCTAGGACACTTGATCTAATGTTATGGGTCCCACGAGCTGGGACGAGGGAAAAATAATTCCTTTGCTTTTCTTGATTCGGCCCCCAGCTATTGGCCACCTTACTAGAGGCCTGGAAAACTGATCCATGTCATAACCTGCAATGAGCTGCCTGAACACACAGCCATCTCATGGGACCATCTACATCGTCTTCACACAGAGACCTGAGCCCCACGGGGAGCTTGGCAGACGGCTGCGGGGATCGTTCCGGGTGGCCTCTCAGATCCATGCTGGGGGTCAGTCGGGCTGCTGGGAAAAATGTGAGTTATAATAGCCACAGACCCTCTGGGAAGGCCTGTGAGTTTGCGTAACTTTGGTGATAAACCTGGCTGAAGGCAGCCTAGTCCCCTTACCTTTAGTTTAATAAATTAGAGTAGAAACAAAGCAATGTGGGGAGTTTAACTTGTTGACTCATGTGGTCCTAAGACTAACCTTTGATCTACTGCAGGAGCTTAACTGCTTTCTACTTAGGAAAGTCTGCAATGTCAATTTCCCTCTAGCAGTATTGACTCAAGACCTTTGTCAATTAATCTTTACTGAATAAATGCAAGTCTCGCTCACTGATCCAGGCCACGGCTGCTACTAAATGGCTCGGACACTCAGCCAAACTGCTAACTTCATTCATCTGTCGCTGGCTCAGGGTCTGCGGGACAGACCCCCGCACCATAAATCTTGTTGCAGTTCTCACCATATGGGCTTCAGGTCTCTCTGCAGCACCATGAGTCCAGCTACGCTAGGAAGGTCAACATCATGCGTGTATCCTGCAAGTTTCACTGTCCTTGTAACCTCTGGCAGGCTGTCCTTCCTGGAGGCTGTTTCCTGGCCTGGTAGTCTCGTTGTATGATTCATGGTTTTCCTATGAAGGGTCTTAAGATCTAAGTGGACATGCTGCACAGAGACTGCGTCTGTCTGCAGTAAGCGCTTGAGCTCATTCTCTCTGCATCGAGAGTCCTGTGTGTTGAGGCCTGAGCTCTGCCCGAAACAGAAACATACCAATTGTTAGGGTCACCCCGACCGGATCGTTCCCTTCCCCTCCCATAGGCCTTACAATACAGTCCCTTGCACTCTCCACACAACCCTCCCCCAGGGCTAAAGACAAACACCGCCTTTCACTGATCCCGCCAGTAACTGTTTGTCCAGACAGTTACAGGATGTGGTTACCATGTCTGTCAACCTTGCATAAGGAAGCTGGCAAAAAACATCTCCAGGATGCGGTCAAGACACCTGCAACCCCTACTCATCTCTCCGACCCCAACCCAGTCCTATAAAACCCTGCTGTAGTCTGTAAGGGGGGCTGCCTCCTCTTACCGTGGTGGACCAACCAAGCAGCTCAGTAAAGTTTGTCATCTAACGTGAATATCCCAGGGAACAAATCCACATTTCTTATCCTTTTGTACCAAGGAAGGTCCCTTGTCTAGTGGGTCCATGACATAGAATTCCTGGTTTTCTGTAAAGGAACAACAGAAATCCAGGCATCCTCGTTATCCAAGGAAAATCCATTATCCATTCCGTTATCCAAGGAAAATCCATTATCTATTCCGTTATCCAAGGAAAATCACCATCTGTGGTGACAAACCCATTCCCGGAGGATGACTGATTTTTTTTTTAAAGAGGCCAAACAATACATTTATTATTTTCATTTAAGGTGCTTATCAGGGCAACCTTACCCATCTGGGAACGATCTAGCAGTCATGTAAGAAGCACACGCCCCCGCAATTCGTTTGAACTCCATCCTGGAATTGCAGCTGGTTGTGATTGAAAGGTACCGGCGTGCCAGGAGCTGCTGCTGGGTTGGAATAGTCTGCGGGATTTTGTCACTTAGGGGAATGGATAATAAGCCAACCAGTGGTCATCTGTCTCACACGTGATGAGTGCAGGCTCGTAGGGTCTACACAGTACTTTCTCAAAAGCATTGCAAATGACTCCTTTCTCCATGTTGAAATTTGAGAACCCAACACCTATCTCTCTAACGCCAAAGGATGGAGCCTTCCTTGCCTGTCTGGTGAGTAAGAGTGAGCCTCTATACCAAGATCCGTGAATGAGATCGGATTCACAGAAAGGATCTTGGCAGGTGTCATGGAGTAAAGGGTCTTGAAATGAGATCTGGATTATCCAGGTGGTGTATCCTCTATACCAAGGATGTACCCTTTGGCTGTGTGAGGCTTTCAGAAGTATCAAAAGCGGTACACATGTTCCTGTGGTTGTGGTAACAAGTAACTACCAATTTGTTGGAGCCTTAAAACAAGAAGGATTTATTCTCTGTTCTGGGGACGAGAAGTCTAAAGTCAAGATGTCAGAAGGGCCGAGATAGCTCTGCAGGGGAGGCTGTGAGAGGGCGGTGTAATGAAGGAGGATACTTCCTGCCTCTCCCAGCTCCTGGTGGCTCCAGGCATTGCTTGGCTCGTGGCCGCATCACTCCAGTCTCTGCCTGCATCATCACATGACCATCTTGTCTTCTATACTCAAATCTCCCTCCACCTGTCTCTGATAAGAACCCTCGTGATGGCATTTGGTTCACTGGGATGATCCATAATGACCCATCTGAAAACTCTTAATTCTATCTGCAAAGATTCTTTTCCAAATAAAGTCATATGTATAGGTTCTGAGGGTTAGGGCATGAACATATCTTTTGAGGGCTATCATTTGATCCATAGCCGTTCAGCGGTCTACATTCTCGGATTTGACAGCGGCATCCTTCACTAGTGGACTGTGCCACTCTGGAATGAGGTTGACCAGATGCTGCTGCTGGCCACGTGAAACTGATCCTACAGGCTGGGGCAAGCTGGGCTCACACCTCCCCATGTCTGACATCTGTGAATCACAGCTGGGTCTCTGGAAAAATGAGTGAGTGCAGGAACAAAATCAAACAGGAGACCTCATCCACCACAACATCTCAGAGAGGATACTGCGGCCCCTGAAAAGAGGTCATGTCTCTTGGAACTTTTGTACTCGGTCGTACTTAACGCGGCAAGGAAAACGGCACATTTGTGTTGGAAAATGTAATTATTTATGGCACGTGTGATAACTGGGCACTTTGGAATCACAAGGTTTATGGTTGAGGACCACCCGGGCTGATTATTCCCCAAAATGTTTCTTTGGCTTCTTGAAGTTCTGCAGAGGTTGAGGCAGCTGTCTCAAAACTAGAGGACAGAGCCCTGTGGGCAGGTGGGTATGAGAAACTGAAACACTGCAGTCTTCACAGACCCACAAGCCACTGACAGGTGCAGTGTGTTTCTAGGGACAGCAAGTATCCTGAGGCAGGATATCACAGGGTCACATCACGGACCCCAGTCATGTCACAACTCGTAGACCAGAGCTGCTGCTGCAGTTTCTGGTTGTAGGTGACATGCAGAGACTTGGTCTCCTTCTCGTTGTACAGGTAACGGCCACCAACTCCTTCCAGCTCTGGGGTGACCGCTGCGTAGATGGAAGTCCACGCTCCCTCATCGGGGGTCTGGTGGAAGAAGAAAAGAAGGCTACAGTGAGACAGATTTCTGAGCAGGAAGCAGGATTCTCCGGACTCCCATGGATGCTGCAGGGAAAGGTGGAAGATACTCATCAGCTGCACTGAGAAATGTATGCGGAAAGCAAGGTGGGGTGATCGATCGGAACCACAGCTTCTCTGCTGCTGGGTTTCTTCATAACAGGCACCGACAGTAACGCACCCAAGTGGGCTGCATTGCAATGGTAGGTTACTCCGTCTCACTAGGTAGATGCATATTAAAATCCCTGATGTACGTATTTAATTCACGCACTCTTTATGAGACCGAAATGCTTATTCATTGACTAGAAGCAGATGAGCGACTGCTTGGCCTCTGTATTTAATAAACAATATTAAGCCATTGGATGAAACATCAGGACATGAAAAAGACTGCTGGTTTCAATTCAGCAAGGCATGCTACATCGGAGAATTGAGGCATTTATGGGCTGTGATCATAGATGCTGCATCAGAGAATTGAGGCATTTATGGGCTGTGATCATAGATGCTGCCAGCGAAATTGAGGCATTTATGGGCTGTGATCATAGGCTTCATGGAAACAGACGGTTCAAAAAGGAACGTGAGATGCAGAAAAAGGTTTTTCAAAGACTGGGGAGTTTACCCTAGTGGAAGGTGATCATCTTGAAACACAGCACACCCTGGTTTTCTACAGTGGGCGCTGGCCTTTGGTCATGGTCAGCGGGATGGAAGAAACGGAGGATTCTCAGAGGAATTAGAAGTTGTGGGACCTGAGAACCTTCAGAGCTAGGATGCAATAATCCAGGAACCAATACAGTCCTGCTTCACCTCTTACTGTCACAGTGAAGATGTTTCAAGAGGTCATCTGGTGAACGTATCCACCATGTGGGGGCACAGTCTATGAACCAGGAAGCAGGTCCCTGCCAGATACAGAATCTGCCATGGTTTGATCTTGAACTTCCAGCCTCCAGAACTGTGAGCAACAAATGTCTGTTGTTTACAGGCTGCCCAGGCTATGGTGTTTTGTGACAGCAACACAAACAGACTGAGACATTTGATGTCCAGAGTTTTTACTGGGGTTTCATTGCATAGGTATGATTCAGTCGTAGGTCACATGATCCAATTCAACCGCCAGTCCCTCTTTCTTCCCCAGAGGTCAGGCGGGCCCCAAATTCCAGCTCCCTCATGACATGGTTGGTGTTTCTGGTGGCTAGCCCCATCCTGAAGCCATTTAGGAAGCACCAACAGTCACCTCATTGTACAACCAGGGCGTTGCTAGCATTTGTGAAATTGCAAGAGTTTTAGAAGTTCCTCCTTGTTCCAGAACCAGGAATAAAGACCAGATACGGCCTTTGTCATGTTTTCTGGGAGTGATGATCCATCCGCCTGAACTGATCTCACCTCTCACCAGTGCCCCTCGCACTGCGGTGGCTCATGCCTGTCATCCCAACGCTTTGGGAGACTAAGGAAGGAGGACTGCTGGAGTCCAGGAGTTCGAGACGCGCGTGGGCCATGTGGCAAAACCTAGCAGTGGTGAGAGTTCAGGCACATGCCCCCCCAAAAGGAAAAGGACAGACCCTGTGGTGTGGCCTGTGACACCCAGTCACTTCAGAAATTCTCCTGCTCCCAGTTCACTGCCTCATGGTCTTGACTTCAGCAGCCAGTGTGATGTGGAAAGGCAGGGTAGAGAATCCAGTGTGCCCACCAGCCCATCCTCTGGGTGCTGAGCAAGGGGAAGAGGAAGGCCGGACCCCAGTGCGGCGACAGAGCTGCCAGACGCCTGAGGTTGTTTCCCACGGACTTGTCTCTGCTTTTCTGCTGCCTAAAAAGAAATGGATGGAGCTAGAGAACTTCCCAAGTCTGGAAATCACCTAGGGGTGGCTGAAGGTTTTGCAAACCCAAAGTGTCCTGGGAGATTTGGAGGCTGATATGGTCTGGCTGTGTCCCCACCCAGATTTCATCTTAAATTGTAGTTCCCATAATTCCCACGTATCATGGGAGGGAGTCAGTGGGAGGTAACTGAATCATGGGAGTGGGTCTTCTCGTGCTGTTCTCATGATAATGAATGAGTCTCACAAGATCTGATGGTTTCATAAAAGGCAGTTCCCCTGCACACACTCTGTTGCCTGCCGTCATGTAAGACATGCCTTTGCTCCTCCTTTACCTTCCACCATGATTATGAGGACTCCCCACCTACGTGGAACTGTGACTCACCCACATCTGTACATGCCAGGCAGTGCTAAGAACCAGGCAGGGAGGGAGGGAACGGACCTGTCTGCACAGAGTCCTGCACCTGCTGGGAACAACTCAGTGTCATCAGCTATGGCCTGGGTCAAAGCACCTTTGTTTTGGGTATTCAAAGATCAGTGAAGCGTTGAGTGAAAGGGAAGGAGAAAGAGAAAGAAAAAATATACCAATGGAAGGAAGAAAGAGAAGTAGAAAAAAGGAAAAATAGGAAGAAGAAAAGAAGAAATGAGAAAGGAATGAAGGAAAGAAAGAAGGAAGCAAAAAAGGAGGGAAGGAAGGAGGGACACAGAGAGAGAGGGAGGCAGGCAGTAAGAAAGGAAGGAAGCAGAGAACAAGAAAGAAAAGAGAGAAGGAAGGAAGGAGAGAGAAAGGCAGCAGAGAAGAAAGGAGGGAGGAGGAAAAAAGGGAGAAAGTAGGGAAGAAGGGAGGAATGGAAGGATAAACAAAAGAAAAAACAGGAAGGAAGCAAAGAAGGAAAGAAGGAAGGAAGGAGAAAGGAAAAAAAAGAAAGAAAAGAAACAACCAAAGAGAAAGAAGGAACGATGGGAGGGAAGGATGAGAGGGAGGAAGGGGGGCAGGGAGGGAGGGAGGGAGGAAGGGAGGCAGGGAGGGAGGGAGGGAGCAGGGAGGGAGGGAGGGAGGAAGGGAGGCAGGGAGGGAGGGAGGAAGGGAGGGAGGGAGGGGGAGGGAGGGAGGGAGGAAGGAAGGAAGGAAGGAAGGAAGGAAGGAAGGAAGGAAGGAAGGAAAAAAGGGAGGAAAAAGGAAGGACTGGAGGAAAAAAGAGAAGAGGAAGGAAGGGAGGGAGGAATTGATTCCTCAGAGCCTTTGCTGCATTTACCAATTCTGGTTCTGCTCCCATTTGACCAAATATCTGGGGTGACTCTGAGAATTCTGATTTCTAAGATAAGGCAGACATTGTGAATTTGCAATAGCAAATCCCTTTTGTGTCATTCAAGCCACGATTTCCTTTTTATTAGAGCTCCTGTTCTCCAGATAGCATCCCGGGCACACAGAGATATTTGCCTGTGACTGTTCAAAGAGCTTCCCAAAGCTGTTCCCTCTGAACTCCACACTTCACTTGTATTAGACGTGCTGGGCTTTGCAGAAGAGAGACACACAGGGTTTCCCTCTGTCCTTGGGGCGGGTCCCCTGTGCTGTGTGCAAGGAAGCTTCCTAACTCTCCACTGCCAGGAGCCGAGGGCCGTAGGAATGGCATCACCCGCGATGTCTCCTAGGGATGAGGCTCGAAGGGCGTGGGGGGTAAACTGCCCAGCTCTCTGCAAGGCACACAGACGCTCGTTCACCTTCTGTAAACGTCGCTATGTGAATGCAGACGCTGGCGGTAGATTCTTGAGATGCGCTCAGAGAGATCTGAGGGCACGTGTGTTTATTTCAGCACCATCCACATCTTAGAGCAGAAACTCACACTCAGGGAAGTGGCTGGCAAGTAACCAGACTCCGAGCTGAGCTTCCCAAGGAGAGTTTCCATGCCCCAAAGTTGTGGAAGAGGGGACGGAGCAATGCTGTGGTCAAAGAGAAATTCAGAGACCTGTGCCCAGGCTCAGCCGCCTTCCTGGAAGAATGTTCTGAACATTCTACAAAGGCCACACTTCCTCTCCAAACCTCTGCTCCAGCCACCCAGGGATCCTGCTGCTTCTGCCACAATGTCCCCTGCCTCTTGCCTCTCTGTACCTGCTGCTTGCTCCTTCTGGAATGTTCTGTAAAATAGGTTTCCCGGGGCTGGATGTTTTCTGGGATAGGGTCATACAACCTGTGCGTGTGTGTGTGTGCACAGATATACGTAGGTACATGTGTGCACGTATGTGGGTGTGTGTGTACGTGTGGGTAGATGTGTATTATATGATTGTATGTGCATATCTGTACGTATATGTGTATGCATACGCATGTATGTACACGTGCATGAATGTCCATGTGAATGGGTACCTGTGTGTATTCATGCATGTGTTTGGGGAAATACATGTGCATGTGTGTGTGGGCACAGATGTGTGGGTCTATGCCTGTGTTTGCACATGTGTGTATGTGCATGTGTGTATATGTATGCATGTATGTGACGGTGTACTTGTGGGTAGATGTGTATGAGTGTAAGTGCATGTCTGTATGTATATGGATATGTGTGAGCATATGTACATACGTGGATGTGCATATGAATGCACGTGTGAATATGCACATGTGTGTATAGGAATATACATGTATTTGCATAAATATGTGCATGTGTGCGTGTTTGCTCATGCATACGTGCACACATGCATGTGGGCACAGATGTGTGGATACACGCATGTCTTTGTATGGGTTTGCACATGTGTATATGTGCGTGTGTCTGCATGTATGTGAATGTGTGTGCATTTATGCACGTGTGCATGTGTACAATGTGTATGTGGGGGGTGCAGGTGCGTGCATGTGTTTGCATCTATATGTATTTGTACATGTGTGCATGTATATGTGTGTGCGTGTGCACATGTGTGCATGTATATGTGTGTGCATGATTGTGCACATGTGTACGTGCACACACATGCTCCCAACTCCCCAGTGAGAGCTGTGGGTTGTGCTAAACTTGCAGGGATGTTTCATGTCTTCAGTGACCACCTGAAGCAGAGAGGATTAAGGAAACCTTCGTTTAACTACAATCCCATAAGACACACACACACACCTGCTCTTACCAGGAATAAACACTCACCTGACAGATAATGCAGAGGAGATGGCTGGTGCTGTTTAATGTCAGGTAACACAGGTCTTAGGTGGGCTCTGTGATGACTGACTTCATGTATTGGCTTCATGTACTGATTTCATGTATTTAATTGGCTGGGCTATGGTGCCCAGACATTTGGTCAAGCACCATTCTGGGTAGTTTGTGGATATCATAAACATCTGCAAATCAGTTGAGTTAAGCAAAGGAGAGGACTCTTCATAATGTGGGTGGGCCTCGCCTCAGCAGGAGAAGGCCTTCATAGCAAACACTGACACTTCCCAGAGAAGGAATTCCACTCCAGACTGTACCAGGGCAATCCTGCCTGAGTCTCCGCCCTGCCCTGCAGATTTTAAGCTCAAGGCTGCAATGTCAACTCTTGTCCAGGTCTCCAACCTGCCAGCCAGCCTGCCCGTTCTGGACTTGCCCCGCCCCTACAATCCCAAGACCCCGTTAAGTTAAACTAAACCTTTCTCTACGCATAGATCCTATTCGCCCTGTGTTTCTTGAGAACTGTGACTAATACAAAATTGACCGGTGTCGATGGCAGAGACTCTGGGCATTCTGAAACCAGGAAGAAATGCCAAGCTCCAGGAATGATCTTGGCTTATCTCTCAGCTTGAGGCACTGGAAGGTCTTGCAGTCAATCAAAGCACAGACACTGCTGGCTGGTTTTTAAGGCTGCACCGAAGGAGGGAATTGATCCACTCAAGGGCAGAAGTTTCCCATCCAAAGAGGCTGCTTCTTTTCAGGGTGGCAGCCTCAGAGCCTGTGACGTCTTTGTTCCTGGGGAGTCTAGGAGAGCCACCAAAGAGAGACCATCACAGACACACACTGTGGAAAGGAGAGATGGCATCTCCTCGGACAATACGACCCTTCCCAGTTCTGTAACTTCCATGGCGTTTCCAATGTCGACATCGAATTAATCCAGGTGGATCACCGAGCACTAGAGAGAAAAGAAGAGAGTGGCAGAGAAGAGGAAAGAGAGGGAAAGAGAAAGGAGGAGGGAGAAGAAGACAGAAGGGAAAAGGAGAAGAAAGAGGGGAGAAGAGGAATGAAGAGAGGAAGAGAGCAGGGGAGGAGAAGGGAATAGGAGGAAGAAGAAAGGTAGGAGACGACACGAGGGAAATGCGGCAGTAAGACGGAGAGTGGTAAAAAGGAGAAGGAAGAGGGGGGAGCGAGCGAGGAAAAAAGCGAGCCCAGGCGCAGATGAATACGGTGGGGAGGGAGACAGGAGGTATCGTACGCATCCTCCTGAAGAGTCGAAGAATCGTGGGAAGGGGGAAAGTATAAGATGATTGTACCATAGATATCTATCACGTCTCTGTCTAGGTATTTCACTTTGATCTATGGATTGGAGCAGCTTGACTTTTCTAGCGATTCGAGAGGTGTTCTAAGAATGCATAGGAGATGAATAATCATACACCTCTTCCTTTCTCCCTTATCCTCCTGCTGTTTTTCTATCCCTCTCTCTCCCTTCCTCTTCCTCCTTTCTTCCTCCTCTTTCTCATCATTTTCTCCCTCTGCTTCCTCCTCCATCTCTTTCCCTTATTCTTCCATCCTCCCTCTTCTTTCTTCCCCTTATCCTCTTCTTTTCCTCTTTCTCTTTTCCTTCCTCTTCTCTCTCCTTCTCTTCTTCCTCCTTTTCTTTCTCCCCTTCTTCCCTTTTCTCTTTACTCCTCCCTCTTTTCATCCTCATTTTCTCCTCCTCACTTCACTATCTTCTATCCTCATCCTTTTTCTCTTTCTATCCCTCTCTCTCTTCCTCTCCTCCTTGTCTTCCTCCTTTTATTTTTTCTCCTTTTCCTCTTCTTCCTCCTTTTTCTCTCTCTTCCCTTCCTCCTCTTCCCCTTCCTCTTCCTCCTCCTCTCTCTCTGCCCCCTCTACTATCCATTTACAGTATAAGCCAGGCTTTCCTAAAAAAAAAAACTAGATAATTTTCACACTGTACTCTTCTGTTTTCTCAAAGTCTTCCTCTGAATCGAAATCACTCTTGTTCACTTGTGTGAGGCTGGGGGATTCCTGAGTGTACTTTTTATCCACTTGTTTTGAAAACAATAACAACAACAACTAAAGCAACAGAACTTCGTTCAGGATTCAGATGGAATTACCAAGAGCTATATCTTCTTCTATCCACAGCCCCAAAGCTGGAGCTCGATCCCCTGCAGTCCTGGGGTAGGGTCCTCATGCTTCGCACTCAAGAGAATCAGCCAGAGAGCTTGTAAAAACAAGTGCACCCCTGATATTTCTGACTTGGCGGGTATTAGGAGGCCCAAGAATCTGCATTTTTTTTTCTTTTCTAGATGGAGTCTCACTCTGTCACCAGGGCTAGAGTGCAGTGGCATGATCTTGGCTCGTTGCAACCTCCGCCTCCTGAGTTCAAGCAATTCTCCTGCCTCAACCTCCCGAGTAGCTGGGATTACAGTCGCCCGCCACTACGCCCAGTTAATTTTTTGTATTTTTAGTGGAGATGGGATTTCACCAAGTTGGCCAGGCTGGTTTCGAACTCCTGACGTCATGATTCACCTGCGTCTGCCTCCAAAAGTGCTGGGATGACAGGCATGAGCCGCCGTGCCTGACCCAAGACTGCATTTCTAACCAGCTCCCAGAGGCTGCTGAGCTCAGAGACCACGCAGGGAACCCCACTCATTCTGGCTGCTTATGCAGCTTGGCAAACTGTACACCACGGGTGAAATTCAGCCTGGACCTCTTTCTGTACAGGCTACTACCTAAGAATGGTAGGAAGGAAGGAAGGAAGGAAGGAAGGGAGGGAGGGAGGGAGGGAGGGAGGGAGGGAGGGAAGGAGGGAAGGGAGGAAGGGAGGAAAGGAGGGAGGGAAGGAAGGAGGAAGGAGGGAAGGGAGAAGGGGGGAGGGAAGGAGGAGGGAAGGGAGGAAGGGAGGAAGGAAGGAAGGGAGGGAGGGAGGGAGGGAGGAAGGAAGGAAGGGAGGGAGGGAGGGAGGGAGGGAAGGGAGGAAAGGAGGAAAGGAGGAAAGGAGGGAGGGAGGGAGGGAGGGAGGGAGGAGGAAGGAAGGAAGGAAGGAAGGAAGGAAGGAAGGAAGGAAGGAAGGAAGGAAGGAAGGAAGGAAGGAAGGAAGGAAGGAAGGAAGCCAAAGAGACTAGAGGTGGCCGACAAAGACTAAAACATGTCCTATCTGGCCGACCTCCTGTATAGAGCAAGGAACTGCGGCTTCGTGGCAGAATTTAATGATCTGCCCCTGTGCAGCTGTGGCTGACAGGCGCTGTCTTCCACACATTCTCAGAATGATGAAGTGGCCTTCCTTGGTGGCGCCTTGTGCAGGGAAATGAAAGTTGCCTTCTGAATACACAACACGGTCCTGTAAATCATGCTCCCTGTGGCTTAAATAACACATTCCGCTTTATCTACAGCTTTTTTTTAAAAAATGACAATCTTTAGAGACTGGCAAGATGACAGAAGATGTATAAATGCGAACCCAAACCCAAGAACGCAGTGTGTTCTCTTTTATTTAACACACACAAGGGAATCTTTGAAGTCCCAGACGTCCGCCGGGAGGGGGGCAGGGGAGATGGTGCACAGCAACATTCATAGTGAAATCTGCATAAAGCCCCTCTTCAGTCCTCGAGACTGTTGGAGCTGCAAGCTACACAAGCCACTTCAACTTCATTCAGTCCAACCAAGGTCTATTAAATGCTCACCCATATTTTGCCAGCTCTTGGGGCAAAGGAAGACAGCTTTAGAAATAACCCCTGCTGCCTGGGAGCTTTCAATAGGCATGGGCAGTGGGTGGAGGGTGAGGCATAAGTGCAGGAAAAAAAAAAAAAGACTGAAACACACACAAAATAGAAGAGAAGATGGAGTTTCAAGGGTACTAAATAGAGCCACAAGCAATATAGTCAGAGAGAGGAGTGAATGGCTCCTAATTACATACTTACACAGCGCTTTACAGTTGAGAAAATGGTTTCCCACATATTCTGTCAGCAATGTTCACAGCAATATTATGTCATATTATCATCCAGAATTAACAAATTAGAAAAATGAGAGGCATAGCAGGGAAGGAGAGGAGAAAGGAGCTGTTGCAGGAAATAGCCACAGGCTGATTCTTCCAGAGACCCCTCCCTCATCATCTCCCTTCTTTCTCTGCTTTGGTATGATGAGCCCTGATCCATGCACACAGCTGGGTCCATGCACGTGCATTCAGCATCTCCGTCCCTGCCTTCACCCATGCACACAGCTGGCTCCATACGCATGCATTCAGCATCTGCTGCCCTACCTTCATCCATGCACACAGCCTTGATCCATGCACACAGCCCTAATCCATGCACACAGCTAGACCCACACACATGCATTCAGCATCTCTGTCCCTACCTTCACCCGTGCACACAGCCCTGATCCATGCACACAGCCCTGATCCATGAACCTAGCACCTCTCTCCCTGCCTTCACCCATACACACAGCTAGACCCATGCACATTCATTCAGCACCTCCCTCCCTGCCTTCACCCATGCACACAACCATGATCCATGCACACAGCCCTGATCCATGCACACAGCTGGACCCACACACACGCACTCAGCACCTCCCTCCCTGCCTTCATCCACGCACACAGCCTGGATCCATGCACACAGCCCTGATCCAGGCACACAACCACGATCCATGCACACAACCATGATGCATGCACACAGCCCTGATCCATGCACACAGCTGGACCCACACACACGCACTCAGCACCTCCCTCCCTGCCTTCATCCACGCACACAGCCTGGATCCATGCACATGCATTCAGTATCTCCCTCCCTGCCTTCATGCATGTACACAGCCCGGATCCACACACACAGCCCTGATCCACGCACACAGCCCTGATCCATGCACACAGCTGGACCCACACGCACGCACTCAGCACCTCCCTCCCTGCCTTCATCCATGCACACAGCCCTGATCCACGCACACAGCCCTGATCCACGCATGCAGCCCTGATCCATGCACACGGCTGGCTCCATACACATGCATTCAGCATCTGCCTCCCTACCTTCATCCATGCACACAGCCCTGATCCATGCACACAAGCTAGACCCACACACATGCATTCAGCACCTCCCTCCCTGCCTTCCAGGCACAGAGCCCTGATCCACGCACATAGTCGTGATCCAGGCACAGAGCCCTGATCCACGTACATAGTCCTGATCCAGGCACAGAGCCCTGATCCACGCACACAGCTGTTGTAGGTTTTCTGCAGCAGTATTCAGAACAGCAAAGATACGCAATCACCCTAAGTGTCTGTCAGCAGAGGACAGGCTAAGATAAAAAAAAAGTATAGTATAGTATATACACACTGTGGAATATGATGCAGTCATATCAAAGAAGGAAATCATGTCTTTTGCAGTGACGTGGACAAATGCTGCGTGTTTCCACTTTTCATTTTACTATTTTACTTTTTATTTTTCGAGACAGTCTCGCTCTGCCGCCCAGGCTGGAGTGCAGTGGTGTGATCTCGGCTCACTGCAGCCTTCACCTCCTGGGTTCAAGCAATTCTCCTGCCTCAGCCTCCTGAGTAGCTGGGACTACAGGCATATGCCATCACGCTGAGCTCATTTTTGTATTTTTTAGTCGAGACAGGGTTTTACCATATTGGTCAGGCTGGTCTTGCATTTGTGACCTCAGGTGATCCACCTGCCTCCATCTTCCAAAGTGCTGGGATTACAGGCGTGAGCCACCACACTCGGCCTGTTTCCACTTTCTAAGGTCCCTTGAGTAGTCAGACTCATCAAGACAGAAAGCAGAATGGTGCTTCTAGGAGTGAGGAACAGCAGGGAAATTGGAAGTTGTATTTTAGTGGAAACAGAGCTTCAGTTTGAGAAGCAGGCCGTTGTCCTCACAAAGTATTCAGATACTGAAAGTCAAATGCCCATCCCGCCATGTTCTCACTTGTCTGACTTTCAAGTGAGACTTCACCAGTGGGGTCTACACGGACACAGAGAATGGATTGACCATGAGGACCTTGAAAGGTGAGAGGTTGGCAGGAGGTGGAGGATGAAAAAAAATCACCTGCGGGTATAGTAGTCACTGCTGGGGTGATGGGTTCACTAGAAACCCGGACTTCCGCTGTGCAATGTCTCCATGCAAGAAATCTGCACCTGTATTCCCTGAATGTATAATAAATAAGCAAATCAGTAAATACATAAGCCAGGCCAGGCAGGGCAGAGTGGCTCAGGCCTGTCATCCCAGCACTTTGGGAGGCCAAGGTGGGCAGATCACGACGTCAAGAGATCAAGACCATCCTGGCCAACATGGTGAAACTCTGTCTCTATTAAAAATATAAAAAATTAGCTGGGCATGGTGGGACATGCCTGTAATCCCAGCTACTCGGGAGGCTGAGGCAGGAGAATCGCTTGAACCCGGGAGGCAGGGGTTGCAGTGAGCCAAAATCGTGCCACTGCACTCCAGCCCAGGCAATAGAGCATCTCAAAAAAATAAAGAAAGAAATCTGTACCTGTACTCCTTAAGTTTACAATAAATAAGGGAATCCATAAATACGTAAGCCAGTTGGCGAGATGAGCCATTAAGATAAACAAAGGCTTGTGAAGGGAAAAGCAAGCACCCCGGCGAAGCCCTGTCTTTGGAGGTTTTGGCACAGGCCTGAACGAAGCGAAGGAGAGGGACGGGATCCCTGGGGGAAGGACATGTGTGGAGAAGGGAACAGCCTCGGAACAGCCAGGGCCGAGGCTTGCACGTTGGAGGGAAGGGGTAAAGTCCCTGGTGCTTCCACCTGGAGTCATTTCTTTTTTTCTCTTTTTTTTTTGAGGTGGAGTTTCGCTCTTGTCATCCAGGCTGGAGTGCAGTGGTGTGGTCTTGGCTCACTGCAACCTCCTGCTCCCGGGTTCAAGCGATGCTCCTGCCTCAGTCTCCTGAGTAGCTGGGATTACAGATGCCTGCCACCACGCCTGGCTAATTTTTGTGTTTTTAGTAGAGACGGGGTTTCACCACGTTGGCCAGGCTGGTCTTGAACTTCTGATCTCAGGTGAGCTACCCACCTCGGCCTCCCAAAACACTGGGATTACAGGCGTGAGCCACCACGCCGGCCACATGGAGCATTTTCAGTGGCGCACGGGGGACTGGAAGTGAATTGCGTGAGTGATGACGGTATGGGGATTTGCTCCAGTGGAGACTGTAGTCAGGGACAGTCCCCAGGTGAAATAGAAGGTCCAGCGAGGGTGGTTAATTTGTTTCTTTATTAAAAAAAAAAAAAAAAGAAAAAGAAACTGGGGGGCTGGGTATGGTGTCTCATGCCTGTAATCTCAGCACTTTGGCAGGCTGAGGCAGGTGGCTCACTTGAGACTGTGAGTTCGAGGTCACATCGAAACCTATTGAAACCCTGTCTCTACTAGAAATATAAAAATTAGCCAGGTATAGTGGGACGCACCTGAGGTCCCAGCTACTCAGAAGGCTGAGGCAGAACTGCTTGAACCCAGCAGGCAGAGGTTGCAGTGAGCCGAGATCGCACCACTGCACTCCAGCCTGGGCGACAGAGCAAAGCTCCATCTTAAAAAATAAAACATAAACAACAATTCCCAGTACCTGCATCCTTGACTTGATTAATTAACCCGTCACCCTCTCGGCACATCAATCCAAGTTCCAATCAACCCAAGACACATTTTCATTAGACTGCACGGTGGCTGCAAATACATGCTTAAGACAAGCAAGGATACAAGTGGTCTGCTTCATGGTGAAGTGGGTACAGTCTACACTGCAAATTTGTTCATTGTGATGGCAGGCCTGATCACATGATTTCAAAGTGGTCAGGATGTCCTGTACAGTGGAGTGGATACACTTAGCATTTACAATAGCTTTCTTTTTTTTTTTTTTTTTGAGGTGGAGTTTCGTTCTTGTTGCCCAGGCTGGAGTGCAGTGGCATGATCTCGGCTCACCACAATCTCTGCCCCTGGGTTCAAGCGATTCTCCTGTCTCGGCCTCCCAAGTAGCTGGGAATGACAGGTGTCTGCCACTGCACCTGGCTCATTTTTGTATTTCTAGTAGAGACGGGGTTTCTCCATGTTGGTCAGGCTGGTCTCAAACTCCTGACCTCAGGTGATCCACCTGCTTTGGCCTCCCCAAGTGTTGGGACTACAGGCGTGAGTCACTGCACCCGGCCGATAGCTCTTTTTTGTAACAGCCATTGATCTTAAGACAATGAGGGTGGGAAGAGAGGTAACAGTCACGTTCACTGGCTCCTTAGGAGGGGTATACATAATGGGGGTTACTGAGTTTCACTGATGAAGCTGTGAGGAGCTTCCTAGAGGTCTGAAGAGCACACGTGCCCTCTGAAAGATTAACAAGCTACTCGCCTACCGAGCCTGAGACCACCTGCATGTCTCAGCATGAGGAATGGCCTGAGGCATCTGTATACAGGACAAATCAAACCCTTCGTCTCTATAAATGCACAAACCATAATCCCAGCGCTTGGGGAGGTCACAGCAGAAGGATCGCTTGGGGCTAGGAACTGGAGACCAGGCTGAGCAACATAGCAAGACCCTGGCTCTACCGAAAAATGTGTAACAAATTAGCCAGGTGTGGTGGTGCATTCCTGTAGTCCCAGCTACTCACGTGGTGGAGGGGGTGTGATTGTTGGAGTCCAGCAGGTCGAGGCTGCCACGAGCTGTCATCGTGCCACTGCACTCCAGCCTGGGTGACAAGGTGAGATCCCATCTCAAAAACCAACCAACCAACCTCCTAGTTTTTCTTCAGGTAGTAACTGGTGGTCCAGGTGAGTGGCTGTGAAAGTGGAATCGAGTCCATGTGTTCTGATGAGACAGAGGATAGGGGCTTCAGAGTGACATACAACTCTGCCCTCAGGTGATATGAAAGGTCACAGAGATATGTACGTCACACAGGTTCTCTCCAGGGACCACTGGGCAGGTCCTACAAGGTTTGTCTTCCGTTTTTTTTGAGATGGAGTTTCAGGCTGGGGTGCAGTGGTGCCATCTCGGCTCACTGCAACCTCCGCCTCCTGGGTTCAAGCGCTTCTCCTGCCTCAGCCTCCCGAGTAGCTGGGATGACAGGCACGCACCACCAGGCGTGGCTCATTTTTTTTGTATTTTTTAATAGAGATGGTGTTTCACCATGTTTGCCAGGCTGGTCTTGAGCTTTTGACCTCAAGTAATCCGCCCACCTTGGCCTCCCAAAGTGCTGGGATGACAGGCATGAGCCACGGCACCCAGCTGATCTTCCAAGTCTTAATATACAATGCATGCACGCATACACACTAGTAAATAATACATACACAGCAATACAGAATTAGCATTATAAAGACAGCATCAAGCTACTGCTGCTCGATAGCCTTTTCTTTAAAATTCTTAGATTATTTTAGTTTCATTTCCAGGCTAATGCATATTCTTCTACTCTATAATTTCCAAGTTTCCATAATGTTGTCTCTTACATAAAGGCAGTGTGACTCAAGCAATGCCCCGTGGTTATTTTTAATCGAAATTTGCAGATGATGATCAAAGGATTAAAGAATGATTCCTGTGGCTAAAGTTCCACTTTGCTTGTTAAATATTTAGAAAAAAAAAAAGATCAAGGCCAGCCATGGTGGCTCATGCCTGTCATCCCAGCACTTTGGGAGGCAGAGGTGGGAGAATCACCTGAGGCCAGGATTTCAAGGCTGCCGCCAGGCATCATGTCATAACCCCAGCGCACAAGACCACCTGGGCGACCAGCAACATGCCGTCTCTACAAAAAAAAAAAAAATGCACTGCACAGAGCAAGACCTGGTCACTAAAAAATTTAAAAGAGGCCAGGCGCAGTGGCTCACGCCTGTAATCCCAGCACTCTGGGAGGCCGAGGAGGGCGGATCACGAGGTCAGCAGATCGAGACCATCCTGGCTAACACGGTGAAACCCCGTCTCTACTAAAAATACACACACACACACATACACAAAATTAGCCAGGCGTGGTGGCGGGCACCTGTGGTCCCAGCTACTCGGGAGGCTGAGGCAGGAGAATGGTGTGAACCCGGGAGGCGGAGCTTGCAGTGAGCCAAGATCGCGCCACTGCACTCCAGCCTGGGCCACAGAGCCAGACTCCGTCTCAAAAAAAGAAAAAAAAAAAAATTTAAAAAGAGAAAAACAGCAAATGCTCTCCTTGGATACCGAAGTCAGTCTGAGGGATTCATGGGGGTTTTATAAGCATGGCATGTATCCAAATTGTGGTGTCTTGCTACTGAAAACTTAGTGCTTAATACAATAACTAATATTTTGAAATTCCTTTGCTTGAGGAACTCGAGATGCGAAGAACAATGGATAAGAAAGCAAACTGCAAAATAAGGGCGGTACAGTTGGGCGCAGTGGCTCACAACTGTCATCCCAGCACTGTGGGAGGCCGGGGGGGGGGGGGTGGATCACCTGAGGTCAGGAGTTAGAGATCAGCCTGGGCAACATGGTGCAACCCCATCCCTACTAAAAATACAACACTTAGCCAGGCATGGTGGCGGGCACCTGTAATCCCAGCTACTCAGGAGGCTGAGGCAGGAGAATCACTTGAACCCGGGAGGCGGAGGTTGCAGCGAGCCGAAATCACGCCACTGCACTCCAGCCTGGTGACACAGCGAGATTCTGTCTCAAAAAAAAAAAAAAAAAAAGGTAAAAGAAAAAAAGAAATTACATTGCTTGAGGAATTAGAGGTTTGACGAACAATTGATAAGAAAGCAAACTGCAAAATAAGGGAAGGAATTAATTCCCTGAAAACGTCTGCGTTGGGGGCGGGCAGCTCGTTTCATGAGAGACTTTCCGATAAAATCAAGAGCAATGCCAGGAGTCCAACAGGGAGAAAAGGAAATTTGTAACCAAGCATTAATTCCAAAACTTGACGAAACAGACAATTATCTAAAGGGAAAAGCTGTCTAAACTGGCTCAGAAAGAGGTAGAAAACTTCAACAAAGCAATAGATGCCCAAGGAATTTTGAAAGCTGAGTTAGAATCACTCTTCTGAAAATGCCTCAACCCACGCGGTTTTGAAGGCGAATGGTGGCAGTGTTTCAAAAGCAGATGCTTTTAAACATGCTAATTAGACGATTCTGCAAGGTAATGGGAAAAACAGAAAAGCTTCTTGAGGTTCTTTCTTTGTTCTGTAAACAAATTATTAAAACTTTAGAATCCCAACTTGAGATAGATAGGAAAGAAAGTAAATCTAAAGCTCCCAGATACATATCACTGCAAAAGACCTCAAAGGGGACAGGCACAGTGGCTCACTTCTGTCATCCCAGCACTTTGGGAGACCAAAGCAGGCAGATTACTTGAGGCAGGTCAGGAGTTCGAGACCCGCCTGGCCAACGTGGTAAAACCCTGTCTTTACTAAAAATACAAAAACTAGCCAGGCGTGGTGGTGCACACTTGTAGTCCCAGCTACTCAGGAGGTTGAGGCAGGAGAATCGCTTGAACCGGGGAGGCGGAGGTTGCTGTGAGCCGAGATCGCGCCACTGCACTCCAGCCTGGGCGACAGAGCGAGACTCCATCTCAAACAAACAAACAAAGAAAAAACCTCAAGGGAATGGCTGGGGCATGAAACCCTGCAGTGCTTAAGAAGATAACGCATCGTCACAACACAGATCACTGCAGAAATGTGGGACCATTCAGTTGCTGGATCTTAAAAACCAATACCCCAAAGTATGGTGCGGAACCGAAGACGCCTCAAGATCTCCCTGACCTCCCCGTCCTGGGTCCTCTGTGTCTCCCGATGCACAGGATGAAGTTGTTCTCTGAAATTCCCTGAAGTCCGGACCCGCCAAAGAAGGAAAAATGATGAGTGGCCCCTTCCCTGAGTTTCCGAACCCACATCGCGGGAGGAAAGACTGATGTCTGTCAACAGCCCTGCAGAGAATTCTCATAAACCACTGTCTGTTCTGCGGGCTCAACAGCCTCTGTCCCTGGACAGACTCGTCCTAAACCATTATCTGAAGCCGGGCACGGTGGCTCATGACTGTCACCCCAGCACTTTGGGAGGCCAAGGTGGGCAGATCACCTGAGGTCAGGAGTTCAAGACCAGCCTGGCCAACATGGCGAAACCCCGTCTCTACTAAAGATACAAAATTAGCCGGGTGTGGTGGCAGATGCCTGTCATCCCAGCTACTCCAAAGGCTGAGGCAGGAGAATCGCTTGAACCCGGGAGGGCAGAGGTTTCACTGGGCTGAGGATCGCGCCGCTGCACTCCAGTCTGGGCAACAAAGCGCGAAACTCCATGTCAAAAAAAACAAGCAAGCAAACAACAAAAAACATTATCTGTTTTTGGACCACTGTACATGTTCAAACCCATTGACTTCCCTTAAAAATCATTTGCTGTTCCCTAAATTCCCCCCCAATTCCCCTAAGAAGAAGAAGACAAAAGCATGTGTACCCCCTTCTGCCACGGGGCAGTTCCTGGGACATTCTCCTCCATGTGAGAGAATACAGTTTGCCTGTCATTTCCTTGATTCATCTTTCAATAAGGGAAACTGTATTTTGGGGGGTTGATTTTTCAGCAAACCTTCAAAAGGCAAAGGGGGATGTTTTTCCCTCGGCCTTTCCCTTCCCTACCACAGCATCCCCAAAGGGTCTCCAGCTCCTAAGAAGATTCAGTTATGGACACTACACAGCTACACAGTGTCACCCACCGAGCTCGCAGGCAACCAAAGCTTTGGGGTGAGAATGTACAAATACAACACCGAATGCGATCACCCAACAGCGCACACGCGGCCTGGAAGTGGTTGTGTCAGAGGTGTGTGAACCAGAGTGACTCCATCTTGAACAGGCGCGGGGTGAAATGAGGCGGAGAACTACTGGGCTGCGTTCCCGGACGGTGAAGGCATTCTAAGTCACGGGATGAGATAAGAGGTTGGTACAACGTACAGGTCATAAAGACCTTGCTGATACAACAGGCTGCAGTAAAGAAGTCGGCCAGAACCCACAAAAAGCAAAATGGAGACGAGAGTGGCCTCTGGCTGTCCTCACTGCTACACTCCCACCAGCACCATGACACTTACAAAGGCCACGACAACATCAGAAAGCTACCCTGTATGGTCTAAAAAGGGGAGGCATGAATAATCCATCCCTTGTTTAGCATATCATCAAGAAATAACCACAAAAATGGGCAACCAGCAACCCTCAGGGCTGCTCTGTCTACGCAGCAGCCATTCTTTATTCCTCTACTTTCTAACGAACGTGCTTTCGCTTTGCACCGCAGACTCCTCCTGAATTCTTTCTTGCATGAGATCCAAGAACCCTCCCCTTGGGGTCTGCACTGGGAACCCTTTTCCCGTAGCATCTTCACGTGTAGCCATGAATCAGAGAAGCAGAAGGGGCTTACCTTGAAAAGCAACCAGCTGAAAAGCTTCTTCACCAGGCGGGTGCCCCAGAACACATGCCGGTAGAGGTCCGTGTCGACCACGCCAGGGTCCACCACGTTGGCGGTCACGTGGCTTCCCTCGGCCGCCAGCAGCCGCTGGAGGTGGTAGGTGAACAGGACAAGGGCCAGCTTGCTCTGGGCGTACGCTGCGTGGGCTGAGTAGCAGGCACTGCAGGGCAAGCAGGAGAAGGTGTAAGAGGCTGACGGCATTCCCACCTAAGTGCCTCATCCGCGCAGCATCTGTACCAGCGGCCGTGTCTACAGGCAGCCACCTCCCCTGGACCCATGTGTGATCATGCCATCTCTTGGCCAGTGTTCCAATGCCTGCGGATTGTTCTAGTTCACCTTCTTATTATAAACTCATCCCTTAATTGTATTGGGGTCAGACACGTTAAATTGTGTTACTAATTTTTTATTTTTATGTATTTTGAGACAGAGTCTCACTCTGTCGCCCAGGCTGGAGTGCAGTGGTACAATCTCGGCTCACTGCAACCTACACCTGTCCAGTTCAAGCGATTCTCCTGCCTCAGCCTCCCCAGTAGCTGGGACTACAGGCACCTGCCACCACACTTTGCTAATTTTTTGTATTTTCAGTCAAGACTGGAGTTTTACCATGCTGGCCAGGCTGGTCTCGAACTCCTGACCCCAAGTTATCCACCTGCTTCAGCCTCCCAAAGTGCTGGGATTACAGGCAGGAGCCACTGCACCTGGCTTTCCATGTGGTCTTGTTTTGTTTGTTGTTTGTTTGTTTTGAGACAGATTTTCATTCTATCACCCAGGCTGGAGTACAGTGGCACAACCTCCGCCTCCCGGGTTCAAGCGCATCTCGTGCCTCAGCCTCCAGAGTAGCTGGGGTTATAGGCTCCTGTCACCACACCCGGCTAATTTTTGCATTTTTAGTAGAGATGGGGTTTCACCATGTTGGCCAGGCTGGTCTTGAACTCCTGATCTCGGGTGATCCACCCACCTTGGCCTCCCAAAGTGCTGGGATGACAAGCATGAGCCACCGCGCCCAGCCACATGTGCTCTTCTTGGGTCTCAATTCATAAAAGACATCCGTAAGAGCAATTTGGCAAACTTACCAAGCTATCAAGAATTTTCCTCACATCTATTGCAAGCTCTGTGGTGTCCAAAGCATGCGTTAAACTCTTTGCACCTTGGTTCAAGTAGTTTAGAGAAATGTTTTAGTATCACAGGACAGAGTGATAAAAATCGATCGGATAACCGTGGTGAAGTGAGAAACGTGCCTCTCTCTCTCTCTCTCTCTGGTAACCTCAATCATCAGCAACAGAGAAAACTGGATGTTTCCAGCTTTGCTCCTGTAAATATGTTCTACTTTTTCTCTTGATGCCTTAGAAACACTTTTTAAAGAGATGTTATTTGTGTCGTTACATCATGTCCCTTGAAGGCACACAACCGCCACAGACTCCTTTTAGAATTTACTGTTAGGAATAGATCATTGGCCGTAGAATTGGCCTCACAGTTCTTTTAAATAAGACAAAGAGAAGTATTTGAGCAATAATGTCCTTTCCTCTGGGCTCCGAAGATGCCCAGAGGCGATCAATTTGCTACACAATTATTGTAGCAATATTTCAAGGTGGATGAAGGTTCACTGCTGCTTTCAGATATATATTCTTCTTAATTTTTTTTTTTTTTTTGAGACATAGGCTCGCTGTGTCGCCCAGGCTGGAGTGCAGTGGCACCATCTCGGCTCACTGCAAGCTCCGCCTCCTGAGTTCAAGTCATTCTCCCGCCTCGGCCTCCCAAGTAGCTGAGACTACAGGCACCCACTACCACGCCCGGCTAATTTTCTGTATTTTTAGTAGAGGCGGGGTTTCACCGTGTTAGCCAGGATGTCTCGATCTCCTGACCTCGTGATCCGCCCGTCTCGGCCTCCCAAAGTGCTGGGATGACAGGCGTGAGCCACTGCGCCCGGCCTAATTTTCTGAATTAACCACACGGTATGTGTATCCTGATGGAAGCTGCGAAAGGAAACTATCTTGGCCCTCCAAATTCAGGAAGCTCAAAGGAAAAGTCCAGCGGGAACCTGCTGAAGGCAAACCTGCCTTTCATTCTATTCAAAGTCATGCCTGTGCTCACTGAGACAGATGCATATCTGATCCCCTCCTCTGGGAAGGCTCATCAGAAATCCAAAAGAATGCAACCACCTGGGTCTCACCCACCTGTGACCTGGAGGCCCCCTCCCTGTTTCCAGTTGTCCCCACCTGTCAAGGACTCTACTTCTTCTTCTTTATATTTGAGATGGAGTTTTGCTCTTGTTACCCAGGTTGGAGTGCAGTGGCACAATCTCGGCTCACTGCAACCTCTGCCTCCTGGGTTCAAGCCATCCTCCTGCCTCAGCCTCCCGAGTACCTGGGATTACCGGAGCCTGCCACCACGCCCAGCTAACTTGTTGTATTTTTAGTGAGGATGGGGTTTCACCATGTTGGCCAGGCTGGTCTCGATCTCCTGACCTCAGGTGATCCACCTGCCTCAGCCTCCCAAAGTGCTGGGATGACAGGTGTGAACAACCGCACCCACCCCAACGTAGTTCTTACATATATTGATTGATGTCTCATGTCTCCCTAAAATGTATAAAACCAAGCTGTGGCTGGACGCAGTGGCTCGTGCCTGTAATCCCAGCACTTTGGGAGGCCAAGACGGGTGGATCACAAGGTCAGGAGTTTTAAGACCAGGCTGGCCAACATGACAAAACCCTGTCTCTACTAAGAAAAAATTTAAAAATTAGCCAGGCATGGTGGCATGTGCCTGTAATCCCAGCTACTCGGGAGGCTGAGGCAGGAGAATTGCTTGAACCTGGGAGGCAGAGGTTGCAGTGAGCCGAGATGGCGGCCTGCACTCCAGCCTGGGCGACAGAGCGAAACTCTGGAGAAGATCTGGAGAAGAAAAATGAGAATGCTTTCCCAAGGCAAACACATAGAAGAAAACCAAGAAGATGAAAGCACGTATGTATACATTGAGTAAACGTTGTATGCCTTTTCTCCTATTCATCTAACATTCCGAGAAGCCATCATTTCCACTGGGAAGAACACGGGGAGAATTGGCCAGACACCCAAAGGAAGGGCATGCACATACATTTGTACATACCTTTTGGGAGGGCAACTTCACAACATGTAACTCAATCTTTAAAATCATAAATCTCTTTTTTTTTATTTTGTTTTTTTGTTGAGACAGAGTCTCGCTCTGTTGCCCAGGCTGGAGTGCAGTGGCATGATCTTGGCTCACTGCAACCTCCACCTCCCGGGTTCACGCCATTCTCCTGCCTCAGCCTCCCGAGTAGCTGGGACTGCAGGTGCCCACCACGTGCAGCTAATGTTTTTGTTTTTATTTTTGGTAGAGACAGGGTTTCACCGTGTTACCTGGGATGGTCTCAATCTCCTGACCTCGTGATCCCCCAGCCTCAGCCTCCCAAAGTGCTGGGATTACAGGCGTGAGACACCACGCCTGGCCCCCTTTTTTTTTTTTTTTTTTTTTTTTTTTTTGAGACAGAGTCTTGCTCTGTAGCCCAGGCTGGAGTGCAGTGGCACGATCTTGGCTCACTGCAACCTCCGCCTCCCGGGTTCAAGTGATTCTCCTGCCTCAGCCTCCCGAGTAGCTGGGAATACAGGTGCCCAACACGATGCCCGGCTAATTTTTGTATTTCCAGTATAGCTGGGGTTTCACTGTGTTGGCCAGGCCAGTCTCGAACTCCTGACTTCAAGTGAACCGCCCATCATGGCCTCCCAAAGTGCTGGGATCACAGGCGTGAGCCACCGCACCTGGCCTATGAATATCTTTTACTAAAACCACTGCTTGAAATTGATATTAAGAAATTAAACCTTGGGGTGGGAACGGTGGCTCATGTCTGTAATACCAGGACTTGGGAGCTCGAGGCGGGCGGATCATGAGGTCAGGAGATCGAGACCATCCTGACTAATACGGCGAAACCCCATCTCTACTAAAAATACAAAAAATTAGCCAGGGAGTAGTGGCGCATGCCTGTAGTCCCAGCTACTCGGGAGGCTGAGGCAGGAGAATCACTTGAACCCAGGAGGCGGAGACTGCAGCGAGCCGAGATTGCGCCACTATACTCTAGCCTGGGCAACAGAGTGAGACTCCATCTCAAAAAAAAAAAAAAAAAAATTAAAAATTGATTGAAAAAGTCTTTTCTGGCTGGGTGCAGTGGGTCCCATCTGTAATCCCAGCAGGACTCTGGGAGGTGGAGGTGGGTGCAGTGGGTCCCATCTGTAATCCCAGCAGCACTTTGGGAGGCGGAGGTGGGTGCAGTGGGTCCCATCTGTAATCCCAGCAGCACTTTGGGAGGCGGAGGTGGGTGCAGTGGGTCCCATCTGTAATCCCAGCAGCACTTTGGGAGGCGGAGGTGGGCACATCACCCCATCCCTTCAGGAATTTGAAAGGGTTCTTGGATCTGGAGAGAAAGAACTCCGGGTGGGTCCATAGAGTACAGTGAAAGCAAGTTTATTGGGAAAGTAGAGGAATAAAGCATGTGGCCTCCACAGCCAGAGCAGCCCCGAGAGCTGCTGGTGGCCCATTGTTATGGTTATTTCTTGATGACACACTAAACAAGGGGTGGATGACTCATGAGTTTTCTAGGAAAGGAGTCACAGTTCCCGGAGCTGAAGGTCCATCCCCACTTTCAGACCACGCCGTGGCATCTGCACACTGTTTCCTAGCAGCCAATGCATTAGAATTAGCGTATCATGACCAGACAGGATGCCCAGAGGTCACTCCCATGGCCATCTTGGTTTTGGCGGGATTTGGCCGGCTTTACCACAGCTTGCTTTATCAGCAGGGTCTCTGTGACCTGTGTCTTGTGCTGACCTCCTCTGCCATCCTGTGACTTGGCATTGCCTCACCCACCTCCAGGGAAGGCAGCCCAGCCGGTCTCAGCCTCATCTTACCCAGCCCTTATTCAAGATGGCAAAGTTGCTCTGGTCCCAATGCCTCGGAAACATTTAGGGGATCGTTTTCTGAGCCCCAGCACTGTGATGTTAGCAACGGAGCAATGCTCCCATCTTCACGTAACCAGAGACACAGGGGATCACATGGCTAGGGAAGCTCACCCCGGGGGAATCGCAACCTGAGCTGAGATTTTCTGAGATGCCCCTTCCCGTTGTCCAAAAGGCATATGTGAATTGCTTGCAGGAGGAGCAGTGACGCCCTCATTGAACCCCTCCAGGGACTCCGTTCTGCCTCCAGCCGCTGTCTCATCAGGCAGCCGTGGGTAGCAGAAAGCCGCACGCCACAATCTGACATTGGGCCTGTAAAAATAAAGGTTCTCTTCAAAGACTTTCCTCTCCACCTAATTAGGAATACATAGGAACTTCTCTGAGAAGCAAAATGTATTCAAAGACCTGCGCTAACATCGTAACTATCTGCTAGCCGTAATAAAGAAATCCATGTACTTTATGTTCTGAGCTCCCACAATGTAGCCTAAATATCTGCCCTGGCATGCTTATACTGGTCCAAGCAAGCATGAGGTCAGAGCTTGTTCCTCTTCCTTATTTGGGTCTGTTTTTACTTTTCCCACCATTCCACAAGTGACTTCCGCCTTCCTTTGTTCTCCTCTGCCTTTGCCTCTTTTAAAAAGTTCTAAGTTGCTGGCTGAGCGGCACAAATACAGAATGGGAGGGCCCGTTCCAGTCCATGGAAACGGGACACAGCGTAGGGTGGACGTGTCAGGTTATAAATGACCCTGTCTCCTTTGTTCGGTGTACTCTCTGTCTCCTTTGTTCGGTGTACTCTCACGGTCAAACTGCTATCGAGTGTACCCTTCCTGCAGAAAGTATAAAAATGGCCTTGCTGAGGAAATTAACTTTATGTTCAAGTGCTATTTATTTATGGCACCAGGGAACAAGCATTTCAAACAGGCCTGTGGTCTATCCGATTTTATTTTCTGCTGGAAAACAAACCTCAGGTCTACTGCCTTAGAAACAAATAAGGGCAGGTCAGCAAAGGGTGACAAGGGATTCCTTAGCCATGGAGACTTTGCAAAATAATGAACAATCGAAACATAACTTTTGGGGGGTTGGGGTGGGGTAGGAGGGGATTGCAAAATGCCGACTACCTAATAAAGAGACTGGAAGAATTGGCCAGGTGTGGTGGCTCACACTTGTCATCCCAGCACTCTGGGATGCTGAGGTGGGTGGATCACCTGAGGTCACAAGTTCGAGACCAGCCTGGCCAACATGCTGAAACCCCATCTCTACTGAAAATACAAAAATTAGCCGGGTGTGGGGGTGGGTGCCTGTCATCCCAGCTACTCTGGAGGCTGAGGCAGGAGAATCGCTTGAACCCGGGAAGTGGAGGTTGCAGTGAGCTGAGACTGTGCCACTGCACTCCAGCCTGGGTGACAAGAGGAAAACTCTGTCCCAAAAAAATAAAAAAAACTTTAAAAATAATAAAAAATAAAGAAAGAAAGAAATTTAAGGGACTGGAAGAATTAAGACAAGGAAATTGCGTAGTTCAGAGCTCAAGTCCCCTCTTTGATCCAAGATAAACTGCAAATCCCCAATTACCGTCCAGATACCTTTTTAAGGCAAAGTTCTCCAATCTCCTCACCCCGGGGGAAGAGGAGAGTCCAGGAAACAGGAAGTTATTAAGTGCAGAGAAGCAAAGACTGGCTTTCCTGCTGGCATGAGCGTCTTTTAAATATCACCTACAAGCATTTGGCTCTGGATCTCCAGGATCTGATTGATGGGTAAGAGGTATGGTTACTTGAAAAAGCAGAAAATGCATCATCCAAAGGCAGATTTTTCCAAAGTAAATGGAGGGGTTGGTTCTGTAATTACGGTTTTACACAGTAGCGTGCGTGGAGAAGAGACGACTAAGATTGTTTAAAAATATGGTGTGGGGGCAGGGGGAAAGTCCATACATTTCTCTACAGGAGGTGAAGAAATAAATCGAAGACAGGCATGGAGGTTCAGGAGAGAGTCCCAGGGTGGGGGTTAGGGATGAAGACATAGCCACACCAGAAATGGGAAAGCATGAAAGCAGACACACAGGAACACACATCCATTAAGCTTTGTAAATGAAACCCTGAGGACTGACAAAAATCGTTGGCATTAGGCCGGGCGTGGCGGCTGACTGCATGTCATCTGAGCACTTAGGGAGACTAAGGCAGGCAGGTCCCTTGACTGCAGGAGTTCGAGACCAGCCTGGGCAGTAGAGTAAGACCTTAACGCTACAAAAAATACAAAAGAGTAGCTGGGTGTGGTAAAGCACACCTGTGATCCCAGCTAGTCGCGAGGCTGAGGTGTGAGAAAACCATCTGAGCCTGGGAGGCGGACGTGGCCGTCAGCCGAGATGGCGCCACTGCACTCCAGCCTGGGCGAGACAGGGAGACTCTTTCCAAAACAAAACAAAACAAAAATCATTTCAACGAGCTTTCTTGTTCAGTAAGAAACTGAAGAAAAACCACTTGCTGCTAAATCTGGATCTTAAAAAAGGGTATTTGAGTTCTCCATTTCTCGCTGATTGTATAAAGCATTACTCTCTTCTTGTTATTAAAAATCGTGAAGACTGAACATACTTTGAGTGTTTGTAAGACCGGGCGCGGTGGCTCAGGCCTGTAATCCCAGCAGTTTGGGAGGCTGAGGCGGACAGATCACGAGGTCAGGAGATCGAGACCATCCTGGCTAACAAGGTGAAACCCCGTCTCTACTAAGAATACAAAAAATTAGCTGGGCGTGGTGGCGGGCGTGAACCTGGGAGGTGAACATTGCAGTGAGTCGAGATCGCACCACTGCACTCCAGCCTGGGTGACAGAGCAAGACTCTGTCTCAAAAAAAAAAAAAAAAAAAAAAAAAAGGAGCCCTTTGTAAGTTATTGTGATGGATACTGTAGGATGTACACGTGTCATGTCTCAGTGCCCCACCAGCCAGTCTCGGTAGGCGGTGTCCTTTCATACGGATCAACAGGCAGTTTTTGCACTGATTATTTATCCACTTTCAGAAGTACTTGTGTAGAAGCAAAGATGATGGAGGTTTTTTTTTTTTTTTTACTGTTGACTTCCTATGCATTGCAACATACTTCAGTTGCAGGACATCCATGCATAATGCAATGGCCAATGCAATTACAGACACTCAATCGACTGCTCATAACCTAGTTGACTGGAGCTATTTTTCCACTGCTCATTAAACCTGATAATAATCACTGTTTTAATGAGCAAGTACGGGTGGCATCCAACACACCTGTAAGTATTGTAACAGTCCTTCATGTCTAAATTGAACTTTCCCTTTGACAGTACAAACAACTCCATTACACTCTTTCTAGGATATCTAATATTCTTCATAACTATCACCTACATTTAATATTCTTGATAACGAGTCGCCCACCAGGAACTCAGAAAATACTGTGAACAAAGAGAGGTCTTTTTTTTTTTTTTTGAGACGGAGTCTCGCTCTGTCGCCAGGCTGGAGAGCAGTGGTGCAATCTCGGCTCACTGCAAGCTCTGTCTCCCGGGTTCAAGGGATTCTCCTGCCTCAGTCTCCTGAGTGGCTGGGACTACAGGTGTACACAACCATGCTCAGCTAGTTTTTGTATTTTTAGTAGAGACAGGGTTTCACCATGTTGGCCTGGTTTGTCTTGATCTCCTGACTTCGTGATCTGCCCCTCTCCGCGTCCCAAAGGGCTGGGATATGAGATGGAGTCTTGCTCTGTCGCCCAGGCTGGAGTGCAATAGCATGATCTTGGTTCACTGCAACTTCCGCCTCCCGGCTTCAAGCCATTCTCCTGCTTCAGCCTCCCAAGTAGCTGAGATTACAGGCATGTGCCACCACGCCTGGCTAATTTTTGTAATTTTAGTAGAGACGGGGTTTTGCCATGTTGACCAGGCTGGTCTCGAACTCCTGACCTCAGGTGATCCACCCGCCTCGGCGTCCCAAAGTGCTTTCCATTGAAATTTATCTCACCACGAGGATGATTCAGTACAGCCAAGTTGAGGAGACAGGCTCTCTCATGTGTAAAAACTCTCTTGGATTTTTGGAATACATTACAATGTTGTGATTTATTCCTTTACAAGAACGCTAATTTTCCAAGCCAGTAAATCAATCTTGGCAATTAACACTAATTACTGGCAATAATTATATCAGGCGAAAGCCAAGAATCACATCTTTCATACAAAAAAAAAAACAAAGCGGTTTATTTTAAATTCAAGTGGTTCTCACATTTTAGCACGCATCAGAATTCCCCAAAGACCGTCTGCTCGCCAACCCCTGCTCTCCAAAATTTGGGCTTAGCAGATCTGGAGGATGGTCTGAGAATGTGAGCATTCTTTTCTTTTTTCTTTTGAGATAGAGTCTTGCTTCGTAGCCCAGACTGGAGTGCAGTGGCATGATCTCGGCTCACTGCAACCTCCGCCTTTTGAGTCCTGGTTGAAGCCATTCTCCTGCCTCAGCTTCCTGAGTAGCTGGGATTACAGGCAGGAACCACCACGCCTGGCTAATTTTTGTAATTTTAGTAGAGACGGGGTTTCACCATGTTGGCCAGGCTGGTCTCAAACTCCCGACCTCAGGTGATCCACCCGCCTCAGCCTCCCAAAGTGCTGGGATGACAGGTGGGAGCCACCGTGCCCGGCCTAAGCATCTGCATTTCAAACAAGATCCCTGCTGATACTGATTTTTCTGGTCTAGGAAAGAGTCATGTAAAAGCCCACTTTTCAACTGTGTCATCCCTTTTGGTAAACATTAAACAAAAAGAATTAAAGGAAGCCTTGTTGGCCAGGCACAGTGGCTCACAGCTGTAATCCCAGCACTTTGGGAGGCTGAGGCAGGTGGATCACTTGAGGTCAGGAGTTCAAGACCAGCCTGGCCAACATGGTGAAACTCCGTCTGTACTGAAAATACAAAAAAACAAGTTAGCCTGGTGTGGCGGCGCATACCTATAATCCCAACTACTGGGGAGGCTGAGGCAGGAGAATTGCTTGAAACCGGGAGGTGGAGGTTGCAGTCAGCTGAGATCCTGCTACTGCACTCCAGTCTGTGCAACAAAATACTAAAATTAGCCAGGCATGGTGGCACATGCCTAACATCTCAGCTTCTTGGGAGGCTGAAGCAGGAGAATTGCTTGAACCCGGGAGGCGGACGTTGCAGTGGGCCAAGATCATGCCACTGCACTCCAGTCCAGCCTGGGTGACAGAGCAAGACTCCGTCTCAAAAAAAAAAAAAAAAAAAAAAAAAAACAAGAACAAAAACAAACAAAAAACAGTTAAAGGCTTGTTATTTGGTCTCCTAGAGGACGACTGCAATAAAGAAAGTAGTTATCCCTAGTTTCATGACAATTATCTGTCTCTGGAACCATCAAGATGTTGTGTGATACTGTCAACATTTTTGGTTTAGAAAATAAAAGCCTCTGGCTGGGCGCGGTGGCTCATACCTGTCATCCCAGCACTTTGGGAGGCGGAGGCAGGTGGAGCACTTGAGGTCAGGAGTTCAAGACCAGTCTAGGCAACACAGCAAAACTCCATCTCTTTGCTAAAAATACAAAAATTAGCCCGGTATGGTGGCGGACGCCTGTTATCGCAGCTACTCGGGTGGCTGAGGCAAGAAAATCACTTAAACCCGGGAGGCGGAGGTTGCAGTGAGCTGAGATGGTGCCACTGAACTCCAGTCTGGGCGATGGGTGTCTGTCCTCATCCCCTCTTCTTATGAGATGTCTTAGTCCATGTCAGGCTGCTATCACAGAAGACCACAGACTGGGTGCATTGTACACCTCAGCTGATCAGCCTGCCTCAGCCTCCCAAAGTGCTGGGATTATAGGTGTGAGCCATCACACCTGGCCAGCAACCCTTTCATTGTATCAGACACCCTGTCTCAAAAAATATATATGGAAGTATGTATGCACACATTACACATCCTCTTTTGCATCCTTTTACACTTGGTTATATTTATCTATCTTTCAACATATTCCTATATAAAAGAAAAAAATAGCAAAATATCAATGAATAGTTCTAGATCCTTGAGGAATCGCCACACTGTCTTCCACAATGGTTGAACTAGATGACACTCCCACCAACAGTGTAAAAGTGTTCCTATTTCTCCATATCGTCTCCAACACCTGTTGTTTCCTGACCTTTTTTTTTTTTTTTTGAGACAGGGCCTCGCTCTGTCGCCCAGGCTGGAGTGCAGTGGCCGGATCTCAGCTCACTGCAAGCTCCGCCTCCCGGGTTCACGCCATTCTCCTGCCTCAGCCTCCCGAGTAGCTGGGACTACAGGTGCAGCCACCTCGCCCGGCCAATTTTTTGTATTTTTAGTAGAGACGGGGTTTCACCATGTTAGCCAGGATGGTCTCCATCTCCTGACCTCATGATCCGCCCGCCGCAGCCTCCCAAAGTGCTGGGATGACAGGCGTGAGCCGCTGCGCCCGGCCTGTTTCCTGACTTTTTAATGATGGCCATTGTAACTGGCGTGAGATGGCATCTCCTCGTGGTTTTGATGTGCATTTCTCTAAACACCAGTGATGAGGGGCATTTTCATATATCTGTTGGCTGCATAAATGTCTTCTTTTGAGAAGTGTCTGTTCATATCCTTTGCCCACTTTTGGATGGGGTTGTACATTCTACTATAAAGACACATGTACACATATGTGTACTGTGGCACTATTCACAGTAGGAAAGACTTGGCGTGCCCAGTCCTGCACACATTTTACACGCTAAGATGTAAAGGGAGAAAACCCATGAAAGTAAGGAAGTGAAGGAACCCCCTTGCTCCCGAGACATCTTACGCCATTAGTCACGGCAGCGGTCCTAAAATCCCAATGCTTTCGTATGGCTGGCCCTAGCGTGGCTCAGAGAACGCATGTGGCTGGTTCTGGTGTGGCTCAGAGAATCCACGTGGCAGCTCCTGGTGTGGCTCAGAGAACCCTCGTCACTGGTCCTACTGTGGCTAAGAGAAACCATGTGGCTGGTCCTAATGTCGCTGAGGGAACTCTCGTGGCTGGTCCTAGTGTGACTCCCAGAAATCATATGGCTGGTCCTAGTGTGGCTCAGAGAACCCTTGTGGCTGGTGCTAATGTGGCTCAGAGAACTCTCGTGGCTGGTCCTAGTGTGACTCAGAGAACCCTTGTGGCTGGTCCTAGTGTGGCTCTGAGAATCCACGTGGCTGGTACTAGTGTGGCTCAGAGAACCCTCATGGCTGGTCCTAGTGTGGCTCAGAGAACCCTTGTGGCTGGTCCTAGTGTGGCTCAGAGAATCCTTGTGGCTGGTCCTAGTGTGGCTCAGAGAACCCTTATGGCGGGTCCTAATGTGGCTTAGAGAATCCATGTGGCTGGTCTGAAAGTGGCTTAGAGAGCTCACATGGCTGGTCCTAGTGTGGCTCAGAGAACCCACTTGTCTGGTTCTAATGTGGCTTAGAGAACCCACGTGGCTAGTCCTAGTGTGACTCAGAGAACCCACGTGTCTGGTCTTAATGTGGCTTAGAGAATCCATGTGGCTGGTCCAAGGGTGGCTCAGAGTTCACATGGCTGGTCCTACTGTGGCTCCGAGAACCCACGTGGCTGGTCCTGGTGTGGCTGCGAGAGTTCATGTGGCTGCCCTTAGTATGACTCAGAAAATCCATGTGTCTGGCCCTACTGTGGCTCATACAATACATGTGGCTGGTCCTAATGTAGCTGAGAGAATCCATTTGGCTGCCCTTAGTGTGATTCAGAGAATCCACGTGGCTGGCCCTAGTGTGGCTCAGAATTCACGTGGCTGGTTCTAGTGTGGCTCAGGAAATCCACGGTGGCTGGTTCTAGTGTGGCTCAGAGAATTCATGTGGCTGACCCTAGTGTGGCTCAGAGAATCCACACCAATGTTCCTCACAGAACTCGGTGAAACCAAAACATCTGCAGGGCCGCACTGGCTCTGGAGGCTCTAGGGAAGGATCCTTGCTATCAATCACAAATATCTGCCATCAATCACAAATATATTGGCTCTTGAGCACTGGGCACCTGATTGTATTCCGTAACTCCAGCCTGTACCCTGACAAACGTCAACTCAATTTGGGGCTTGTTACTTCTTGAACATGAAGCCACCACCTTCTACGACATGAGCAAGGTGATTGGTTCAATGCATCTATCCAAAGCCATTGACAGCCTGTCACTACGCACAATGGATAAGCACGTCAAAAAATAAAACGTGCTTCGGCCACGTGGTCTCGCTGAATGTTAAGTCGGCACACATAATCACTTATTAACTAGGGCGGGGTCTTCTCAAGTTGAAGCCACTTGCCACACTGCATGGCCAGCAATGACTGACTTCAGTGTTTGAAATTCACGGCACGTAGCAGGGTTTCTATCACAGGGGCGTCCTCATGGATGCAGAAAGAATCATTGCTCTTTCTACTCATTGCTCTTTCTACATGTGGCCTCACCCACCATGTATTTTACTTTATTTTGTTTTATTTGAGACGGAGTCTCTCGCTCTGTCACCAGGCTGGAGTGCAGTGGCACGATCTTGGCTCACTGCAACCTCCACCTCCCAGGTTCATGCGATTCTCCTGCCTCAGCCTCCCAAGTAGCTGGGAGGCTAATTTTGTATTTTCTTAAGTGAAGGCAGGGTTTCACCGTGTTATCCAGGCTGGTCTTGACCTCCTGACCGCAGGTGATCCTCCCGCCTCGGCCTCCCAAAGTGCTGGGATTACAAGCGTGAGAGCCACTGCGCCTGGCCGGAGATGGAGTCTTTAAAGAGGTGATTCAGGTAAAATGAGGTCATAGGGTGGGCCCTGATCCAATAGGACTGAGGTCCTTATAAGAAGAGGAGATGAGGACACAGACACACACAGAGGGACAACCAAGGGATGACACAGGGCGATGATGATATCTGCAAGCCCAGGAGAGAGGCCTCAGGAGGAACCAGCCCTGCCCACACCTGGATCTCAGACGTCCAGCCTCCAGGACTGTGGGAGAATCCATGTCTGTTGTTGATAACCCCCCGGTCTATGGTGTTCTGTGACAGCAGCCTGAAATAGACTAAGACATCTCATAGGAAGAGGAGGTGAGACACAGACACACACAGAGGGATGACCCTGTGAGGACACAGGGAGAAGACGGCGTCGACAAGCCCAGGAGAGAGACCTTAGGAGGAACCAGCCCTGCCCATACACTCATCTCAGACATCCAGCCTCCAGGACTGTGGGAGAATCAATGTCTGTTGTTTATAAGTCACCCAGTCTGTGGTATTCTGTGATCGCAGCCGAGATGGACTAAGACATCTCATAAGAGGAGGAGATGAGGACACAGACACACACAGAGGGACGAGCCTGTGAGGACACAGGGAGAAGATGGCGTCTCCAAGCCCAGGAGAGAGGCCTCAGGAGGGACCAGCCCTGCCCACACCTGGATCTCAGACCTCCAGCCTCCAGGACTATGGGAGAATCAATGTATGTTGTTTACAATCCATCCAGTCTATGGTATTCTGTGATCGCAGCCTGAGATGGACTAAGATGCCTCATAAGGAGAGGAGATGAGGACACAGACACACACAGAGGGACGAGCCTGTGAGGACACAGGGAGAAGAAGATGGTGTCCACGACCCAAGGAGAGAGGCCTCAGGAGGAGTCAGCCCCACCCACACCTCGATGTGGGGCCTCCAGCCTCCAGAACTGTGGGAGAATCAATGTCTGCTGTTTAAGCCACTGGGTCCGTGGTATTTTATTACGGCGGCCCCAGCAAAGCAATGTTCTCTCCTTCAAGAGGTCAGTCCGAAGGTACGAATTATGAAAAAGGGGCGTATTTGGAAAGAGTCAGTGCCATCAACCATGAAGTTTCCAGAAAGCTCAGAGGCGGCATCTGTTAACACGGTCACTGTCCTCTGCAGACTAATCAAGCAGAAGTGAAATGTGGCTCAGGTGAATGCCTGTCATCAATATTCATTTTACATCATCAAACTGCTGAAGCGAAAGAGGAGAACAGGAAAAGAAAAGCAGTGTGGGTTGAATTGTACGTCTCAAAAAAACTAGGGGGAACTGGCTGGGCGCGGTGGCTCACGCCTGTCATCCCAGCACTTTGGGAGGCCGAGGTGGGAGGATCACGAGGTCAGGAGATGGAGACCATCCTGGCCAACATGGTGAACCCCCGTCCCTACTAAAAATACAAAAATTAGCCGGGCGTGGTGGCACGTCTCTGTAGTCCCAGCTACTCGGGAGGCTGAGGCAGGAGAATCCCTTGAACCCAGGAGGTGGAGGTTGCAGTGAGCCGAGATCACACCACTGCATTCCAGCCTGGGTGACAGAGCAAGACCCTGTCTCAAAAAACTAAACTAAACTAAAATAAATAAATACACAAAAAATGTTAGAGCCAGCTCTGAGCTGGCTCTGGGTCTCAAGGCCTTTGAGTCTGAAGTTCCTTGATCTGCTTTGCAATCTGTATTACTTTCCTGGCACATTGTCTAAACAAATGAGCACAGACTGGATGGTTCAAAGTCACAGAAATTCCTCCAGTGAATGGATGACTTCTGGAGACCAGAAGTCTGAAATTCAGGAGGGGACAGGGTCGTGCTCTCTCTGGACGATCTTCTAGGGGAGGATCCTTCCTGCCTCTCCCAGCTCCCGGGGACTCCAGGTGTCTCTGGGCTTGTGGCCACATCACTCCAGTCTCTGCCTCTGTCTCCACTTGGCCTTCTCCTCTGTGTCTGCATCTCCTCTTCTGTGTCTTACAAGGGCACCTGTCATTGCATTTAGGGCCCTTCTTATATGTAGAATGGCGTCAGAATAGTTAACATTATGTGTTAACTTGACTGGATCATGGGGCGCCTAGATGTTTGATTGAATGTTACTCTAGGGTATCTGTGAGGGTGGAGGGGACGGTCCTTCCTGCCTCTCCCAGTCCCTGGGGGCTCCAGACATCCCTGGCTGTGTGGCCGCATCACTCCGGTCTCTGCCTCCATCTCCATGTGGCCTTCTCTGTATCTCTGTCTCCAAATTTTCTACTTCTTTTTTTTGAGACAGAGTTTCACTCTTGTTGCCCAGGCTGGAATGCAATGGCATGGTCCCAGCTCCACCTCCTGGGTTCAAGCAGTTCTCCTGCCTCAGCCTCCCGAGTAGCTGGGATTACAGGCGCACACCACCACGCCCAGCTAATTTTTTGTATTTTTTAGTAGAGACGGGGTTTCATCCTATTGGTCAGGCTGATCTCGAACTCCTGACCTCAGGTGATCCGCCCACCTTGGCCTCCCAAAGTGCTGGGATGACAGGCGTGAGCCACTGCACCCGGCCATTTTCTACTTCTTGTAAGGCCACCCATCATATTGGATTAAGGTCCATCCTAATGATCTCATGTTCACTTAATTCCATCTACAAAGACCCTATTTCTAAATTAGGTCCCAGTTATAGGTGTGTGGTGTTAGGATGTGGACATAACTCTTCAGATAAGAGTTAATGGCGGTCAGGTGAGGTGGCTCATGCCCGTAATCCCAGCATTTGGGCGGCCAAGGCAGGCAGATCACTTGAGGTCAGGAGTTTGATTCCAGCCTGGCCAACATGGTGAAGCCCCGTTTCTACTAAAAATACAGAAATCAGCTGGGTGTGGTGGTGCGTGCCTGTGATCCCAGCTACTCAGGAGGCTGAGGTGGGAGAATCATTGGAACCTGGGAGGTGGAGGCTGCAGTGAGCCGAGATCGCACCACTGCACTCCAGCCTGGGCAAGAGAGTGAGACTTGTCTCTTTCCAAAAATAAAATAAAATAAGAGTGAATGGCCTATGAGCAATACCATCACAGTTTTTCTTTAATATGCAGGTGTTTTTATAGGAATGAAAACTCTCTTGTTAATTGCACTTGGTGATATATGCTTCCTCAGCTTTCTTAGGTGATAATGAGACTCAATTCTTATTAACTCTGCATGAATCTGCTTTGGAGCATCTAAATTGTTTAGGAAGTAGCTGTCATTTCTGTTGGGTGGGGTTGTTCTGGATGTGATCTGCTTATCTTCATTATGTAAAATACAGATCATGGCCGGGCATGGTGGCTCACGCCTGTAATCCACACACTTTGGGAGGCCGACACGGGAGGCTCCTGAGGTCAGGAGTTCGAGACCAGCCGGGCCAACATGGCAAAATCCTGTCTCTACTACAAGTACAAAAATTAACCAGACGTGGTGGTGCGTGCCTGTGGTCCCAACTACTTTGGAGGCTGAGACAGGACAATCACTTGAACCCAGGAGGCGGAGGTTGCAGTGAGCCGAGATGACACCGCTGCACTCCAGCCTGAGAGACAGAGTGAGACTCCATCTCAAAAAAAAATGAATAAATAAAACAGAGATTGCTTTGATAAACAATATCAACCCCAAAGTGTGCTCTCAGAATAACAGACAGGCGGCCCTCCACCAGTGCTGTACGAGGAAGGGGTGCTCCTGTGTGTCTTTGGTGAGCAGCAATACCTGCCAAGGAGGTCCCATTTCCCAGGTTCTCCATCCCATGCCTTGCCTTGCTCAGTGAGTCACGTCTGCAGCAAGTGCTGCTGGCTGGGCCAAGACTCCTCGTTCCCTCCTCCCTTCTGCCAGGCCCTCCTGTACAGCAGGCACCACACACATATGTGGAGCCCCGAGTGGGTGTCACAGAAGCCTGGCCCCCAACGTGCCCAGCTCAGCCTGAGGCCTGGGGTTAGGGCAGCCGGTCACGGCAGGGCTGTTCTTGCCAGCGGGTTCCAGACCAAGCCTTCCGCATGGAGCCCGAGGCGGGAGGGCTACACAGTCCTACAGAGAGTCCTGAGCTGAGAGGAAGCCTGAGAAACACACATTTCTTCCTCTGGGTGCTGTCACGCTTAGGTGTGAAAACAGGAAATGCCCCAGCCAGCACACACACCTCACCTGTGCACTGGCATGCACACAACTCACCTGTGCACACAGGCACTCATGCACCTTATCTGGTCACACTGGCATGCACCTCACCTGTGCACACCGGCACACACAGCTCACTTGTGCACACGGGCACACACACCTTACCTGTGTACACGGGCACACACACTTGTGCACACTGGCACACACTCACCTCACCTGTGTACATGGGCACACACACCTCACCTGTGCACATGGGCATGAATGCACCTCACCTGTGCATATAGGTACACACCTCACCTGTGCACAGGGGTACACACACCTCATCTGTGCACATGGGCACGCACACCTCACCTGTGCACACTGGCACGCACACACTTCACCTGTACACACAGGCATGCACACCTCACCTGTACACGGGGTACACACACCTGACCTGTACACACGGGCACACACACTTCACCTGTGCATACGGGCACACACACCTCACCTGTACACACACGCATGCACACCTCACCTGTGCACACTGGCAGGCACACACTTCACCTTGCACACTGGCACGTATACCTCACCTGTACATACGGGCACACACACCTCACCTATACACACACGCATGCACACCTCACTTGTACACACAGGCACGCACACCTCACCTGTGCACGGGGTACACACACACTTCACCTGTGCACACGGGCACGCACACCTCACCTGCGCATGCGGGCACGCACACCTCACCTGCGCACGTGGGCACGCACACCTCACCTGTGCACACTGGCATGCACACCTCACCTGTACACACTGGCACGCGCACATGCCCTTGCTTCTTCAGAGCACTAGGAAGGAGAAGCAGCCCCTCCTGGCCATAGGCCCTGCTCTCCATGTCATCCTCTCACCTGCCCTTCCCTGCACAGCCCGGGGCTTCCTCAGCTGCCCAGAGAAGACGAAGGTCTGGCCAGCCACGCTTCTTCCCTCCCACGACCGGCAGGGTTCACACTTTATGCAGGATCCCATGGAGGCCGTCTCCCTCATCCCACACCCTTCAGCAGAGAGGCTCACAGGCACAAGAGCTCAATCTGACAACACAGATGGGCCAAGATATCCTAGGAGGCCCCCACGGCCCTCTCTTCCTTCCATCCTGCCCCTCACTGTGCAGGGAAATGAAAACTGTTAGGAGCTGGCAGGGCCTGTGCCCCTGGGCTCTCCTCCTCACAGTCCTGAGGGTACTCCAGGGCCGGGGGATGGGGAGGGCGCCCACCCTGCTGTACATTCCAGAGGCTGGCTCCAAAATCTGATGCTGGCATGGCCAAGCAGCCAGGTCTTTCTGACTGTGGCATTAACGCTTTGTGATCCTCGGGCTGCAGAGAAATTCAAAGGCAAGTCCTACTGTGTGCTCTGAATTCCTACTGTGTTTCTGTCTCCAAATTCCTACATGGAAATCCTCATCCCCAGTGAGATGGTGTTAGGAGGTGAGGCCCTTGGGAGGTGATGAGGTCACAATGGTGGAGACTCAAGAAAGGAATCAGTGCCCTTATAAAAGGGACTCCAGAGAGCTTCCTCGCCCCTTCCGCAGCCTGATGACAGAGTGAGAAGGTGCCATGTGTGAACTAGGAAGTGGGTTCTCGCCAGACCCTGGCACACTTCCATCTTGGACTTGCAGCCTCCAGAACCGTGAAACATAAATGTGTGTTGTTTATAAGCTACCCAGACGATGATACTTTTGTTTTTGTTTTTGAGATGGAGTTTTGCTGTTGTGGCTCAGGCTGGAGTGCAGTGCCACGATCTTGGCTCACCACAACCTCCACCTCCCGAGTTCAAGTGATTCTCCTGCCTCAGCCTCCCAAGTAGCTGGGACTACAGGCATGTGCCACCACGCCTGGCCAATTTTTTATTTTTAGTAGAGAACGGGTTTTACCATGTTGGCCAGGCTGGTCTTGAACTCCTGACCTCAGGTGATCCACCTGCCTCGGCCTCCCAAACTGCTGGGATGACAGGTGTGAGCCACTGCGCTCGGCCTGCTGGAATTTTTCTTATATCAGCTTAAACAAACTAAGATGATTATTCCCATAGAGGAACTGTTTTTATCCTTAAGGCGGGGTTAGGAGGAATTCACAAGAGAGACCTGTTGACGGACAGACAGTACACTGCGTGTCTCGACAGGAGTCCACACCAATGGCGCCTGCAGATGTAGTGCCTGACATTCCCATGGGGGGCACAACGGAAGGTTTAAATATATCTGTTATCTTTTTCTATGTCTGACCTCTGTGTTTCTTATCCCTTCTAAAAACTAAAATAACAATATCATGGCACATTGCTAAGTCTACCAAGGACAGCAAATGGCTGGGGTTGTACATATCCCAGAGCACTGCACCCAGAGCACCTGTGCGCAGCAGATGCAGGGAGCACCACTTTCAGAGCACATGTGCCCAGCAGACACAGGGAGGAGTGTGCCCAGAGCATCAGTGCCCAGGAGACACAGAGAGCACCGTGCCCAGAGCACCTGTGCCCAGCAGATGCAGGAAGCACCACCCCCAGAGCCCCAGTGCCCAGTAGATGCAGGGACTACCGTGCCCAGAGCATCAGTGCCCAGGAGACACAGAGAGCACCGTGCCCAGAGCACCTGTGCCCAGCAGATACAGACAGCACTGTACCCAGAGCATGATGCTCAGGAGATACAGGGAGCACTGTTCCCAGAGCACCCATGCCCAGCAGACGCAGGGAGCACTATGCCCTGAACACCAGTGTGCAGCAAATGCAGGGGGTGCTGTGCCCACAGCACCCGTGCCAAGCAGACTCCAGGGAGCACTGTAGCCAAAGCACCTGTGCCCAGCAGATGCAGGAAGCATCAGTGCTCAGCCAACGCAGGGAGCACTATCCCCAGAGCACCAGTGTCCAGCAGACGCAGGGAGGACTGTCCCCAGACCACCAGTGTCCAGCAGATGCAGGGAGCATAGTCCCCAGAGCACCAGTGTCCAGTAGACCCAGGAAACACTGTCCCCAGAGCACCAATGCTCAGAAGACACAGGGAGCACAGCGTCCAGCAGACACAGGGAGCCCTGTCCCCAGAGCACCAGTGCTCAGCAGACTCAGGGAGCACAGTCCCCAAAGCACCAGTGTCCAGCAGACACAGGGAGCACTGTCCCCACTCCCAGAGCACCAGTGCACAGCAGACACAGGGAGCACAGACCCCAGAGCACCAGTGCACCAGTGTCCAGCAGACACAGGGAGCACAGTCCCCAGAGCACCACTGCTCAGCAGACGCAGGGAGCACTGTCCCCAGAGCACAGCAGACTCAGGGAGCACAGTCCCCAGAGCACCAGTGCTCAGCAGACTCAGGGAGCACAGTCGCCAGAGCACCAGTGTCCAGCAGACTCAGGGAGCACTGTACCCAGAGCACCAGTATCCAGCAGACACAGGGAGCACAGTCCCCAGAGCACCAGTGCTCAGCAGACTCAGGGAGCACAGTCCCCAAAGCACCAGTGTCCAGCAGACACAAGGAGCACTGTCCCCACTCCCAGAGCACCAGTGCACAGCAGACACAGGGAGCACAGACCCCAGAGCACCAGTGTCCAGCAGACACAGGGAGCACAGTCCCCAGAGCACAGCAGACGCAGGGAGCACTGTCCCCAGAGCATCAGTGTCCAGCAGACACAGGGAGCACAGTCCCCAGAGCACCAGTGCCAGCAGACGCAGGGAGCACTGTCCCCAGAGCATCAGTGTCCAGCAGACACAGGGAGCACAGTCCCCAGAGCACCAGTGCTCAGCAGACTCAGGGAGCACTGTACCCAGAGCATCAGTGTCCAGCAGACACAGGGAGCACAGTCCCCAGAGCACCAGTGCTCAGCAGACGCAGGGAGCACTGTACCCAGAGCATCAGTGTCCAGCAGACACAGGGAGCACAGTCCCCAGAGCACCAGTGCTCAGCAGACGCAGGGAGCACTGTCCCCAGAGCATCAGTGTCCAGCAGACACAGGGAGCACAGTCCCCAGAGCACCAGTGCTCAGCAGACTCAGGGAGCACAGTCCCCAGAGCACCAGTGTCCAGCAGATGCAGGGAGCACTCTCCCCAAAGCATCAGTGTCCAGCAGACGCAGGGAGCACTGTCCCCAAAGCATCAGTGTCCAGCAGACACAAGGAGCACTGTCCCCAGAGCACCAGTGTCCAGCAGACACAGGGAGCACAGCGTCCAGCAGATGCAGGGAGCACTGTCCCCAGAGCATCAGTGTCCAGCAGATGCAGGGAGCACAGTCCCCAGAGCATCAGTGTCCAGCAGAAGCAGGGAGCACTGTCCCCAGAGCATCAGTGTCCAGCAGACACAGGGAGCACAGTCCTCAGAGCACCAGTGCTCAGCAGACACAGGGAGCACTGTCCCCAGAGCACCAGTGCTCAGCAGACGCAGGGAGCACTGTCCCCAGAGCACCAGTGTCCAGCAGACGCAGGGAGCACCACACCCCACAGACAAAGGGAGATGAGTAACCTTTAACCCACCTGGGATGCTGTTATGATGATTCACAGGGTGCACCCACCTGCTCTGAAGGTCGTCCATGTTCAGCTCAGCGACGTAATGGGTGGCGGAGGAGACGGTGACCACCCTTGCACTGTGGCCAGGGGACCCGGACTCTCTCAGCGTATCCAGGAGAAGGTTGGTCAGCAGGAAGTGCCCCAGGTAGTTCAGGCCGAAATGTTCTTCAAATCCATCTCTGGTTTTCCTCTGAGGGACCATCATCACCCCAGCTGGACAAAAGAGAGGATCCGAAGGAGTTAGATTGGGGAGACAGTGGAGAAATCTCAGACGGATTCCTGGGAGGCGCAAATGGGCCAGGACATTGGAGGGTGGGGTGTAGAGCTGGCAGCCATGTCTTCCTCCTGGGCTTCTGTCTCCTGCTTTAGGTGTCGTGGGGAAGATTCTAGAAGATCACTGAAGTCCCTTCCTGCCTTCTGTCTCTGCACCTCTGTGCCTTGACTTTAAAAATAACCACAGGTGGGGTGCGATGGCTCACGCCTGTCACCCCAGCACTTTGGGAGGCAGAGGCAGGTGGATCACCTGAGGTCAGGAGTTCAAGAGCATCCTGGCCAACATGGTGAAACCCCATCTCTACCAAAAAAATACAAAATTAGCCAAGTGTCGTGGCAGGTGCCTGTAATCCCAGCTACTCAAGAGGCTGAGGCAGGAGAATGGCTTGAACCCGGGAGGTGGAGGTTACAGTGAGCAGAGATCAAGCCACTGCACTCCAGCCTGGCAACAGAGCAAGACTCCGTCTCAAAAAATAAAATAAAATAAAATAAAGAAAAATAATAACCATAATGATAACACAGCAACACACATAAGACAGTGAGAATCTTCCAAGTCACCAAAGGGGGTCCCCTGGACAATTAATTATTCTGGGTGGCCGGATGCAGTGGCTCATACATGTAATCCCAGCCTTTGGGTAGGTGAGTAGGGCAGATCTCTTCAGGTCAGGAGTTTGAGATCAGTCTGGGCACCACAGTGAAACCCTGTCTTTACCAAAAAAAAAAAAAATTACCTGGGTGTGGTGGTGCATGCCTGTAGTCCCAGCTACTCGGGGAGGCTGAGGCGGGAGGATTGCTTGAGCCCAAGAGGCGGAGGTTGCAGTGAGCTGAGATAGTGCCGCTGCATCCCAGCCTGGGCAACAGAGATCCTGTCTCCCTTCCCGGGCCCCCCACAAAAGAATTCTGGACAAGAATAGCTGCTATGGCACCCCCTCTTCACTGAGTGTCCTACAAACAAATTGCTCAGATGTCCTTTGAGAAATGCTGACCTCAGTATAAACACGGCCTGTCCTCACCCCTAGACCACAGGGCAGCCCTGTCGGTCATGATTCTATAAACATCATCACCACTGCAGGTTCTGTGCTTGACACGTTCTATCTCCCAGGCACAGAACACCCCCACCCGTCAGGCCAACCCCGGCTGAGTGCCTGCTCCCAAGTCCTTGCTGTGGGGGCCTGACCTCAAATGTCACTTGTCCTAGAAACACACACGAACTATATCATCTTGTACTTAGAGCAGACCAGCTCGCTTGGGTATTAATGCCAATGTGTATATGTATTTATATGTACATGGATAACACAGATGTGTATACATAGGCACATTATATATGTATCTGGAATTCTGTGTGTATCTACACGTAAACTGTACATGTGAATATGGGCACATGTATTCATATACATATATATGCATATGTATTTGTGTATGTGTTTATGTAGGTATACACTTGGGTATATAACTGCCTATATGCACAATTCAAAGATATATACATACTAGAGATGTACGTTAGCATATACATATATGTGTTCACGTCTTTACATGCAGATGTGAATTTTCAAATGCCTACAAATTTGTGCACATTTTATTTTACATATGTTGTATGCACATGTATGAGTTTGCATGTGTCCACATTTATTCCCATGTATATACATGTACATACACATTTACATCTTTGCATGTGTGTCTGCATATAGTGTATGTAAATATTACATGTTTCTATTTGAATTGTATGATCGCAAGTATTTGCATATGCTCATATACCTACATACACACAACGTTTTGTCATTATTTGTACATTGGAACGTCTACATGTATTGCATGCATGAACATGCACTTTGATCTGTGAAATCCCATAGTTTTTGCATTTGTGCACACATTTGCATTTGCAAATGCATTTGAGGTGTATGATTAATATACACACACAAATCCATTTGCATATGGACACGTGTTTGTGTTCAAAGACGTATTTCGATATGGAGCTATACTGATATTTGTAGATCTGTTTCTCTATTTGTATATCTATGTGTTTGCATCTGCATGTGTACGTATTTTTCTATGCATAGGCATTTATATATGTGCTTGTGTTTGCGTGTATTTTATATGGTGCTATCTATACATATATGTAGGTCTAGCATTTCTCTAAGTATTTGTATATGTACATCTGCATAGTGTACATCTTTTTCTATGCATATGCATTTGTATATGTGCTTGTGTTTGTGTGTATTTCATATAGAGCTATCTATACATGTATGTAGGTCTAGCATTTCTCTATGTGTTTGTATATGTAGAGGTGTATCTGTAAGTGCATGTATTTTCTGAGGTATATGCATTTGTATATGTGCTTACTTTTGTGTGTATTGTAATATCCATATGTATTTGTGCCTCTGTACGTGGACCCATTTCTCTATGAATTCTCTGATGTGTGTGCATTTGTGTACATGCCTGTGTTTCTGCACACAATCTTTCCAGTTGTACTTTACGAACACTCAAAACCAAAACTGGCTCCTCCCAGACTCAGCATTCCCAAGAACCAAGCAGGAGCCACGTGGCCTTATCGACCCAGCTGTGGAAGACCTACAGAGTGGCCACCGCTGCCCCATTCTAGGAATGACAAGACAGTTCATGAGGACAGCCGAGATTCAAGCGAGGGAGCAGGGACTCCAGCTCCCAAAGAGACGAGTGTGAAAAGAATGTGCAGGCCTGTTTTACCGCCTCTCGAACCCGCCTTTCAAAACTTTGGATGCACAGCCCGCACTGGATGCTCCATGGCACGGAGGGCCCACGAAAGACGCAGCAGTGGGTGCCACGGCTTTACACGTCCCTGGCCCCCGTGGAGGCTGGACAACTGTGAGGTCCTTGAGGAAAAACCAACATCTCATTCTGGCTGTAGCCTCCACAGTGCAAGCATGGCGCTTTGCGTACAGCAAGGGGAAAATAAAAAATAAATGTGGATGGAGGTCGATGGCTGCTTTGGAGAGGTGAAGCCAGATGGACTTCCTGGGTCCAGTGAGGACTTGGAGAACTTTTCTGTCTCGCTAAAGGATTGTAAATGCACCAATCAGCACTCTGTAAAATGCACCAATCAGCAGGAGGTGGGCGGGGCCAACGAAGGGAATAAAAGATGACCACCCCAGCAGGCAGCGGCAACCCAGGTTGCTTTCCACGCCCTGGAAGGTCTGTTCTCAACCACTTCACAATAAATCTTGCTGCTGCTCACTCTTTGGGTCCGCACTACCTTTATGAGCTGTAACACTGTGAAGGTCTGTGGCTTCGCTCCTGAAGTCAGCCAGACCAAGAACCCACCAGAAGGAAGACATTCTGGACATACTTTCACAGAGAATGGTGGCAGGGGAGGGGACCGCCATGCCATTCCGGGCCTGTGGCCTGCCGAAATTCTTGGGGAAATGAGCAGACAGTTCAGGTGCAGTCCTTGCTTCTCACCTGCACACACTGTCCAGCCAGACACAGTGCTTCTCCCCTCCTACGTGAATATCTAGCTCTCAAAAAAAAAAAAAAAAAAAAAAAAAAAACAACTTCCAGGATATAGAGAACTTATTCCCTGAGCTTATGCCTGTAAAACAACAGGAGTATAAACTAACCGGGAGGGGTCCAATATCAATCAATCACAAGACACATGTGTATTAAACATTCGACAAAATAAATGTACATTCAACACTCCTGCAGTCCTCAAAGCCCATCTAACAAAACACCTCTGAGAAGCATGTCAGAGCTCACCTTACGAGTTATCCAGAGAAAAAGCCCGGCCCGGTGGGTCATGCCTGTGATCCTCCCAGCACTTTCGGAGGGCAAAGCAGGTGGATCACTTGAGGTCAGGAGTTCGAGACCAGCTTGGCCAACATGGTGAAACCCTGTCTCTACTAAAAATACAAAAAAAAAAAAATAGCCAGGCACGATGGCGGGCGCCTGTAAGTAATCTCAGCTACTCGGGAGGCTGAGGCAGGAGAATCACTTGAACCTGGGAGACAGAGGTTGCAGTGAGCCGCGATCACACCACTGCACTCCAGCCTGGGTGACAGAATGAGACTCTGTCTCAAAAACAAACAAAAACCAACAACAAAAAAACAAAAACACCAGAATAGGTTGCTGTGGGCGGACGGGAAGCTTTGCATTTTGATCAACTATAAACATCTCTTTCACGATGCCATTTTCCTCATATTTTATTTGATGTGAAGAATCTGGAGACACACAGCTCAATCTGTGCCTGAAGTGTCATACACTCCCAGCTTAGGAGAGACGAGCTCATCGTGAACACCTGGTTTATGCATGCATCATTTTGAAAGGCAGCTTCGGGGGGCTATAAAGCAGGCCTGAGAATTCTTTTGACAGTCATCTCTTTGGGAGCTAGAGTGTATGCCCCCTCCCTTGAATGTCGGTCATGCTCATTAACTTTCTTGTTAATTCTTTCGTAGAATGCCACAGTGGTGTAAACACTGCATGACTTTCAAAGTGGGGTCAATAAGGTCACGTGCCCCCTGCTTGGTTCTTGGGAATGCTGAGTCTGGGAGGAGCCAGCTTTGGTTTAAGAAGGCTGAGCACCTTCAGCCTGACACGCTGGAGAGGCCACAGGTACCTGTTCTTGTTGGCCCTCCCAGCTGAGCCCAGGTGACAGGCTGTACCAGCTTCCTACCACCAGAGAAAGCTATCCTGGACATCCAACCCAATCAAGCCTTCAGATAAAGTCAGCCCCAGCTGCAGCCTCACAGGACACCCCTAGGCAGAGCTGCTCACATTCCTGTGCCCGGAAAAAAAGTGAATTAGTACCAGCTATATAGAAAACAGCATGGAGGTTCCTCAAAGAACTAAAAGCAGATCATTCGCTGGATCCAGCCATCCCACTCCTGGGTATCTACCCAAAGGAAAAGAAGTCCTTATATGAAAAAGACGCCTGCAGGCCAGGCAGGGTGGCTCACGCCTGTCATCCCAGCACTTTGGGAGGCCGAGGCGGGCGGATCGCCTGAGGCCAGGAGTTCCAGACCAGTCTGGCCAACATGGCGAAACCCCGTCTCTACTAAAAATACAAAAATTAGCCAGGTGTGGTGGCACATACCTGTAACCCCCACTGCCTGGAAGGTTGAGGTAGGGGAATTGCTTGAACCTGGGAGGCGGAGGTTGCAGTGAGCCGAGATTGCACCACTGCACTCCAGCCTCGGTGACAGAGTGAGCCTCTTATCTCAAAAATAAATAAATAAATAAAATAATCAAACAAAACAAAAAAAGCTATGCCTGCACCTGTCTGTTTCTTGCGGCACAACTCACAGTTGCAAACACACGGAATCACCCTAAGTACCCTGGAGTACTGGATAAAGAAAAGGGAATGGAATACTGCTGAGCCATCAAAAAGAACGGAATCATGTCTTTGACAGTCAGTGACCTGGATAGAACTGGAGGTTCTTACCCTACATGGAGTCACTCCAGAACAGAAAAGCAAATACCACATGTTCTCCCTTCTAAGTGGGCGCTAAGCTCTGGGTATGCTTCTAGCATGGAAGGGGCATATGGAATACAGGAATACATATTGGAGCCTGAGGGTGGGGCTGTGAGTGAACCTGTCACCCAGGAAACAGCTGTGGTACCCAACAGGTGGTTTTTCATCCCATGCCTCCCTCCCCCTACTTTCTAGCAGCCAAAAGTTTCTGCTCGTCCCATCTTTGTGTCCATGAGTACCCGCTGTGTGCGTTCCAGGTGTAAGTCAGAACTGCAGTATTTGCTTTTCTGTTTCTGTGCTCGTTCTCTTAGGATAATGGCTTGCAGCTCTGAGCAAATTCTTGGTGACAACAGCATTGTTGGGGAAGGGATCCTTCCCAAGAGCAGAGGGGACAGTGCTGCTGTGCAGGCAGGTGACGACCTGTGCTCCAGAGGAATCCGAGCCATGCTAGGGACTTGCCTGGCGGGTAAGCTGTGTGCGAATTCCTGCACCGTGGTGAACGCACCAGGCACGCGCAGGGGCCCTGGATGCTGGTCATTCATCATTAGTGAGCTGCTGAGAGTAATTACATTTATTTCTATTTTATTGTTATTATTACTTATTTTTTTGAGGTAGACTCTTGCTCTGTCGCCCAGACTGGAGTGCAATGGTGTGATCTCGGCTCACTGCAACCTCTGCCTCCTGGGTTCACGTCATTCTCCTGCCACAGCCAAGTACTTGTGATGACAGGTGCCTGCCCTGATGTGCAGCTATCTTTTGTATTTTTAGTAGAGACAGGGTTTCACCATGTTGGCCAGGCTGCTCTTGAACTCCTAACCTCAAGTGATCCTCCCGCCTTGGCCTCCCAAAGTGCTGGGACTACAGGTGTGAGCCACTGCACCCAGCCCGACTATTATTATTATGTTTTTGGAGACAGTCTCGCTCTGTCAACCAGGCTGGAGTGCAGTGCGTCCGTATTTTATTTTTTATGTCATTTTTTTGAGACAGAGTCTTAATCTGTCACCCAGGCTGGAGTGCAATGGGTTGATCTCGGCTCACTGCAACCTCCACCTCCTGGGTTCAAGTGATTCTCCTGCCTCAGCCTCCCAAGTAGCTGGGATGACAGGTGTGCACCACAAAGCCCAGCTAATTTTTTTTTTTTTTTGGTATTTTTAGTAGAGAAGGGGTTTTGTCACGCTGACCAGTCTGGTCTCGAACTCCTCATCCCTAGTGATCCGCCTGCCTCGGCCTCCCAAAGTGCTGGAATTGCAGGTGTGAGCCACCGCGCCCAGCCATGCACCCATATTTTAAACCACAGTGTCATGGAGACGTTTCTAGGCAGCACACCCACCTCAAACGCTGATTATTTACGGAACACAAGCCTGACAGATGCTGAAGGAGAAACTGTTTTGTTGTTGAGTTCTTTGCCAACGGCTTTAGCTATTAATTTTCCTCTTCCTATGTAAGCAGAGCATTGAAAGAGCAGATTGGTGCCAGGTAGAGAGATGGGATGGGGGCCTGACAAGCCTGTTAGGAGAGGCCGTTATCGTGGCCCAGGAAGAGATGATGGTGCCCCAGAGGAGAGATAGACACAAGTCAGAAATGCAGAATTGAGTATCAGTTAGACAATCGATGGCAAATTCAAATGCCTGTAGGCTTTTGTATGTGTTTTAAATTTTCCATCATCCTATTTTTTTGGCATCAATACAATTCTATTTATTTATTTTTGTCAAGTAATGTTTTTCTTTTAAATCAAAGGAATGTAGAAAAAAGGTGCACAGGGCCGGGCACGGTGACTCACACCTGTCATCCCAGCACTCTGGGAGGCCGAGGCAGGCGGATCACCTGGGGTCAGGAGTTCGAGACCAGCCTGGCCAACTTGGTGAAACCCCGTCTCTACTAAAAAAAATTAGCCGGGCATGGTGGCGCGTGCCTGTCATCCCAGCACTCTGGGAGGCCGAGGCAGGCGGATCACCTGAGGTCAGGAGTTTGAGACCAGCCTGGCCAACTTGGTGAAACCCCGTCTCTACTAAAAATACAAAAATTAGCCGGGCATGGTGGCGCGTGCCTGTCATCCCAGCACTCTGGGAGGCCGAGGCAGGCGGATCACCTGGGGTCAGGAGTTCGAGACCAGCCTGGCCAACTTGGTGAAACCCGTCTCTACTAAAAATACAAAATAAAAAAAACTGCTGGGCGTGGTGGCAGGCACCTGTAATCTCAGCTACTTGGGAGGCTGAGACAGGAGAATTGCTGGAACCCGGGAGGTGGAGGTTGCCGTGAGCCGAGATCATGCCACTGCACTCCACCCCCAGCTGACAACAGCGAAACTCCGTCTCAAAAAAAATAAAGGTGCAGAGATCATGAGGGAAATCTCAATGCAATCATACAAAGTGAGCACTCCCCCGTCTCAGGGAACTGTCTCCCACATCTGCACCCCATAAGCCCTTTTTTGACCCAAAATTAATTATCACATTCCCCTAAGGTAACTATGAGTCCAATTTCTATTACCATAGATTTAATTTGCTTGTTTTTTCCGGGAGGCAGAAGTTGCAGTGAGAAGAGGTTGTGCCACTGCACTCCAGCCTGGGCGACAGAGCAAGGCTCTGTCTCAAAAAAATAAAAAAATAAAATAAAATAAATAAAATAATAATTTGCCTGTTTTTTAAAAATTTTTATTATTTTATTTTATTTTATTTTTTGAATCCAGAGTCTCGCTCTGCCGCTAGGCTGGAATGCAGTGGCACAATCTCAGCTCACTGCAGCCTCCGCCTCCTGGGTTCCAGCAATTCTCCTGCCTCAACCTCCTGAGTAGCTGGGATTACAGGTGCCCGCCACCACACCCAGCTAATTTTTGTATTTTTAGTAGAGATGGGATTTCACTGTGTTGGGCAGGATGGTCTCGAACTCCTCACCTCGTGATCCATCCACATCGGCCTCCCAAAGTGCTGGGATTACAGGCGTGAGCCACCGTGCCTGGCCTGTTTCCCAAAATTTCAATAGTTTTTTTGAAACCAGTGGTTTTTGCTACATGGATACATTCTTTTGTGGTGACTTCTGAGATTCTGGTGCACAAGCTTTAATCATCAGTGAATATACTGAGGTTTCACTGTGATTTTTCTAAGGAATAAAAAAAATCCCGTGGCCACATCAGTGTATCGGGTGCCATCCACGTTATGAGCATCCACGGGATCTGTCTCTTCACCAATTCAAAGGTGGAGAATACACAATAAAACTATCATTCACTGATCTGCCAATTGAAAGGTGCAAAATACACAATAAAATTATCGTTCATTGATCTGCCAATTGAAAGGTAGAAAATACACAATAAAATTATCTTTCATTGATCTGTGAACTGAAAGGTGGAAAATACGCAATAAAATTATCGCTCATTGATCTGCCAATTCAAAAGTGGAAAATACGCAATAAAATTATCATTCATTGATCTGCCAATTGAAAGGTAGAAAATACACAATAAAGTTATCGTCCATTGATGTGCCAATTCAAAGATGGAAAATACACAATAAAATTATCGTCCATTGATCTGCCAATCCAAAGGTGGAAAATACACAATAAAATTATCATCCATCGATCTGCCAATCCAAAGGTGGAAAATACGCAATAAAATTATCGCTCATCGATCTGCCAATCCAAAGGTGGAAAATACGCAATAAAATTATCGCTCATCGATCTGCCAATCCAAAGGTGGAAAATACGCAATAAAAGTATCGCTCATCGATCTGCCAATCCAAAGGTGGAAAATACGCAATAAAATTATCGTCCATTGATCTGCCAATCCAAAGGTGGAAAATACGCAATAAAATTATCGCTCATTGATCTGCCAATTCAAAGGTGGAAAATACGCAATAAAATTATCGTCCATTGATCTGCCAATTCAAAGATGGAAAATACACAATAAAATTATTGTTCACTGATCTGACAATTGAAAGGTGGAAAATAAACTGTAAAATTATCATTCATTGATCTGCCAATTGAAAGGTGGAAAACGAACAATGAAACTATCATTCATTGGTCCGTGCCCCTAATGTCATTTTACTGAGGAGTGGACCCACAGGGTCACAATCTCATGTTGTGCCTCAAGCAGTGAACTGCAAGTGAGGTGTGTCCTGAACAGGGGAGGAGAGGGGAGAGTTCTCTGCTTGGAGAAGAAAGGAGAGTGGTGGGGATGAAAGGGCAGTCAGAGAGGGAGAGAGAGAGAAGAGGAGAGAGAGGGGGAGGGCAAAGAAGAGAGGAAACGAGAAGGAGAGGGGGAAGAGAGACAGAGAAAGAGATAGGAGAGGGAACAGGGAGAGAGATGGAGGGCAAATGAGAGGGAGAGAGGAGGGGGAGGAACTAGAGAGGGAGACAGAGAGACAGAGAAAGAGAGAAAGACAGGGAGAGAAGGAAGGCAACGGAGGAGGAGAGACGGGGGAAGGAGGAGAAAGAAGGGAAGAGAAAGGAGATAGAGAAGGAGAAGAGAGAGGGTGTGAGAGAGGGAAACAAAGGGAGAGAGAGACGAAAAGAGGAGAGGGAGAGAAGAACGGAGAAGGAGGGAGGGAAGGAGAGAGGAAGAAAGGCAGAGAGACAGAAGAGGGGAGAAAGAGGGAGAGAGGGAGGGAGAGGGAGGGGGAGAGAGGGAGAAAGGGAGAGGGAGAGAAGAGGGGAGCAAGAGGGAGAGAGGGAGGGAGAGGGAGGGGGAGAGAGGGAGAAAGGGAGAGGCAGAGAAGAGGGGAGAAAGAGGGAGAAAGGGAGGGAGAGAGAGAAGAAAGAGGGGAGAGAGAAGAAGGGAGAAAGAGAGAGAGGGAGAAAAAGAAAGGGAAGGAGAGAGAGAGGGATAAAGGGAGAAAGAGGAGAGAGAAGGGGAGAGAGAGAGGGAGGGAGGAGAGAGGTAAAGAGCAAAATAGAAGAAGAGGGGACAGGGGTGGGTTGAGGAGAGAGACAGAAAAAGCAAAAGGGAGAGGAAAACCCAGACAGTGAAGAGGTAGAAAGAGAGAATGACAGAGAGACGGGGGAGAAGGAGAGAAGGAGGAGAGAGACAGAGAGTTAAAGAGAGAGAGAGGAGAAAAGCATTTGAGTAACTGAAAAACCACTGCTTCTCAACCCACTTTCTAGAATCTCGGGAGGGCCGTGGGAAGGATGGAGTCAGTCCACAGAGGCGATGGGACGGACGCCCTGAACATCCAGCCTTCTCTGGCAGGGAGCAGCCTGCCGCAGAGTCACAGCAGACCACATCCCATGCTGTTGCCAACACCAACACTAAAAGAACATCCAAATGTCTCCTGCTCAGAGGAAGCGCCACCGGGAGAGGCAGAGGAAGCCACTACAGAACAGAAAGCTACTCTATCCACAGGAGAGCAGCTCTGGAAGAGAAGCCAACAGAAGGCACGCAGAATAACTGGTCTACACCTATGCAGACTCAAGGATCCGCTGACGATCACATGAGCCGTGATGCGACACTTTCCGCCTTCCCAGGAGGGAGACCAGATGACTGCGGAGCCCGATTCACACAGAAAATGCCAGGTGCCCACAAAGACAGGAGATGGCTGCTCAGGTGTCTCCACCAAAAAGTGGGTCCTCAGTGAGGACTGCCTCCATTGCACCTCAGTCTTCTGTTGATACAAAACTGCACACCTGGGCCTCCCCTGAATGAATCTTCCTTAACTCTCATGGGTCTTCTAGGTGCCCTGTGCCCATTTGCTCATTTCAATGAACTCATTGGAATTCATTCATTCATTCGATTTCATTCACTCGATTTCATTCATTCATTTGCATCATTTGAATTCATTCATTCCTTTGAATTCATTAATTCCTTTGAATTCATTCCTTTGCACTCATTGGTTCCTTTGAATTCATTTGTTCATTCATTTGAATTCATTCACTCATTTGAATTCATTCATTCCTTTGAATTTATTCATTCAGTCATTTGAATTCATTTGTTCCTCTGAATTCATTTGTTCCTCTGAATTCATTTGTTCATTCATTTGAATTCATTCACTCATTTGAATTCATTCATTCCTTTGAATTTATTCATTCAGTCATTTGAATTCATTTGTTCCTCTGAATTCATTTGTTCCTCTGAATTCATTTGTTCATTCATTTGAATTCATTCACTCATTTGAATTCATTCATTCCTTTGAATTTATTCATTCAGTCATTTGAATTCATTTGTTCCTCTGAATTCATTTGTTCATTCATTTGAATTCATTCAGTCATTTGAATTCACTTGTTCCTTTGAATTCATTTGTTCATTCACTTGAATTCATTCATTCAAATTCACTCATATGAAATCACTGATTCATTCCCTTGAATTTTTTCATTCCTTTGAATTCATTCATTCACTCCTTTGAATTCTCTGGTTCCTTTGAATTGGTTTGTTCCTTTCAATTCATTTGTTCCTTTCAATTCATTTGTTCATTCATTTAATTCATTCATTTGAATTCATTTGTTCATTCCTTTGAATTCATTCATCATTTGCCTTCAGTCATTCCTCTGAATTCATTCATTCATTTGAATTCTTTCAGTCCTTCAAATTCATTCATTCATTCGTTTGAAGGAATGAATGAATGAATGGGGAAACGAAGAACTGTACCGAAAACCAGAGTCTGTAGGTCTCTGGCCAGGCAAAAATCATTGTTATTTTCAGGGTCACCCTGTACCATGGACCTATTTCTTTAGTGGTAGGGAAAATAACGCTTAGTAATTCTTTATCTCGGAAAGAAATTCATCCATTAGAGTTATGGAAAGATGTCTGACAAGGACAAATCTATAAATCCACTGCAGTTGTTAAAAATCTATCAATTTTCAGACATGGGGATGGGAAGCTACATAAATACAATTTTACAGTGAATAAACCACACATACTGGCTCTGCAGGAGGTCTGTTATTGATTTATTCTTGTGCTTGATAAATCATCACGTTGCCCCTGGGCTTCCCCCAGCAGCCAGACAGAGGCAGTCGGGTTCTATTTTCAACCCACTAGAAAATGAAAAAATATTCTACATCTTAAGTATTTCATGTTTGCAAAACCTTGACTGGTGTCTCTAAGAATAAAAAAAGAAAAGCACAAAGCGTAGCTCCTTTTTGCCTTGGCAGTCACCCTTGTTGAGCTCAGCTAGAGCTGTTTTCCATGAGACTTGAGGCATGTGATTGACTGGCAGGAGTTTTGGAGGGAAGGTTCTGGGGAAATAGTTTAGCGCAGCAGTCCCCAACCTTTTTGGCCCCAGGGACCACTTTTGTGAAAGACAATTTTCTGAACAGAGATGGTGGAGGCGGGGTTGGGGGATGGTTTTGGGATGATTCAGGTGCATGACATTTATTGTACATTTTATTTGTATTATTATTATACTGTACTATACAATGAAATAATTCTGTAAGTCACCATCATATAGGATCACTGGGAGCCCTGAGCTTGTTTTCCTGTGACTAGATGGTCCCATCTGGGGGTGACGGGAGACAGTGACAGATCATCAGGAATCAGATTCTCATAAGGAGCACGCAACCTAGATCCCTCACATGCACAGATCATCAGCCATTAGATTTTTATAAGGAGTGCACAACCTACGTCCCTCTCATGCACATTTTACAGTAGGGTTTGCGCTCCTATGAGAACCTAATGCTGTTACGGATCTGACGGGAGGCAGAGCTCAGGAGAGCCACAGCCTGGGCAACCTCTTGAACGATGTATGACAAAAAGATAAAAGGAAGAAAGCGCAAAGTATTATTTCAAGCCATCACCTTGTAACAAATGGATTCTCAGGATCATCTCCTGGAAATGCGGTTCTGAGCAGCACAGGCTGGGGCATTCCGGGGAGGCATGTGACATGGGAGGCAATCTTCTCTGTACTTTACATGCCTGTGCTGTCACATTGCAAGAGCTGTGTTTTGTAAGGCAGGACATTGCACACAATGATTATCGACCCAATGTGTGTTTCCTGTGCTAGAGGATGATTTCCATGAGGTCAAGAATCTTGTTTATTGTATTTTTCCTGCAAGTGAAGTATGTGATGGGCAGAGTAGAGGCAGGTATGGCAGGTTAAATAATGCACACCCCAAGATGTCCAGGTCCACATTATCCATCTGGTAGACAGAATCATGACCCCAAAAATGCCCACATTGTAATCCCCACGTGGGAGACAGAATAATGGCCCCAAAGATGTCCACGTCCACAGGATAATGACCCCCAAAGATGTCCGTGTCCTAATCCCATGTGGGAGACAGAGTAATGGCCCCAAAGATGTCCACAGCCTAATCTTCATGTGAGAGACAGAATAATGGCCCCAAAGATGTCCACATCCTAATCTCATGTGGTAGACAGGATAATGGCACCAAAGACGCCCAAAACCTAGTCCCAATTTGGTAGAGTAATAACTGAAAGCATGAAAAAATGTCCATGTCCTCATCTCTGGAACACATGAAAATGTGACTGCCACGGCAAAAAGGCCTTTGCAGATGTGATTCAGTGGAAGATCCTGAGATAAGGCAATGATCAGAGATGATCCTGACAGGCCCCAAATCATCACAATGCTTCTTCTACAAGGCAGGCAGAAGAACAAGAGTAAGTGAAGGAGATTAAAAAAAGAGAAGGCAAGATGAGAGAGAGAAAGAGAGAGAAGGGAAGAGAGTGAGAGAGAGAGAACAAGAAAGAGAGAGATTCAAGGGTGTCTCACTGCTGGCTTTGTTGTTGTCGTTGTTGTTGTTGTTTTGAGATGGAGTTTCGCTCTTGCCGCCCAGGCTGGAGTGCAGTGGCACGATCTCAGCTCACTGCAACCTCCGCTTCCCAGGTTCAAGCGATTCCCCTGCCTTAGCCTCCCAAGTAGCTGGGATTACAGGCATGCGTCACCACGCCCGGCTAATTTTGTAATTTTAGTAGAGACGGGGTTTCACTGTGCTGTCCAGGTTGGTCTCAAACTCCTGACCTCACGTGATCCAACTGCCCCAGCCTCCCAAAGTGCTGAGGTTACAGGTGTGAGCCACTATCATTGTTGGCTTTAAGGTCAGGTGGGAGGCCATGGGTGAAGAAATGCTGGCAGTCTTCTAAAAACTGAAGAAGGAAATATTCTCCTGTAGAACCGGTGTCAGCCATGGGCTCAGGAATTCCACACTGGATTTCCTGAATTGAGGTGCCTCTGAAGCATTGAGTGAAGGTAAAAAATCTTAGCATGGAAGAAAGATCTAGATAAGTCTAGGAAGAAGTAAACCCTATATGTGCATGAGATTCTCTACAGAAGAGATAGGGTACAAAGCCAATCCAACAAGACTCTTTGGATTCAAATCCTACCCTGTCCCGGTTTCCAGAATATTTTTGTTTCTGAGAGCCCTGTGTGCCTTAAAATCTGTTGAGAAAAGGAATAGAGGAGCATCCTAGGAATGCAACAGCCATTTCAAAAGGTAAACGTGGTGGTTGAGTGATGGAGTATACGGTGGTGAGCCTGTGTCAGCTGGTGTTAGCCTGTATCCACTATCACAGTGGTGGCTGAATGATGGCGTATGCGCTGGTGGGCCTGTGTCAGCTGGTGTTAGCCTGTATCCACTGTCACAGTGGTGGCTGAGTGATGGAGAATACGCTGGTGGGCCTGTGTCAGCTGCTCTTAGCCTGTATCCACTGTCACACTGGTGGCTGAGTGATGGAGAATATGCTGGTGAGCCTGTGTCAGCTGGTATTAGCTTGTATCCACTGTCACAGTGGTGGCTGAGTGATGGTGTATATGCTGGTGAGCCTGTGTCAGCTGGTATTAGCCTGTATCCACTGTCACAGTGGTGGCTGAGTGATGGTGTATATGCTGGTGAGCCTGTGTCAGCTGGTGTTAGCCTGTATCCACTGTCACAGTGGTGGTTGAGTGATGGAGTGTCAAAATGGTGAGCCTGTGTCAGCTGGTGTTGGCTTGTTTCCCCTGTCACAGTGGTGGTTGAGTGATGGAGTATACGCTGGTGAGCCTGTGTCAGCTGGTATTAGCTTGTATCCACTGTCACAGTGGTGGCTGAGTGATGGTGTATATGCTGGTGAGCCTGTGTCAACTGGTATTAGCCTGTATCCACTGTCACAGTGGTGGCTGAGTGATGGTGTATATGCTGGTGAGCCTGTGTCAGCTGGTGTTAGCCTGTATCCACTGTCACAGTGGTGGTTGAGTGATGGAGTGTACAATGGTGAGCCTGTGTCAGCTGGTGTTAGCCTGTATCCACTGTCACAGTGGTGGTTGAGTGATGGAGTATACGCTGGTGAGCCTGTGTCAGCTGGTATTAGCCTGTATCCACTGTCACAGTGGTGGCTGAGTGATGGTGTATATGCTGGTGAGCCTGTGTCAGCTGGTGTTAGCCTGTATCCACTGTCACAGTGGTGGTTGAGTGATGGAGTGTACAATGGTGAGCCTGTGTCAGCTGGTGTTAGCCTGTATCCACTGTCACAGTGGTGGTTGAGTGATGGAGTATACGCTGGTGAGCCTGTGTCAGCTGGTATTAGCTTGTATCCACTGTCACAGTGGTGGCTGAGTGATGGTGTATATGCTGGTGAGCCTGTGTCAGCTGGTATTAGCCTGTATCCACTGTCACAGTGGTGGCTGAGTGATGGTGTATATGCTGGTGAGCCTGTGTCAGCTGGTGTTAGCCTGTATCCACTGTCACAGTGGTGGTTGAGTGATGGAGTGTACAATGGTGAGCCTGTGTCAGCTGGTGGTTAGCCTGTATCCACTGTCACAGTGGTGGTTGAGTGATGGTGGATATGCTGGTGAGCTGTGTCAGCTGGTATTAGCCTGTATCCACTGTCACAGTGGTGGCTGAGTGATGGTGTATATGCTGGTGAGCCTGTGTCAGCTGGTATTAGCCTGTATCCACTGTCACAGTGGTGGCTGAGTGATGGTGTATATGCTGGTGAGCCTGTGTCAGCTGGTAGTAGCTTGTATCCACTGTCACAGTGGTGGTTGAGTGATGGTGTATATGCTGGTGAGCCTGTGTCAGCTGGTATTAGCCTGTATCCACTGTCACAGTGGTGGTTGAGTGATGGAGTATACGCTGGTGAGCCTGTGTCAGCTGGTGTTAGCCTGTATCCACTGTCACAGTGGTGGCTGAGTGATGGTGTATACACTGGTGAGCCTGTGTCAGCTGGTAGTAGCCTGTATCCACTGTCACAGTGGTGGTTGAGTGATGGAGTGTACAATGGTGAGCCTGTGTCAGCTGGTGTTAGCCTGTATCCACTGTCACAGATGTGGTTCATATACTCATTGCTCAGTAAAATTCTGTTCCCCCAGAAAAGAGTAAGATTCTGCTGGAGAAACATATCATATCTGAGATTCCTAATTGTTTTTTTTTTTTTTGAGATGGAGTCTTGCTCTGTTGCCCAGGCTGGAATGCAATGGCATGATCTTGGCTCACTGTAGCCTCCACCTCCTGGGTTCAAGCGATTCTCCTGCCTCAGCCTCCTGAGTAGCTGGGACTACAAGCACCCGCCACCACGCCCGGCTAATTTTTGTATTTTTAGTAGAGACAGGGTTTCACTGTGTTGTCCAAGCTGGTCTTGAACTCCTGACCTCGTGATCCATCTGCCTCTGCCTCCTAAAGTGCTGGGATGACAGGTGTGACCTGCTGCACCCGGCCTGAGATTCCTAGTTTTTTCTGCTTCCTGGTGGATGCAAGGCCATAGCAAATGGATGGAAGTAGTTGAAGAAAAGTCCCTAAGAGGATAGACGTTTCTGTTTTTCTGTGTCTCTGCACAAGGGCACCATGTCAGTCATGCATGTCCATTTCCAACTGCTCTGTGATAAACCGCTCCCATGACTAATGAGTAAGAATGGTACATACAATGAAGAAATGAGACGTTGGGTTGCATGGGATCTCCACGGTCCCTCTAAGTGGTCTTCACATTTGGTGACTTATAATGCTACAATTCTTATCACTTAAAATACGGATGGGTCTTCAGCAAAGGAAGTCCACACCCAGTGCTGAGACAGAAGATTCCAAATGGGTGTTGACTGGGAAATCACTGACTCCTGCATAGAAACTTAAGATCCCACCAGGATGGCAAATCTGAAAAGTGTTATTAACCTCCAAGGAGAAGACACAGAAAGTTAAAATCATTCCGGGCCTTCCAGCAACAACAGCCACTAGCATTGATAATACGATGCTTCTTACCAGGCTAAGTACATGGAAATGGTGTTGTCTGTAGCTGAGTGGCACTCACACATCACAGCTATGTCTGCACATATTTTTATGCATAAATACATATATACATCATACATCAAATACATATACAAATACATATGCACTCACACATCATAGCTATGTCTGTACATATTTTTATGCATAAATTGGCATCACACTCTATGTATAGTTTTATATCCCATGCTTCTCCTTTAAACTGTAGCATAATAATTTCCAATTAAACAAGTGGGTTGAGGGGAAGCATGGATATCTCATCCCCTTTCCTATCCTCCGATCCCATTAATGTTATAGAAAAACACAAAACACATCAAGACAAAGAGGAAAAAAATAATTAGGTGGAAGCTACCAGACCTTGGCAGCTGGAAACAGACAGGTGTTACAACTTTAGCACAGAGAATAACGTTTTCTCCCTCCTTGCAGACACATCCATATCCTCATCTCCAGAATTCACGACAACAGTAGCACAGAGAATAACGTTTCCTCCCTGCTTGCAGACACATCCATATCCTAATCTCCAGAATTCACGACAACAGTACCTCAGAAAGCAAAAGGGGTTTTGCAGAATTAAGAATCTTTAATGGTCTAGGTGGGTAATTGAGTAATTACACTGGGTAATCCCAAGACCCTTTTGGTGATTTTTTCGTCTGCCATCTAAAGTATCAATAACTTGATAAATATTCCATATATTTGAAAGGAATGTGCTGTCTCGATGGGCTGTTTGACTTACGTCTGTCCTATCCACTGTATTCATGTCACTATTTATTTCCTCTCTAAATTTCCATCTGGTCTCCATCTGTGAAAGTGATGTGTTCAATTCTACCAGCACACATGTTTTTTGGTGTATTTCTGAGAACTTGAGTTCTATGTATTTACTTCGTTTGGAGATGTCAATAACTGTACCTCCTCAGTGTGGAGGGTTCAGGTTAACTTTTATAAAAAATAAAATGGACTGTAGCAGGGGATGAGAGTAACGGGCATCAGCATTGCAAGGAGAAATATTAAGTGTTGCAATGACCTTAAGAGCTCAGCGTGGCTCAAAGAGGGCTCAAGGTCAACAGTAAATGTTGCAATGACGTTAAGAGCTCAGCGTGGCTCAAAGAAGGGCTCAAGGTCAACAGTAAGTGTTGCAATGACAGTAAGAGCTCAGTGTGGCTCAAAGAAGGGCTCAAGATCAAGGGTGGTTTGTGTTGAAGATTGGCAGATGGGCAGACTGACGATGGGGAAGGGGAGATATTGACTCTCCCTGTCTGGGTAAGGATGTTGAACAGGGGGTAAAATCAAGAGATAAACGATAATGAACTTCGAGAGCCCAAATCATGAGTCTCGGGGGAGTGTGGTGATGATTTTGTGAGGTAACACCAACCCTTAGCATGCGTGTAATACACTTTAGTCAAAGTGGACAAGGGAACGTGTCAGCTCCATACAACACGTTATCTGGTTACCGTTCATTAAAAGTAACATGCTAACAAGAATGATGGTCCTCCAAAGCCATCTGTGAAATGAAGCAGTGACTGCAAACAGCAGGTATGTGCAATAATTTCCATGGGTACCCTGTTTTGCTCAGACACTTCTCTCACATGAAAGCTAGAGTGCCCGTCATTCAAATTAACCCCTGGCTCGCAGCAAGTTCACCAGGACTCACCATTGTTGATCAGAACATGGAGAGGAATCTTCTTCATCTTGAACTTCTGGACAAACTGCCGGATGGACATCATGGAAGCCAGGTCACAGTATAAAAATTCCACTGGAAAAGGACAAGCACAAAAAATACCTGGTTATCTTCCAGCCTATTTCAGAGATTAAGAACATTTCTAAACAGGTCCATTTCAATTTCACCTGGGAAGTCACACTTTTTTTCCCTTTTCTTTTTGAGACAGAGTCTCGCTCTGTTGCCAGACTGGAGTGCAGTGGCATGATCTCAGCTCACCGCAGCCTCTGCCTCCCAGGTTCCAGCGATTCTAATGCCTCAGCCCCCCGGGTAGCTGGGATTACAGGCACATGCTACCACATCTGGCTAATTTTTATATTTTTGTAATTTTTTTTTTTTTTTTTTTTTGAGATGGAGTCTCGCTCTGTCGCCCAGGCTGGAGTGCAGTGGTCGGATCTCAGCTCACTGATTTTTTTTTTTTTTTTTTTTTTTTTTTAGTAGAGACAGTGTTTCACCATGTTGGCCAGGCTGGTCTCGAACTCTTGACCTCAGGTGATCCGCCCTCCTCAGCCTCCCACAGTGCTGGGATGACAGGCGTGAGTCACTGCGACCGGCCAAGAAGCAACACTGAATTGAACATGTCAGTAGAGTACAATGAGATCCTCAGTGAGTCACATCCTTGTATAGTCCCCTTCCCTTGAGTCTGTGTGGGAACTGTCCTTCTCCTCCTGACCTTGACGTGAGCTGATGTTTTGTGAGAGCGCCTTGGCGCCAGAACCTGGGCATGGCCTCTCTAGGAGCTGGGAGCAGTCCCTGGCCAAAAGTCAGCAAGATACTCAGATCCCCAGACCTACAGCTTCCAGAAATTGGCTTCTGCGTAGAACCGTGCAAACTTCAAAGAAGATCCTGAGCTCCAGAGAGGACCTCAGACCAGGTGACACTTTCGGGGGAGCCCTAGTGAGACCCAGAAGGGAGAATGCAGTTACACTTGCCCAGATTCCAGATGCACAGCAGCTGTGGGATAGTAAGTAGGAGTCCTTTCAGGCTGCTGAGCCTGTGGGTAATTTTGTTACACAGCATATGTAGCTGATACACAAAATGACTCAGAAGCAAGGACTTCCTTCTTCTGCAGGAGAAGAATATAGAATTTTATATAATAATTAAAGAGGAAGCAAGTTTTGCATCCCCTGCTGTAGACAGTAAGTACGAGATCTTCCAGGCTGCTGAGTCTGTGGGCTATTTTGTTACACAGCATGTGGAACTGATACACAAAATGACTCAGAAGCAAGGACTTCCTTCTTCTGCAGGAGAATAATAAAAGAAGGCATTTTATTTTTTATTACATTTATGTTTTTGGAGACAGGGTCTCACTATGTCCCCATGGCTGGTGTCAAACTCCTAAGTGCAAGTGAGCCTCCCATGTCAGCCTCCCAAAGTGTTGGATTACAGGCATGAGCAGCTGTGTCTGGCCAAAGATGACACTTTTAAGCGAGTGAATGACTCAGGGACAGCTTTATAACATCACACAGGTAGAGAGGCAGACTTATGTCTATTGTATCCAGTATATCAATTTCACCCTTTATTTCCTCTGTAAATTTCCAGTGGGTCTCCATCTCTGAAAGTGATGTGTTCGATTGTGTTAAAGGTTTTTTGTTTGTGTTTTTTGTTTTTTTCCAGAAGGACTGATGTTTTGGAGGGAGAGGAACTAGAAAGAAAAGCAAATTCACAGGTATATACGTTCTGCCTCCAGGTCCATGGGTTCAAGGAGGTTGGGAGAACAATGCCACAACCTAAAGTCAGACACAACAAAATGCATCAAAACTAGCTATTACTTGTAGCAGAGAGAGATCTCTGAGGGCAGAAGCTCGTTCCCTTACACTGAGATGGGAAGACAATTTCCAGTGGGAGGCGGGAAGGATGGGGGACAGTGCCAGGGAGTTCTGAAAGGTGAGGACTGGGAATAGTGTGAGGTGGAAGGGCAAATCAAGAGAGAGAGAGGGAGAGTGACAATGAGAAAGAGAGAGAGATAAAGTCAGAGAAGCAGAGAGAGAGAGAAAGAAAGGCAAAGACAGAAAGAGAGAAAAGGAGGGAGAAAACTGAGGAGAGAGAAAATATAGAGGCATGCAGACAAAGAGAGACAGTAAGAGAGATAAACAGAAAAAGAGAGAGGGAGAGAGAAAAAAAGGCCAAGAGAGACAGGCAGACAGATAGACACAAAGAAAGAGGCCGGGCACAACGGCTCATGCCTGTAATGCCAGCACTTTGGGATGCCGAGGCGATGGCTAACGTGGTGAAACCCCATCTCTAATAAAAATACAAAAATTAGCCAGGTGTGGTGGCGGGCAACCGTCATCTCAGCACTTTGGGAGGCCGAGGTGGGTGGAGGTCTGGAGTTCGAGACCAGCCTGGCCAACATGGTAAAACTCTGTCTCTACTAAAAATATAAACATTAGGCAGGCATGATGGTGCACACCTGTCATCCCAGCTACTCGGGAGGCTGAGGCAGGAGAATCGCTTGAACCCGGGAGGTGGAGGTTGGATCGCACCACTGCACTGCAGTCTGGGTGACAGAGCAAGACTCCGTATCAAAAAAAAGAAAAAAGAAGCAAAGAGACAGAAAGAGGCAAAGAGAGGGAGAGAAAGAGACAGACAGAAACGGAGAGACAGAGGGAGATAGAGAAAAGGAGACAGAGAAAGAGAGAGAGAGAGAGATGGAGAAAAAGAGAGGGAAAGAGAGGGGGAGAAAGAGAGGAAGAAAAAGAGGGCACACAGAAAAAGAAAGAGAATGAGAGAGACAGAGACAGTGTGTGTGTTAGTTTCATCTTCCTGATTGTACAAGGGGAAGAACAGGAAATGGAGAGGATTTGGAGAAATAGGAACATTTTTACACTGTTGTTGGGAGTGTAAATTAGTTCAACCATTGTGGAAGACAGTGTGGCGATGCCTCAAGGATCTAGAACTAGAAACACCATTTAACCCAGCCATCCCATTACTGGGTATATACCCAAAGGATTACAAATCATTCTACTATAAAGACATACGCACATGTATGTTTATTGTGGCACTGTTCACAATAGCAAAGACTTGGAACCAACCAAAATGCCCATCAATGATAGACTGAATAAAGAAAATGTGGCACATAGACACCATGGAATACTATGCAGCCATTAAAAAGGATGAGTTCATATCCTTTCCAGGGACATGGATGAAGCTGGAAACCGTCATTTTCAGCAAACTAACACAGGAACAGAAAACCAAACACTACATGTTCTCACTCATCAGTGGGAGCTGAACAATGAGAACACACGGACACAGGGAGGGGAACATCACACACCAGGGCCTGCTGGGGGCTGGGGGACAAGGGCAGGGAGAGCCCTAGGACAAATACCTAATGCATGCGGGACTTAAAACTTATCTGCCTGGGTCCTGTTCCTATCTCCCTGGGGTCTGCCTGCTTCCTATCTCCCTGGGGTCTGCCTGCTTAATGGGTTATGGCTTAATGGGTGCTGCAAACCACCATGGCACGTGTATACCTGTGTAACAAACCTGTACATTCTGCACATGTATCCCAGAACTTAAAATAATAATAATAAATAATAATAAAATAATAATAAAAAAACAAGAAGAAAAAGAAATGTTATCTGGATTACTTTGACACAACATAACTTTCTAAAGCATGTCATTCTGGGTAAAACATTATCAGGTTGTTAGGCAGCGCTACCGAGTCTGTGTTATTTTGTTACACAGCCTATGTAACTAATACAAAATGACTCAGAAGCAAGGATTTCCTTCTTCTGCAGTAGAATAATAAAAGAGGGCTTGTGCTTGCTTGTATTTATTGCTTGTATTTTCGTGCAGTCCCTGCATTTTGCAATACCGAGGCACAAAGCTGGGGCACATATGCACATTTGTTTTGATTCTTATTGAAGACCATAAATAGTTCCCTTCCTCCCATACGTAGCCCATTCTCTTGACTTTACTTTTCTGGGATGGACTGTGGGGTTCTCACCGAAAGGTGCTTGTGTGCCTCACTCGGGGATCGTAAGGGCAAATGTTTCACCTCCTTCAGGAAGTTTTCCTGAACCCCAAGCCACGCTGGGCATCCCTAGATCTGGCTTCCTTGGTTGCCATGAAAGTACCGTCATTGCACCTCCTCAGTTGCATAACCAGTATGTTTTGACGCATGTCTCATTCACCTTGGATGCGATGTAACTTCGGAACACAGACTGAAATGATGCACCTTTGAGTGTCTGGGGCTGGGCTTTCTGGGCACACCCAGAAAGAAACAGCGGAAGAGGTAAAAGGAAGGTGTATGGGCGCTTGGGCCACGTCCTCTGCTGGTGCTCCGCCATATGCCAGCTTCTGCCCCCAAGACGGGGAAGGGAAGGAGAGGGAAAAGGTAAAAAGAAGAAAAGGTGAGAAAGGTGAAGTGAAAATATCACCTTGGAGCAAAAATGTATTGTTGGACAAAGAGGAAATGCATAGACTCTAAGCAGTTAGGAACAGGATCCAGGCACACAGACCCCAGGCAGACAGGAACAGGACCCAGGCAGACAGACCCCAGGCAGACAGGAACAGGACCCAGGCAGACAGACCCCAGGCAGACAGGAACAGGACCCAGGCAGGCAGACCCCAGGGAGATAGGAACAGGACCCAGGCAGACAGACCCCAGGGAGGTAGGAACAGGACCCAGGCAGACAGACCCCAGGGAGGTAGGAACAGGACCCACGCAGACAGACCCCAGGGAGGTAGGAACAGGACCCAGGCAGGCAGACTCCAGGCAGACAGGAACAGGACCCAGGCCGACAGACCCCAAGCAGACAGGAACAGGACCCAGGCAGGCAGACCCCAGGCAGACAGGAACAGGACCCAGGCAGACAGACCCCAAGCAGACAGGAACAGGACCCAGGCAGGCAGACCCCAAGCAGACAGGAACAGGACCCAGGCAGGCAGACCCCAGGCAGACAGGCACAGGACCCAGGCAGACAGACCCCAAGCAGACAGGAACAGGACCCAGGCAGGCAGACCCCAGGCAGACAGGCGCAGGACCCAGGCAGACAGACCCCAGGGAGGTAGGAACAGGACCCAGGCAGATAGACCCCAGGGAGATAGGAACAGGACCCAGGCAGACAGACCCCAGGTAGGTAGGAACAGGACCCAGGCACACAGACCCCAGGGAGACAGGAACAGGACCCAGGCAGATAGAACCTAGGGAGATAGGAACAGGACCCAGGCAGACAGACCCCAAGCAGACAGGAACAGGACCCAGGCAGGCAGACCCCAGGGAGATAGGAACAGGATCCAGGCAGATAGACCCCAGGGAGGTAGGAACAGGACCCGAGGCAGACAGACCCCAAGCAGACAGGAACAGGACCCACGCAGACAGACCCCAGGCAGACAGGAATCGGACCCAGGCAGGCAGTACAAGCTGTGAGCATCGTCTTGGGAATATGCAAATATGTTTGTGCTGAATTACTTTCCTCTTTAAAATTATTTATGCATTTATTGAGATAGGGTCTCGTTCTGTCACCCAGGATAGAGTGCAGAGGTGTGATCTCGGCTCACAGCAGCCTCCCCCTCCTGGATTCAAGCGATTGTCCTGCCTCAGCCTCCTGCGTAGCTGGGACCACAGGTGCCGAGCAGCACGCCTGGCTAATATTTGTATTTGTTGTAGAGATGGGATTTTGCCATGTTGCCCAAGCTGGCCTGGAACTCCTGGGTTCAAGCGATGGCCATCCTTTCCTAAGGTAGGAAGAACATGCAAGCTAAATTACGGTATCCTCCACTCCGTCCCGAAACATCTCCTGGTCCTAACCTCTAGAACCTGTGAAAAGATTACCTTGTATGAAAATAGGGTGTTTAGACATTAAAGATTTTAAAGTGAGGAGATTATCCTGTATTAGCCTAAATATAATGACAAAGATTTTTGGTTTTTGTTTGTTAGCTTTTACAGAGACGGGGGTCTCTCTCTGTTGCCAAGGTAGGTCTGGAACTCCTGGCCTTGTTATCATACTGCTGCCTAAAATGCTGGGATGACATGCGTGCGGGACTGCACCCAGCTGAGGTTTTTCTTTGTTTTGTCTTTTTGTTTTTTGACAGAGTCTTGCTCTGTCACCCAAGCTGGAGTAAAATGGCGTGATCTTGGCTGACTGCAACCTCCGCAGTCAAGCCTCCCAAGTTCAAGTGATTCTCCCTTTCTCAGTCTCCTGAGCAGCTGGGATGACAGGCACCTGCCACCACACCCGGCTAATTTTCGTATTTTTAGTAGAGACGGGGGTTCACCATGTTGGCCAGGCTGGTCTCGAACTCCTGACCGCAGGTGATCTGCCCACCAGGGCCTCCCAAAGTGCTGGGATGTCAGGCGTGAGCCACCGCGCCCAACCTGGGGTTTTTATAAGAAGGAGACAGAGGGATGCTTGAGACAGATGAGAGAAAATGATGGTAAGACACAGGCAGAGACTGCAGCCACAAGCCCTGGGATGTCTGGAGCCCTCAGGAGCTGGGAAAGGCCAAAAGGATGGTGCCCTAGAGCATCCCAACAGAGCTCAGCCCCAGACACCCTGGAGTTAACCCTTTGTCCTCCAGACCTGGGAGAGGATAGATTTCTATTGTGCAAGTTCCCCAGTTTCGGGGTGTTTTTTTTTTTAGTTCAATATGATTTTATTTAAAAATGTGTACAGTTGAAGGAGGGATCTGGTCTTTTATTTTAAAAAAAAAAACTGTTTTCACAGTATATATTTGGCCATTTTAGCTCTGTAGTGAACAATAACAGAAAAGGAAGTTTGTGTTCAAGGTCCTCACTCCAGCACACTCAGCCAGGTTGCTTGGCAAGATGACACATTTCCTGGTCGGAAGCTCACAGCCAATCCTCTCACCCAAGTGGAACACCAATTCTCCTCCAGGCGCGCGCGCGCGCGCACACACACACACACACACACACACACACACACACACACACACACGAGGTCTTATTTTCACTGCTCCACAGGGCCCTGAGAATCTTTAATTTTAAAGTGGAGAAAAACGTGGAAGGATTCCTTAACTCATTGTCTGCGACAAAACCCACTACCTTTTAACTCTTAACAATTGCAAGTATAAAGTACTTAATGGAGCGAGTCAAATCTGAACAATTAGGTCAAGTCACATGCTTGAATATTTTTAAACGTCACTTAAAACTTATTGAGAGAAGATGTGCTTTTTACAGTAACCCTAAGGAAGTCACACAGAAGAAAAATCTTAACCCTAATGGAGTGTAAATCCTCGACAACAAATGCCTCTGTGACTGTGATTCGGACAGTGAGACGGTATCATATGAAGAGCGGAGCTTCACGCAGCTGCTATGTCTGAGGCCCCTTTCGGCACCTAGCGTGGCGAGTGACACCCACACAGCCTGTAGCCCTCACACCAGAGCCTCCCATGGAGAAAGCGATTCTACAAGTCTAAGCATTGCTCTTGACGCCGCAAATAACTCATCCAACTTGTCTTTTATTTGCAACTCAGTGACAGACGCCTCGTCTGGCCAGGTGTGGCGGCGGGCCCCTGTCATCCCAGCACTTTGGGAGGCTGAGGTGGGCGGATCATCTGAGGTTGGGAGTTCGAGACCAGATTCTGGCCAACATGGCGAAACCCCCGTCTCCACTAAAAATACAAAAATTAGCCAGGTGGGGTGGTGGGTGCCTGTCATCCCCGCTACTCAGGAGGCTGAGGCAGGAGAACTGTTTGAACCCGGGAGGTGGAGGTTGCAGTGAGCCGAGATGGCGCCACTGCACTCCAGCCTGGGCAACAAGGCAAGATTATGTCTCAGGAAAAAAAAAAGATAACTTCATCCACAGAAGAATTTCTAACATCTAAAGGGGTTTCCTGAAGGCAAATCAGAAATACAGATTTCTGAAATGAATGCTACCCAAGAGATGAAGTCAACTGGAAACATAAGGAGGCACGTGTCGACAAACAGGGATCAAGATGAAAAAAAAAATTCCTTTTGTTTGGAGTTCTGGCAAATCTCCTGCTTGGGAGGCACTGAATGACCCCTTCCTTTCTTCCTTGCGATAGATAGAGAGCATTGTTATGGAACGAACTGTACCCCCCAAAAAAACCCTGTTGTCTGAAACTCTGGCAAACCTCCTGGTTTGGAGGAATGGAATAGCGCCTTCGTTTTTTCTTTGCAATAGATACAGGACATCGTTATAGACTGAACCGTGCCCCCCCCCCCACTCATCATCAGAGCCCTTCAACTTCCATGATGACTCTATTTGCAGACAGGGCCCGTAGGAGCTCATAAGGGTGAGGCCCTCATCCAATAGGACTGGTGTCCTTACCATCAGAGAAACAGACGCCAGCTGTGACGGTTACTACCGAGTGTCAACCTGATGGGACTGAAGGACGCCACGTATTGATCCTGGGTGTGCCTGGGGGGGTGCTGACACACAAGCTGAACATTTCAGTCAGTGGGCTGGGAAAGGCAGACCCCACCCTTCGTCGGGATGGGTACCATCTTATCAGCTGCCAGCACGGCCACAATAAAAAGCAGGCACAAGACTGTGGCAAGGTTAGACTGGCTTAGCCTCCCAGCTTACAGCTTTCTCCCGTGCTGGAGGCTTCCTGCCTTCAAAAATTGGACTCCAAGTTCTTCAGCTTTAGGCCTCGCGCTGGCTTCCTTGCTCCTCAGCTTGCAGACAGCGTATCGTAGGACCTTGTGATCCTGTGAGCTAATGCTGAATAAACCCCCCTTTATATACAGCTATTGATCCTGTTAGTTCTATCCCTCTAGAGAATCCCGGCCTAAAGTACAGGGTGCATCCCTCACCCCCTACATCTATCACCCTGCTGCCTCAGTTGACAGGAAAGCAGAGGGAGCCCCTTTTTAATGTTTAATTTTATTAAGTATGCAATTACCCACTGCCCAAACTCATGTTGATTTCAAAAACTGTCCCTTTAAAGCATGTGGGCAGGGTGACAATTCATAGCAGGTGACAAAAATGTTTTATAAATAATATCCATGGAAACAGAAGGTGTCACCGTCTGCAGAATGCAGCCCAAATATTCAGAAGATTTGTATCCCTCTAAGTTCTCGTGCTAGTAATAAATAAAAAAGCAGGCCGGGCGCGGTGGCTCACGCCTGTCATCCCAGGACTTTGGGAGGCTGAGGCAGGTGGATCACCTGAGGTCAGGAGTTTGAGACCAGCCTGGCCAACATGGCAAAACCCTGCCTCCACTAAAAATATAAAAATTAGCCAGGGGTGGTGGCGCAGGCCTGTAATCCCAGCTACTTGGGAGACTGAGGCAGGGGAATCGCTTGAACCTGGGAGGCAGAGGTTGCAGTGAGCCAAGATCACACCACTGCACTCCAGCCTGGCGACAGCGCCAGACACCATCTCAAAAAAAAAAAAAAAAAAAAAAAAAAAAGCTGGGTAAATACATGAATCATTAGATATTAGCCTTTCTTTGCTGAGCCTTGCACATTTCCACGAGGTGTCTCTCTGGAAGCAGGTTAGGAGACTACCAGACCGTATGCAAACACAGACGCAGGTGTGGTCTTACGGCTACACGGAGCAGAGATGAGAGTGACAGGCCATGACGTGCCATTCTGCACATTCTGGTCTTTGTATGATCACGGCTGGTCGCACTGCAGGAGCACTCCAGGTCTTTTCACCCAGTTCTTTGTTGTTGTTTGGGATGGACTTACACCCTGTAGCTCAGGCTGAAGTGCGGTGGTGCGATCTCGGCTCACTGCAACCCCCTCCTCCCGGGTTCAAGCGATTCTCCTGCCTCAGCCTCCTGAGTAGCTGGGACTACAGGTACATGCTATAATGCCCCGCTAATCTGTGTGTTTTTAGTAGAGACAGGGTTTCACCATGTTGCCCAGGCTGGTCTCGAACTCCTGACCTTGTGATATGCCCACATCGGCCTTCCAAAGTGCTGGGATTATAGGTGTGAACCACCTCGCCCAGCCTCATCTAGCTCTTGATAACATACTCAGATCCACCCCTGGGGTCCCAGGTCCCCTGAACAGAGGTGGTCATGGCTCCCATAACACAAGAACTGGCGCTTTCTGCAGCACATACCTCAGATGGAGACACAAATGATTAGGTTTTGTTGTATCGTGGCTGATCTAGGACACTAAATACCACAACACCCAAGAGTCAGCCAAACGTGGAGGCCAGAAGTCCATATTTTGAAATATACACTTGAACGTTCTCTTGGAAGGCAAGTTTTCAGGTAATATAACAACTTCCTCATCATGGAGAATGAAGCCCATCTGTTGTCAAGTCACCAGGCCATCAAGGAAAAGGAAATAAGTACTTTCAATATTTTTCTTAGAGAAATACAGTTGGATGGGTAGGTGCAGCAGCTCACACCTGTTATCCCAGCACTTTGGGAAGTCGAGCCTCCTCACTTGTGCTCAGGAGCTCGGGACCAGCCTGGCCAAAATGGCGAAACCCCGTCTCTACTAAAAATACAAAAATTAGCTGGGCATAGGGGCAGGCACCTGAAATCCCAGCTACTTGGATGGTTGAGGCAGGAGAATTGCTTACACCCAGGAGGTGGAGGCTGCAGTGAGCTGAGATTGCACCACTGCACTCCAGCCTGGGCGACAGAGCTAGACTGTCTCAAAAAATAAACGAATAAAGTAATATATTGGATGGTATGATGGTATGCACACTCCTGAATCAGGCGGCTGCCACTCTCTCAACGGTTACTACAAGCTGTCTGTGGTGAGACACGCTCAGAAATTGAAAGGAAATGTTTAGAAACTTAAAAAAAAAATAATGACGGTCATTCAAGCTTTGCTCAATCCAATGACTTTAAAGAGACACGCTGAGAGCTTCTAGTTGGCACGTTTCTTAAATGCATTTTTTTTGTAATTCATTTTTATTGTATCTACGACAGTTATCAATCTGCTGCAGATTGGGGGGAGGCAGTTTTGCCACGGAGAGTTTGAAAGCGCTGTTTCTGAGCACAGCATCATCTGGATACAAACTCCTGATGCACTGCTGTAATTTTCTGCAAAAACACTTGTGGGGATGTAAGAAAGAGGAAAACCCACACTACTGCTAAAAACTGGAACCAGTGATCAAAGGATGGGTAAATGCACACACTGAGCTTCTGAAAACAGCAGTGTGATTGGATTTTTTTCTTTTTTTTTAATGGGAAGACGCATTTTTCTTGCTCCTTGAGAAAAAAGGCTTATAGCCACTAGCAAGATGAGCATCACCATTCTACTTGAGATCACTGGCTTGTGAGGCAATGATATAGTTGGATCTGTGTCCCCGCCCAAATCTCATGTTGAATTGTAATCCCCCGTGTTGGCGGAGGGGCCCGGGGGAAGGTGATTGGATCATGGAGGTGGATTTCTCATGAATGGGTTAGCACCATCCTCTTGGTGCTCTCCTTCTCATAGTCAATGAGTTCTCTCAAGATCTCATTGTTTAAAAGTATGCAGCACCTCCCCTCCACTCCTGCTCCTGCTCTGGCCATGTAAGACATGCCGGCTTCCAGTTCACCTTCCATCATGATTGTCAGTTTCCTGAGGCCTCCCCAGAAGCGGAAGCTGCTCTGCTTCCTGTACAGCTTGCAGAACCATGAGCCAATTAAACCTCTTTTCTTTATAAATCATCCAGTCTCAGGTATTTCTTTATAGCAATGCAAGAACAGACTAATATAGATAGATGCATGGATGGATGGATGGATGAATTGATGGACGGGTGGGTGGGTGGGTGGATGGATGAATTGATGGACGGATGGGTGGGTGGGTGGGTGGGTGGATGGATGAATTGATGGATGGGTGGGTGGGTGGGTGGGTGGATGAATTGATGGACGGGTGGGTGGGTGGGTGGGTGGATGAATTGATGGACGGGTGGGTGGGTGGGTGGGTGGATGAATTGATGGACGGGTGGGTGGGTGGGTGGATGAATTGATGGACGGGTGGGTGGGTGGGTGGGTGGATGGATGGATGGATGGGTGGGTGGATGGATGGATGAATGGATGAATTGATGGATGGGTAGATGGATGGATGGATAAATGGATGGATGGAGGATGAACTGATGGATGGGTGGGTGGACGGATGGATGGATGAATTGATGAATTGATGGATGGGTGGGTGGATGGATGGATGGATGGATGGATGGATGGATTGATGGATAGATGAACTGATGGACAGATGGATAAATGGATGGATGGATGGGATGGATGGATGGATGGATGGATGGATGGATGGATGGATGGATGGATGGATGAATTGATGGATGGGTGGGTGGGTGGGTGGATGGATGAATTGATGGATGGGTGGGTGGGTGGGTGGATGGATGAATTGATGGATGGGTGGGTGGGTGGGTGGATGGATGAATTGATGGACGGGTGGGTGGGTGGGTGGATGGATGGATGAACTGATGGATGGGTGGGTGGGTGGGTGGATGGATGGATGAATTGATGGATAGATGAACTGATGGATGGATGAATTGATGGATGGGTGGATGGATGAATGGATGGATGAATTGATGGATAGATGAACTGATTGACAGATGGATGGATGGATAAATGGATGGATGGATATATGGATAGTGATATGGTTTGGATCTGTGTCCCCATTCAAATCTCATGTTAAACTGGAATCCCCAACGCTGGAGGTGGACCCTCACAGGAGGAGATTGGGTCATGGGGGTGGATTTCTCAGGAATAGTTTAGCACCATCTCCTAGATGCTGTTCTTGCAATAGTGAATGAGTTCTCGTGGCATCTAGTTGTCAAAAAGTGTGTAGCATCTCCCCAGTCCACCCCAACTGCCTCTCTGTCTCTCTTTCTCTTGCTAGGGCCATGGAAGACACCTGCTTTTCTTCACTCTCCACTATGATTATCCATTTCCTCATACCTACCTAGAAGCAGAAGCTGCTCTGCCTCCTGTACGGCCAGCAGAACCACAAGCCAGTTAAACCTCTTTTCTTTATAAATTACCCAGTCTCAGTGTAGCAATTCCTCAAAGACCTAGAACCAGAAACACAATTTGACCCAGCAATCCCATTACTAGGTATATACCCAAAGAAATAGAAATCATTGTATTATAAAGATACATGCACACATATGTTCATTGCAGCACAATAGCAAGGATGTGGAATCAACTCAAATGCCCATGAATGATAATAGAGTGGATTAAAAAAAAATGGTACATATACACTATGGAATACTATATAGCCATAAAAAGGAACGAGATCATGTCCTTTGCAGGGATATGGATGAAGCTAGAAGCCATTATCCTCGGCAAACTAATGCAGGAACAGAAAACCAAACACCATACACTCTCACTCACAAGTGGGCGCTGAACAATGAGAACATATGGATACAGGAAGGGGAACAACACACACTGGGGTGTGTTGTGGGCTGGGGTCGGGGAGGGGGAGAGCGTCAGGAAAAACAGCTAATGCCTGGCCACTAGAGAAATACAAATCAAAACCACAATGAGATACCATCTCGTATCAGTTAGAATGGCAATCATTAAAAAGTCAGGAAACAACAGATGCTGGAGAGGATGTGGAGAAATGGGAACGCTTTTACCCTGTTGGTGGGAGTGTAAGTTAGTTCAGCCACTGTGGAAGACAGTGTGGCGATTCCTCAAAGATGTAGAACCAGAAATACCATTTGACCCAGCAATCCCATTACTGGGCATATACCCAAAGGATTAGACATCATTCTACTATAAAGACACATGCACATGTACGTTTAGTGTGGCACTGTTCACAATAGTGAAGACTTGGAATGAACCCAAATGCCCATCAATGATAAACTGAATAAAGAAAATGTGGCACATAGACACCATGGAATACTATGCAGCCATTAAAAAGAATGAGTTCATGTCCTTTGCAGGGACATGGATGAAGCTGGAAACCATCCTTCTCAGCAAACTCACACAAGAACAGAAAACCAAACACCGCATGTTCTCACTCCTAAGTGGGAGCTGATCAATGAGAACACATGGACACAGGGAGGGGAACATCACACACCAGGGCCTGTTGCGGGGTGGGGGCTAGGGGAGGGAGAGCATTAAAAGAAATACCTAATGTAGATGATGGGTTGATGGGTGCAGCAAACCACCATGGCACGTGTCTACCTATGGAACAAACCTGCACATTCTGCACATGTATCCCAGAACTTAAAGTATAATCATAAAAAAATAGCTAATTCATGGTGGGCTTAATACTTAAGTGATGGGTTGACAGGTACAGCAAACCACCATGGCACATGTTTATCTATGTACAATCCTGCACATGTGTCCCGGAACTTAAAATAAATTTTTAAAACATGACCCAGTCTCAGGTATTTCTTTAGAGCAGTGTGAGAACGGACTAATATAGGCAACCCATGGGCTCTGCTCATTCTTGCAATCTGCATCTGTGCATTCTTGCAATCAGCGTCTCTTTTTGTGCATCCATTCAGGAGCTTCCTTGCACCAAGGGTAATACTGGTAGGAAGCGTAAGGCGAACAGGGTGTGGCTGGCATCCCTAGGGGAAGACGGGCCCATACATCAAGGCCTGCAGCAGGGGAAGGCAGAATGCTCACTGGGTGCTAGACATTGAGCTTCACCCCTGACATTCAGACACATCTGTTTGGACAAAGAACAGGGCAGGAATGAAGCCCACTTAATTGTGATCATTTATATATGTGTGTGTGTGTGTGTGTATATATATATAGATATGTGTGTGTGTGTGTGTGTGTGTGTGTATATATATATATATATATATATATATATTTTTTTTCCCCCTTGAGATGGAGTCTTGCTCTGTCGCCCAGGCTGGAGTACAGTGCTGTGATCTCGGCTCACTGCAACGTCCACCTCCCGGGTTCAAGCGATTCTCCTGCCTCAGTCTCCCGAGTAGCTGGGATTACAGGCACACACCACCACGTCCGGCTAAGTTTTGTAGTTTTAGTAGAGATGGGGTTTCAATGATCAATTACCTTTCTGATGCACTGCTGGATTCGGGTTTGCTAGTATATCGTTGAGCATTTGTGCGTCTACCTTCATCTGGGATACTGGCTGGTAGTTTTCTATTTTTGTCATGTCCTTGTCAGATTTTGGTATCAAGATGATACAGGTTTTGTAGAATAAGATAGGGAGGAATCCCTCTTCGTCAATTTTTTGAAATAGTTTCAGTCAGATTGGAACTAGCTCTTCTTTGTACATCTGGTCGAATTCAGCTGTGAGTTTGTCTGGTCCTGGGCTTTTTTTTTTTTTTTTTTTTTTTTGGTTGATAGGTTTTTGTAAATTACTCATTCAATTTCGTAACTCGTTATGAAATGAATCTGTTCAGGATTTGATTTCTTCCTGATTCGATCTTGGGAGGCGTGAGGGAATCAACTCAGATGCCCATCAATTATGCATTGGATAAAGAAAATGTGGTTGGTGTATAGATACCGTAGGATACTATACAGCCATAACAAAGGATGAAATCACGTTTTTAGCAGCAACACAGATGCAGCTGGCAGCCATTATTTTAAGTGAATTAACACAGAAACGGAAAATTAAATACTACTTGTTCTCAGTTATACGTGGGAGCTAAACATTGAATCATCAGGCATTAAAAATGGGAAGATGGTACACCTGGGCATTCCCAAAGCAAGGGAGAGGGACGAGTGTAAAGGCTGAAACTCTACCTACTGGGTATTTTGTTCACCATCTGAGTGATAGGTTCAACACAAGCTCGAACTGCAGCATTATGCAATATACTCTTATAACAACCCTGAACATGTACCTCCTGAAAATCTTGTTTAAAAGAAAACAAACAAGAAAAATTAAAGAGTATGAGGCTTCAAGCCCACTGGACCAAGACACCAGGGTGACCTGCCCATAGGACACAGGAAATCCGACTTGCTAGGAGCTCAGTGGCTGCACTCGCCTGGAACCCAACCCATGCAGGAGCTTCGTCCCTTCCCCAGGGCACCATGAGTGGGACCAGGGAACCGGACACAGGAGGGTCTCTGGAAGAGTTGGGAGATGTTTTTTCATTCCACCTGGAGTGCCTTCAAGGACACCTTCGTTCTATTCAGATAATTTAGAGCAATGAAAGTTACACTGCTTGGGAGTATTTAATGCACCCCTAGGAGCTATGAAATGCGTGTCTGCCACATAGCTCATGGAACAAGATGGAGTATAGCAGTTATCATGTGGCCAGAACAGAGAGAACCAGGAAGTACAGCTTCAGCCAGTGAGTGCACTCCCAGTTCCTGGTCATGATATAAATCCAAAATGGTGGCCTCCTACGGGAAGACTACAGTCAAAGCCTGTGAAAAAGGTGATGTCTGTGTCTTGATGGTAAATATACAGAGTGTTAAAAAGGAGGAATTACAATGGTTAAAACGATTGTTTAACAATTGTTAAAACGTTCACATTTATCAGCCAAATAAGCAAAAACCAAGTAGAAATGGCCCTAGTCACACAAGACAGCAATGATTCAAGTCTAAAATGTTAATGGAACAAGGAGGATGGGCACCTATGAAGGCATGGTTTGGATCTGTGTAACCAACTTTGTAACCCCAACGGGGATAACTTGAAAATCATAAACCAAGTGCTAAATCGAGATGAAGCTATGATAGGATGGGCCATTTTCCACAGCATTTTCTTCAGAATAACACAATATCCAAGTATATTTTTCAAGAACTCCTAGATAGGCAGGGAGAAATGAACAGAATGAACATTGTGGGGGAGGGAAGAAAGGAGGGAGGGAAGGAGGGTGGGAGGAAGCAAGGAAGAATGAATGGAAGGAGGGAAGGAAGAAAGGAAGGGAGGGAGAAGGGGAGGGAGAAGGGGAGGGAGAAGGGGAGGGAGAAGGGGAGGGAGAAGGGAAGGGAGAAAGGGAGGGAGAAAGGGAAGGAGGAAAGGATTTGTGGCAGGCAGGCAGGCAGGAAAGAAGGAAGGGAAAGGGAAAGGAAGGAAGGGAAAGGGAAAGGAAGGGAGGGAGAAGGGGAGGAAGAAAGGGAAGGAGGAAAGGATTTGTGGAAGGAAGGAAGGAAGGAAAGAAGGGAAAGGGAAAGGAAGGGAGAGGAGGTGAGGAAGAAAGAATGAATGGAAGGAGGGAAGAAACAGAGGAAAGGAGGGAGGGAGAAAGGGAGGGAGAAAGGGGAGGAGGAAAGGATGGGTGGAAAGAAGGAAGGAAGGAAGGAAGGAAGGAAGAAGGGAGGGAGGGAGGGAGGGAGGAAGGGAAGGAAGGAAAGGCAAAGTCCCAGAAAAGACTGTGAAAAATACATTTAATGAGGCTGGAAATGCAAAATTACAAATAGGAAACACTGTACACTATATGAAAAAGGCTTTAAAATGATGTTTTCTGATTCTTAGTATCCTGATGTTATAGTTGTAAGTAAAATGTGAAAATCTCAAGGAAATAATTTTCTGAGAGATAGTAATTATCCCAATTTAATCAAGAAAATAAGGTCTAATCAGACCAATAGGTATAAGCAAAAGAGAAAAAAATAATGAAAGAATGGCATGAAGAAAGCATAGATGGGTGCAGAGGGTATTTTAGAAAATTCTTTTAGACTTTGAAAGAACAGATAAGTGCCCTGATACTGACTGGTTGGACGAAAAGAGTCTGAGGTGATTTGATTTGTGAAATTTATGTTGTTCTGACAGAAATTCTGAAAAACAGGTAGCAGAAGAAATTTGCTAGGAGGGCAGAAATTGCTTGATGGGTAACACGAATATCCACAGACGAAAAAAATCATAAAAATGTAAACTTAAAAAAATCTTCCACTGAGACATACAAAGGCAAATGTATTTAATGCTTAGAAAAAAATAAGCTAATTTCCAGAAATGCTGTCCAATCTGAAATGCTATTAACCAGCTCCTAGAATAAATCCGGTAAGTGTGTCCGTAACCACGACCTGAAAATCCGATCTTAGTCAACCTTGGAACTCAACTGGGCTCATCTGAAAATCATCATGGCCAGGTGTGGTGGCTCAGCCCTGCGATCGCAGCACTTTGAGAGGCTGACGTGGAAGGAGTGCTTGAGGCCGGGAGTTGGAGAGCAGCCTGGGCAACACAGCAAGACCCTACCTCTACAAAAGGAAACAATAAAAAATGATCTGGGTGTGGTGGTGCATGTCTGCAATCCCAGCACCTTGGGAGGTTGAGGTGGCAGGACTGCTTGAGCATAGAACACAGGAGGGTGAGGCTGCAGCGAGCTATGATTATGCCTCTGTACCTCTGCACTCCAGCCTAGAAAACAGCAAGAGCCCGTCTCAAAATCATATAAGACCCATCGTTGAGACCAGGAGGCAGCGCTTGTGGAGAAGGCTCTCGGCTCACAGCAGCAACAGCTTTCAAGCATCTACCCACAGTCAACAGAGCCCCTGAATCAGTCTGCGCCTGCCCTGTCCCGACGCATCCTAATACATTCACGAGTGTCCTAGGAAGCAGGAACCTTCATGATGCAGGAGCCGGAGGACACTTCTTCCTGCACTTGTGGGTAGCAAGAGCCGTCCTGCTACACAGAAAGCCCAGTTCTTGGAGCCAAGCGCTGATACAGCCACATCCTGCAACGCCTTGAGCAGGGATGAAGCTCACCATGGCCTCTGGCCTCCCTTCCTTCCGCAGGGAAGGAACGCGGTGCCCGAATTGCCAGAATTTGCCAAGAAGGAGGGCAGACTCACTGTCACCCCCGCCTCTCTCGTTTCTATTTCCCAATTTAAAAATAAAGGTGAAATACCAGTGTCTCTTAGTCCTTACGCAGGTACGGAGCTCCTCTCTGGAGACCTGAAATCCTATTTCCTTTGTTATGACACAGATATCCACCCACCCCTAAGACCTACTGGGAAAGAGGATGGAGCGAGATTATTCTGTGTGTGTGTGTGTGTGTGTGTATGCGTGTGTGTGCGCGTGTGTGTTTGAGAGAGAGAGAGAGAGCGAGAGAAACAGGGAGAAAAAAGAACAAAAGAGAAACAGAGGGAGAGAATGGAAGAGAGAGAGAGAGCAGACGGAGGAAAGAGACGGAGAAAGATTGTGACACAGAAATAGAAGCAGAGAAAGAGAGATCGAAAGAGACAGAGAGTGTGCCAGAGAGACAGAGGGAGACATACAAATAAAGCGAGAGACAAAGATACAGAAAGAAAGAATAAGAGACAGGCCGGGCATGGTGGCTCACACTTGTAATCCCAATAGTTTGGGAGGCCGAGGTGGGTGGATCGCCTGAGGTCAGGAGTTCGAGACCAGCCTAGCCAACATGGTGAATCCCCATCTCTACTAAAAATATAAAATCTAGCTGAGCGTGGTGACGGGCGCCTGTCATCTCAGTTACTCAGGAGGCTGAGGCAGGAGAATCGCGGGAACCCGGGAGGCGGAGGTTGTAGTGAGCCGAGGTCACTCCGTTGCACCTCAGACTCAGGGAGAAGAGCACGTTCTCTCTCTCAAAAAAAAAGGAGAGAGACACAGAAACAGAGACAGATAATAAGCAAGAGACAAAGGGAGAGAAGGAGAACAGGAGAGAGACAGAGAAAGTGACAGTGACAGCGAGGAATAGAATGAGAGAGACAGAGAAGGAGAAGGAGACAGAGGTTGTGAGCGAGAGGGAGAGAAACAGAGAGAGAGAGAGACAGAGAGAGAGGAAAGAGAGAGGCAGGGGGAGAGACATGCCTGAAATTAAAGAAGTGGGTGGCGCCTTTGTTTTCATGCTGTTTACTATGATGGCCGTCCTCTTCCTCTTGAGCACTTGGGATATACCACACCGCACAACTCAAGTTAAAACAACGCTCCTGGGATACGCAGCTGCCCTCAAAAACCACCTTCAGGATCAACTCTGTAAATACTGTTGTCAGAATGGTAAAGTGTCCAGATAATTAAAGTTGTTCTCTGACTCCTCCCAGGTCGAGCCCAGAAAAGATGATGAAAATGAAAGCACCGTTGACCCACCCCGGAGGCAGAGAGCAGACGCCCCAAGTGCTTGTACAAGTAAAGCGGAAAGAAAGGCTTTGGAAGTCAAGACACTACTCGAGGGCGAGCAGTCAATCCTGGTGTTGCCGTGGAAACGGGGACCAGGGAAAAGCTTTCAACAACAATTCTGTCTCCAAGGACGTAAATCGTCCTCCCGGGAACGCGTTCACATTATCCACCCACAGGACTGGGCTAAAAGTAAACTTCTGGGTAGCTTGGATGAGCGGCCTAGATTGCTAATTAGCATAGATTGAATGCTCTGGGTTGTTTAAACATCGGGAACATCAAAAAGCAGTTACCAAGGGTCTACCTGTCTGCTCTTTGGATACACTGGAAACCAGTTAAACCTTCATTCCTAAGAAGCCGTTTCCCACTGTGTTCAGATTTAAATGCTTGAAGAGTAACGCTCCTGGGCTCAACACGGAAAAAGCTGGGAAAATCCAACTGCAAGAAAATCCCCAGCACCACCACCCTCCACGCTGCAAGCCCTGTAAGCTGCCATAGTATCTGTCTGCTAATGGCGCTAAAGACAAAGCTTGAGGAACGGAGACCGGCCAGGACCCTTCTCAGGGGCACACCAGGAACCTCTCTCCACCCCCGACCAAGCAGGTAGAAGAAGTCCATGAGCAACTTGATAAACAGGAAGGTAATAGTAGGTTAAGACAATAACCAAGGAAATTAAGAGTCAGGGATGTTTCCTTCCCTGTAGAAGCGAAAGAGAACATCTTAGCATCTCTCCCTGAGTTAGTGTGCAGACACTCACACCTCGTGTAAATTAGTTCACCATTGTGGAAGACAGTGCGGCGATTCCTCAAGGATCTAGAACCAGAAATACCATTTGATCCAGCCATCCCATCACTGGGTATATACCCAAAGGATGATAAACCATTCCACCATAAACACACGTGTACACGTATGTTTCCCGCAGCACCATTCACAATAACAAAGTCTTGGAACCCACCGAAATGCCCATCAGTGATAGAAAAGGTGGCACAGAGACACCATGGAACACTATGCAGCCACAAAAAAGGATGAGTTCATGTCTTTTGCAGGGACATGGATGACGTTGGAAACCATCATTCTCAGCAAACTCACACAAGAACAGAAAACTGCACGCATTTCCGGGGTTCTTCATCACCAACTTCCCGCGCATGGGAAAAAGGCAGCCCGCGCCCGGGAAAAATACAGACCAACTGCGCAGGAGCAACATGACGTCCAATCGAGAAAACCGAAACTTGCCCGGCCACGCCTACGGAGACACCCCGGCACGCCCTTGTCCCACCCACGGCCCTCCCATTTCCAAGCACAGAACATAAAAAGCTGCTCCCGGCAGACGTCCGGCGCAAACTTCCTCGGCCCCTCCTCCTATGCGGACCTAGGAACCTCGCCCGAGAACCCCGGAGCGACTTCCTCGGCCTCCACCGCCAGAGACCGGTGAACCTCGCCCTTTCCTCCTTCACATTGGCTATAGCTAATAAAGTTTCTTTTTACCTTGCCTACTTGCCTCTTCTCTGGCGCCTGCACCCGTGGTCGCATAAAACAAATCAAAAACCAACCACCACAGGTTCTCACTCGTAAGCGGGAGTTGAACAATGAGATCACATGGACACAGGGAGGGGAACACCACACACCGGGGCCTGTCAGGGGCTGGGGGGCTACGGGAGGGAGAGCCTTAGGACAGATACCTAATGTAGATGACGGGTTGACGAGTGCAGCAAACCACCATGGCACGTGTATACCTATGGAACACACCTGCACGTCCTGCACAGGTGCCCCAGAACTTATCATTAAAATAAAAGGAAGAAACTCACACCTGTACCCTATGGAATCCTCTGGCAGAAGACCTCAGACGTGGGAGAGGGAGGGACTGAACTCTGGCCCCTGTTCCTTGTTCTAAATTTCTTCTGGAGGGTCCTGGAGGAGGTCCTGCCCATGGGCCACATCCAACGTGCTTTTACCGCTGACCCCAAGTCTTCAGACAAAGCTCCACGTCCTTAACCAACTGCAACTCCAAAAGTCTTTGAATCCACCTTGCTCCTGTAAGCAACCCCACTCCCCGCCCAGCTTCAAGATATCTTTTTTTTTTTTGAGACAGAGTTTCACTCTTGTTGCCCAGGCTGGAGTGCAGTGGCGTGATCTTAACTCACTGCAACCTCTGCCTCCCAGGTTCAAGTGATTCTCCTGCCTCAGCCTCCCGAGTAGCGGGGATGACAGGAACCTGCCACCATGCCCGGGTAATTTTTTGTATTTTCAGTCGAGACAGGATTTCACAGTGTTAGCCAGGCTGGTCTCAAACGACTGACCTCAGGTGATCCGCCTGCCTCGGCCACCCAAAGTGCTGGAATCAGTCGTGAGTCACTGCGCCCGCTCCCAGATACCACTTTTTAGGCCAAATCAACGCATAACTTCCATGTATTGATTTGTGACGGTCGATGAAAAGAGTGAAACTCTGTAAAACGTTTGAAGAGATTTACTCTGAGCCAAGTATGAGTGACCGTGGCCTGTGACGCAGCCCTCAGGAAGTCCTGAGAACATGTGTCCCGGGTGGTCAGGGCACAGCTTGATTTTATATATTTTACGGAGGCAGGAGGCATCAATCAAATACATTTCAGAAAGACATGAGTTTGGTTGAGAGAGGCGGGACAACTCAACCTGGGGGCTGCCAGGCTTTAGGTAAGTTTAAATATTTTCTGGTTGACAACTGGTTGAGTTTATCTGAAGACCTGGAATCAACAGAAAGGAAATGTCCAGGTGGAGATAAAGGATTGTGGGAACCAATTTTTACTGTGCACAGGGAGCTCTCATACAGCAGACTTCAGAGAGAGCAGGTTGTAAATGTTTCTTATCAGACCTAAAAGGGTGCCTGGCTCTTAGTTGATTATGTCCCAGATCTAGGAAGGAATGAAGGAACAAGGAGGAACAAGGAAGGAAGGAAGGGGGGGGGAGGGGGGAGGGGAGGGGAAAGGAGGGGGAGGGGAGGGGGGAGGGGAAAAGAGGGGAGGGGGGAGGGGTGAAAGGAGGAGGGAGGGGGAGGGGGGGAACAGGGAGTGGAGGGAAAAGGGGAGGGGAAGGGAGGGGAATGGAGGGAAGGGAAGGGGAGTAGGGAGGGGAAGGGAAGGGAAAAAGAGGGAAATGGAAGGAAGAGAGGGGAAGGGAAGGGGGGAAAGGGAAGGGGGAGGGAGGGAGGGAAGAAGGAGGGCAATAATGCGGAGAGAAGAGAGGAATGGAGGGAGTGAGGAAGGAAGGGAGGGAGGGAGAGGGGGGAAGGGCAAGGAGGGCCAGGGAGGGGAAGGAGGGGAAGGGAGGGAAGGGAGGGAAAGGGAGGGAGGGGAAGGGTAAGGGGGAGGGAAGGAGGAAAGAAGGAGGGAAGGAGGGAAGGAGGGAGGGAGGGAGGGAGGGAAGAGGGAAGGAGGGAGGGAGGGAGGGAAGGAGGGAAAGGAGGGAGGGAGGGAGGGAAGGAGGGAAAGAAGGGAGGGAGGCAGGTAAGGAGGGAAATAAGGGAGTGAAGGAGGGAGGGAGGGAAGGAGGGAAAGAAGGGAGGGAGGTAAGGAGGGAAATAAGAGGGAAGGAGGAAGGGAGGGAAGGAGGGAGGGAGGGAAGGAGGGAGGGAGGGAAGGAGGGAAGGAAGGGAGGGAGGGAGGCAGGGAAGGAGGGAGGGAGGGAAGGGAGGGAGGGAGGGAGGGAAGGAGGTAAGGGAGGGAGGGAGGGAAGGAGGTAAGGGAGGGAGGGAGGGAAGGAGGTAAGGGAGGGAGGGAGGGAGGGAAAGAGGGAAGGAAGGGAGGGAAGGAAGGGAGGGAAGGGAGGGTGGGAGGGAACGAAGGAAAGGGGGAAAGAAGGAAAGGAGGGAGGAAGGGAGGAAGGGAGGGAAGGAAACGGGAAAGGAAGGGAGGAAGGGAGGGAAGGAGGGAAAGAGGGAGGGAAAGAGAGAAGGAAGGGAGGGAAGGGAGGGTGGGAGGAAAGGAAGGAAAGGGGGAAGGAAGAAAAGTGATATCTGGGAGCATATGCAGTGACTCACGACTGTAATTCCAGCACTTTGGGTGGAAGGAAGGAAAGGGGGAGGAAGGAAGGAAAGGGGGAAGGAAAGGGGAAAGGAAGGGAGGAAGGGAGGGAAGGGAGGTAAGAGAGGGAGGGAGGAAAGGCAATTCTGTATAGAATGTGTATTTTTCCCACAAGAGACTTGTCAGAGCCATTTCAAGGTATGGCCAGGAAATATCCTTTGGGGTTAATTACGTTGTTCTTCCTTGTCTCATGATGCTATGCCAGAGCCGTGTTGGAAAGTAAGCTACGATATATGGGGTTAAATAAAACCCATCTGATGAGAACTCCCCAGACCCGAGACAGGAATTTGGGCAAGATAAAAAGAGCAGAACTTGGTCATCATGACTTTGCCTGGAGCTCCTTCTGTCCTGAAATTTACCCTTGCCGTGAAACACTATGGCTGAGAAGCCATCGAAAAGATGGGGTCTTAGGCTAGGCGCAGGGGCTTACACCTGCCATCTTGGTGCCCGGCCAAGTCTCGTTTTCTGTTTGGCCGTCAGACCACGGGGCTCTCCACTTGCGGTGACACCCTCAGCTCCTTTGGGAGTTTGCTTCTTCAAAACCAGCAAAAAGGGCGGGGTGCGGTGGCTCTGGCCTGTCATCCCAGCACTGTGGGAGGCTGAGGTGGGCGGATCATCTGAGGTCAGGAGTTCGAGACCAACCTGGCCAACACATTGAAACCCCGTCTCTGATAAAAACACAAAAATGAGCCAGGCGTGGTGGCGGGCGCCTGTCATCCCAGCTACTCAGGAGGCTGAGGCAGGAGAATTGCTTGAACCTGGGAGGTGGCGGTTGCAGTGAGCCGAGATCGTGACACTGCACTCCAGCCTGGGTGATAGAGTGAGACTCTGTCTCAACAAAATAAAAAATTAAAACCCAGCAAAAGGTCTCTGAGGCCGTCTCAAGTTTCTTTGAAGAAGAAGAATTATGCATTCATCTCACCCTCTTTAAGGCAGGTCCACCACAGATGATCTCTCCTTTGATTAAACCCACGTATGCCTAGTGTTCCATTATCGGAACGCTAAGCATGTGGGAGTTATTATATCCTACTGCTCAAGGTCATCGCCAAGATCTGATGGCAAAAATTCAAAAACTTGCAACTTCAGGCATAACTGGATTAACTCAAAGTTTTGAATCAAAATCTCCATTAGTTTAGACGTTAATTTTGCTACAGCTGAGAATATGCCCCAGCCTATGAAAAACAGACGCAAGTCACCATAGGATCTGTGGTCCACGCCTCTGCTCTTCTCTTTTCTTGTCTTTTTGAGACAGAGTCTCCCCTCTGTTGCCCAGGCTGGAGTGCGGTGGCGCCATCTCAGCTCACTGCACCCTCTGCCTCCTGGGTTCAAGCAATTCTCCTGCCTCAGCCTCCTGAGTAGCTGGGATTACAAATGCACACCACCACGCCTGGTTAATTTTTGTATTTTCAGTAGACATGGGGTTTCACCATGTTTGTCAGGCTGGTCTGGAACTCCTGACCTCGTGAGCTGTCTGTCTTGGCCTCCCAAAGTGCTGGGATTACAGGCGTGAGTCACTGCGCCCGGCCCTGTGCTTTTTCCAAGGATGGTGTTGAGGGTTTTGGTATATAAAGGGAAAAAAGCAGGCAGGAGGGAAAGAGGAAAGAAAAAAAAAAAAAAAGGAAAGTAGATAAAAGAGGCAAATGATTACATTCTTGTGAGGGTTTGACTGGCACTCACTGAATCCACATTTTACATGTGAAAGTGGGGGAGAGGAACAGTCAGTCATGAATTCATTTCACGCACAGTGAATCCACTTTTGCATAAGACAAAGTAAACATACAGAACAGGAAGATGTCAAACATGCATTTGTCCCAGGGTGGGTGGAGAGATCATTTCTAGTCTTTGTCCCACACTTGTGAAGACGAGTTGCTAATTTACATTGTCAGGGAGAAATTCAACAGAACTCTGTTTTAAGGGAAAGATTTTGGGGCCCGCAAGAAATTTTCTTGTGAGCAATTTGTGACAGCATCTCCGCTGGGGAGGGATGTGCAGAAATGAAGAGGCTACAATAGGTGTCTGAAGATAGTCCTGAAGGCCAAGTGCAGTGGCTCATGCCTGTAACACCAGAGCTTTGGGAGGCTGAGGCAGGAGGACTGCTTGAGCCCAGGAGGTCAAGACCAGCCTGGGCAACATGATGAAACCTCGTGTCTACCAAAAATACAGAAAAAAAAAAAAAAGGAGCTGGCTGTGGTGATGGTGGTGCATGCCTGTAGTCCCGGCTACTTGGGAGGCTGAGGTGGGAAGATCACTTGAGCCCAGAAGGTCAAGGCTGCAGTGAGCTATGACTCTGCCACTGCACTCCAGCCTGGGCAACACAGTGAGACTTCATCTCAAAAAAAAAAAAAAAAAAAGATGCCCCTCCAGCCAGATCCATGCACATGATCATCGGTTGGCATGGAAGGATAGGAAGGGCTGACGATGGAGTGGGTCTTTGAGGATTCCTCCGCATTTCCTTACTATAAAGTCTAGGCAGATAAGGACAGCATTACCATAACAAGCAGCACGGGAAGCAGTGAGAAAAAGAGGAAGACCTTACCCAGAAGTGCTGTGAAAGACATCCAGGTGGAAGGGACAAGCTGCTGCATTCTGGGTCCACAGCACAGGAAAGTGACTAGAAGGAACCACGCTGATTTGAAATTCAAGTGTTTACCAGGAAAACTTTCTGAGTGGGACGCGGAGGTTCTGAAAAGACACAACGGAAGAGGGCTGTGGCGGTACCATCAAGACCAGTCACATCCAAAGATCACTGTGAGAAAAGATGCAAGTGAAGGCAGCAAGGAAGAGAGAGACAAGGAGGGAAGGTGAAAGAGGGGGCGTTTCTCAGACTTTGGGAAAAGGAGTTTGTCCACAGAATATGCCTAGAGCAGGGCAAATCCCACAAGCTCAAGCAGAACCAGGGCGCAAAAGATAGATGGGTTGGGCATTTCAAAGCCCATACTCAGTGAATTGGTCCATTCCATTATGTTCAAATGTGAGGGTCCCTGCAAGAATTGTTCAAAATAACAAGACTTGGAATGAACCCAAATGCCCATCAATGATAGACTGGATCAAGAAAATGTGGCACATAGACACCATGGAATACTATGCAGCCATAAAAAGGGACGATTTCATATCCTTTCCAGGGACATGGATGAAGCTGGAAACCATCATTCTCAGCAAACTCACACAAGAACAGAAAACCACACACCACATGTTCTCACTCAAAAGTGGGAGTTGAACAATGAGAACACATGGACACAGGGAGGGGAACATCACACACCAGGACCTGCCAGGGGGTTAGGGGCTAGGGGAGGGAGGGCATTAGGAGAAATACCTAATGTAGATAATGGGTTGATGGGTGCAGCAAACCACCATGGCACGTGTATACCTATGTAACAAACCTGCACGTTCTGCACACGTACCCCAGAACTTAACACATAATTTTTTTTAAAAAATTGTTTCTTTCTCCATTTAGCCCACACCTTGGGTTATAGTGTCAGAGGCGTTTGAACCAGAGCTACTCCATCTTGAACAGGAGCTGGGAAAAATGGGGCTGAGACCCGCCAGGCTGCATTCCCAGGAGGCTGAGGTGTTTGTTCTAAGTCACAGGATGACAGAGAGGAGGTCGGCATGAGATACAGGTCATGAGGGCCTTGCTGGTAAAACAGGTTGCGGTAAAGAAGCCGGCCAAACCCCACCAAAACCAAGACAGCGACGAGAGTGACCTCGGGTCTTCCTCACTGTTGATTACACGCTAACTCTGATGCATTCGCTGCTACAAGACCCTTCCGTCAGCCTCACGGCAGTTTACAGCAGTCACAGCAATGACAGGAAGTTACCCTATATGGTCAAAAAGGGGAGGACCCCTCACGTCCCAGAACTGCCCACGCCTTTCTCAGAAAACTCAGAAGAATCTTTCCCTTGTTGAGCATAGAATCAAGAAATAACCACATAAAAATCACCAACAGGAGCCCTCGGGGCTGCTCTGCCTATGGAGTGGCCATTCTTGATTCCTTCACTTTCTCAATCAACTTGCTTTCACTGGACTCTACGGACTCGCCCCACATTCTTTCTTGCACGAGATCCAAGAACCCTCTCTTGGGGTCGGGGTCAGGACCCCTTTCCAGTAACAACGCCTCACGTTTTCTACAATCATTTCATTACCTTGTGTGCCCACTGACAACTGTAATGCTCTAACCCACGAGTTGGTCAACTGCAGCCCTCCAGCAAAATCCAGCCCCTGGCCTATTTCTGTGCACCCTGTCAACCAAAAAGCTATTTCCACATCTTTTAAACAGTTAGTTAAAAAAAATCAAAAGGAGGCTGGGCGCGGTGGCTCAAGCCTGTAATCCCAGCACTTTGGGAGGCCGAGACGGGCGGATCACGAGGTCAGGAGATCGAGACCATCCTGGCTAATATGGTGAAACCCTGTCTCTACTTAAAAAATACAAAAAAAAAAAAAAACTAGCCGGGCGACGAGGTGGGCGCCTGTAGTCCCAGCTACTCGGGAGGCTGAGGCAGGAGAATGGCGTAAACCCAGGAGGCGGAGCTTGCAGTGAGCTGAGATCCGGCCACTGCACTCCAGCCTGGGTGGCAGAGCAAGACTCCGTCTCAAAAGAAAAAAAAAAAAAAAATCAAAAGGAGAACACAGTTGATTGTTGGACAACAGACATCTGAACTGAGCAGATTCACCTATGTGGACTTTCACCCCTGAAATGACTCCTTCTCCCTCCTCGTCCCCTCCCCTTCTCCTCCCATTTTCCTCCCCCTCCTCTCCCTACTCCTGCAGAGTGCGGTGGCTCACAGCTATAATCCCAGCACTTTGGAAGGCTGAGGTCGGCAGATCACAAGGTCAGGAGTGGGAGACCAGCCTGGCCAACATGGTGAAACCCCGTCTCTACTAAAAATACAAAAATTAGCCAGGTGTGGTGGCACGTGCCTGTAATCCCAGTTACTTGGGAGGCTGAGGCAGAATTGCTTGAACCCGGGAGGCGGAGGTTGCAGTGAGCTGAGATCACGCCATTACACTCCAGCCTGGGTGACAAAGCGAGACTGTGTCTCAAAAAACAAAAAAAGAGGATGAAGACCTTTATGATGATCCATTTCCACTTAGTAAGTAGGAAAATATTTTCTCTTCTCTCCCTTAGAATTTTCTCTTCTCTAGCTCACTTTATTGTAAGAATACAGTATACAATACAGGTAACGTATAAAATATGTATTAACTGACTCTGTGTGTTACAAATAAAGCTTCTGGTAAAGAGTACACTACGCATACTTAACTTTTTGAGGAGTCAGAACTTATACATAGATTTTTCAACTGCATGGAGGTTGGCACCCCTAACCCCCGTGTTGTTCAAGCGTCACCTGGATTTTATTTTATTTTTTTGAGATGAGTTTCACTCTTGCTGCCCCGGCTGGAGTGCAATGACATGATCTTGGCTCACCGCAATCTCCAACTCACCAATTCAAGCAATTCTGCTGCCTCAGCCTCATGAGTAGCTGGGATTACAGGTGTGCACTACCACGCCCAGCTAATTTTTTGTATTGTTAGTAGAGACAGGGTTTCCCCACGTTGGTCAGGCTGGTCTTGAACTCCCGACCTCAGGTGATCTGCCAGCCTCGGCCTCCCAAAGTGCTGGGATGACAGTTGTGAGCCACTGTGCCCGGCCAGATCAACTGTATTTTGTGACACATGGTAAGTATATACATTTAAATCTCAGTGTCCCTCAGATTCTTAGTAGAACGCAGAACATGCCCATTCATTTACTACATATTGAGTAGCTGTGGCAGCCATCATGGGACCCAAAGAACTTGACATATTTCCCCATGTGAACTTTTTTTTTTTTTTTGAGATGGGGTCTTGCTCTGTCACCCAGACTGGAGTGCAGGGCGCAATCTTGGCTCACTGCAAACTCTGCCTCCTGGATTCAAGAGATTCTCTTGCCTCATCCTCCTGAGTAGCTGGGATGACAGGCACACACCACTACACCTGGCTGATTTTTTGTATATTTAGAGGAGACGGGGTTTCGCCACGTTGGCCAGGTTGGTCTCAAACTCTTGACCTCAGGCGATCTGCTGGCTTCGGCCTCCCAAAGTACTGGGATTACAGGCGTGAGCCACCACGCCAGGCCCACCACCTGACCTTTTAAGAACTTTGTCCACCCCTGCTATGGTCAGAGCTCATAACTGGTACCTTGAAATCTGTCTGCTATGTTCTCATGCAGAACTTCAAAACAGTTATACATTGTGCCAGTAGCAAAAAAAAAAAAAAAAGGGCCAGGCGCGGTGGCTCACACCTATAATCCCAACACTTTGGGAGGCCAAAGTGGGTGGATCACGAGGTCAAGAGTTCAACACCAGCCTGACCAACATGGTAAAACACTGTCTCTACTAAAAATATAAAAATTAGCTGGGCGTGGTGGCATGCATCTGTACTCCCAGCTACTCAGGAGGCTGAGATAGCAGAATCGCTTGAACCTGGAAGGTGGAGGTTGCAGTGAGCCAAGATCATATCACTGTACTCCAGCGAGACTCTGTCTCAAAAGGAAAAAAAAAGAGATGAAGTTATGAAAATAATAAACCCAAATAAACTAATTTTGATTTTTGTGTTTAAAGCACTATTCCTGAAGATAAAAAAAACATTTGGAGGCTGTGCGTGGTGGCTCACGCTCGTAATCCCAGAATTTTGAAAGGACGAGACGGGCAGATCCCGAGGTCAGGAATTTGAGACCAGCCTGGCCAACACCGTGAAACCCTGTCTCTCCTAAAACTACAAAAATTAGCTGGGCATGGTTGTGCACGCCTGTAATCCCAGCTATTTGGAAAGCTGAGGCAGGAGGATCGTTTGAACCCGGGAAGTGGAGGTTGCAGTGAGCTGGGATTGCGCCACTGCACTCCAGCCTGGGTGACAGAGCAAGATTCCATCTCAACAAAAAAAAAAAGAAAGACAAGATGAAGTTATGAGATGACGTTATGAAAATAATAAGCTCAAATGAACTAAATCTGACTTTTGTCTTTATAGCATTATTCCTGGACATTTAAAAAATTTGGAAGCTACACGCTGCAAGCTGCCATGTGTTTAAATGTGCTGCTGGACTGTTATGGATACTAAGCACAGAGGCAGCCCCAACTGGCACCAAAGTGGCCACTTGGAGAGGTGAGAAATGAATAAAATGGCTAAGCTCTCCACAGGAGGCTGTAAGGTCCAAACACAATTAATCAGTAAAAAGGTCACTCCTTCTCCAAACTCCTTCCCTGACCACTGGACCAAAAACCTGCATCTTTGATTCAAGTTTCATTTGCGCCACCGCATCCAGCTAATTTTTATATTTTCAGTAGAGACAGGGTTTCACCATGTCGTTAGGAGGAGAAGGACGAGGGAGAGGAGGGGGAGGAGGGGGAGGGGGAGGAGGAGAGGAGGGGGAGGAGGGGGAGGAGGAGGGAGAGGAGGATGAGGGAGAGGAGGATGAGGGGGAGGAGAGAGAGGGGGAGGAGGGAGAGGAGGAGGAGGGAGAGTAAGGGGAAGAGGAGGATGAGGGAGAAGAGGACAAGGGGGAGGAGGGAGAGAAGAAGGGGAGGAGAAGGGAGGGGAGGAGAAGGGAGAGGAGGAGGGGAGGAGGAGGGAGAGGAAGGGGAGGAGGAGGAGGAGAGGAGGAGGAGGGAGGAGGAAGAGGGAGAGGAGGAGGAGGGAGGAGGAGGGAGAAGGAGAGGAGGAAGAGGGAGAGGAAGGAGAGGAGGAAAGAAAGGAGAGGAAGAGGAGGGCGAGAAGGAAGAGGAGGGAGAGAAGGGGAAGGAGGAGGAGAGAGAGGAAGGAGAAGAGGAGGGAGAGGAAGGAGAGGAGGAGGGAGAGGAAGGAGAGGAGGAGGGAGAGGGAGGAGAGGAGGAGGAGGGAGAGGAAGGAGAGGAGGAGGGAGAGGAAGGAGAGGAGGAGGGAGAGGAAGGAGAGGAGGAGGGAGAGGAAGGAGAGGAGGAAGGAGAGGAAGGAGGAGGAGGAGGAGAGGAGGGAGAGGAGGAGGGAGAGGAGGAGGGAGAGGAGGAGGGAGAGGAGGGGAAGGAGGAGGAGGAGGGAGAGGTGGGAGAGAAGAAGAGAGAAGGGGGAGGAGAAGGAGGGAGAGGTGGGAGAGGAGAAGGTAGAGGAGGGGAGGAGGAGGACGAGGAGGAGGAGGAGGGGGAGGACCTTCATCCTTTTGGCAGCAGGAACTGGCTTCATGGAAGACAGTTTTTCCACGGCCTGAAAATGCGGGATGATGGTTTTAGGATGTTTGCACACATTGCATTTATTGTGCACGCTATTTCTTTTCTTTTCCTTTTTTTTCTTTTGAGATGGACTCTCACTCTGTTGCTCAGGCTGGAGTACAATAGTGCAGTCTCAGCTCACTGCACCTCCGCTTCCTGGGTTCAAGCAATTCTCCTGTCTCAGCCTCCTGAGTAGCTAGGATTACAAGTGTGCACCACCACATCTTGCTAATTTTTATATTTTCAGTAGAGACAGGGTTTCACCATGTTGGCCAGGCTGGTCTCGAACTCCTGACTTCAAGCGATCCGCCCACCTCGGCCTCCCAAAGTGCCGGGATGACAGGCGTGAGCCACCGCGCCCGGCCCTCGATTTTGTTTTCAAGATGATTTCTCGAAGGAGTTGAACTCGAGTGAGCACACACTCCCCACCGTGTTTGTCTCTTTCACTGTGTGGTGTGTCATGAAAGGAAAGATGAAAAGATCCAAATGTTATTCGTCCCTCTCAGAAAGGACCGCGCTCCTTGTCCGGAGGTGAATGCCCGGCGCTCAGCCGCACACCCGGGGCCCTGATGTTCGGATCTGGGAATGAGGTCGCCGCATCTGTACAGTAATGACTATCATTCCGTGAGATGCCACACGCATTTTCTGCATCATCTTCCCTGGGGTCATAAAGAACACATCCAGGTTTGGCAGAACGTGTTCATCAAAGCTGTTCAACCTTTCCAGAGAATACAGAACATCAACACAGAAAACTTGTTTTTTCTCCAGATGACTGCGGCTTATTTCTTTCATGCAGGTGATCTCTTTTATAAGCCTTCTTTTGTTTTTTTTTTTTTTTGATACGGAGTCTTACTCTGCTGCCCAGGCTGGAGTGCAGTAGCATGATCTCAGCTCACTGCAACCTCTGCCTCCCAGGTTCAAGCCATTCTCCTGCCTCAGCCTGCCGAGTAGCTGGGATGACAGGCACCCGCCACCACGCCCGGCTCATTTTTTTGTATTTTTAATAGAGACGGGGTTTCACCATATTGGCCAGGCTGGTCTTCAACTCCTGACCTCGTCATCTGCCCCCCTCGGCCTCCCAATGTGCTGGGATGACAGGCGGGAGCCAGCGCACCCAGCCGTTTTATTTATTTATTTTCTTTCCTTTTTAAAGACAGAGGTTCCTTCTTCATAACTGAACTGAGAAATGACCACGGGTACCAACACTCGGCTACAGCTCGAGGACGGATGAAGGTTTTTGTCCTGAGCTAACGCTGAAGGTGTTCGGCAGCCTGCACTCCACAGCGTGCAGACAGAGGGCAGGACTCCAGAAACCGCAGGGAAGGATAAACCCCTCAAAGAAAAGAGCTGCGAACTCTCGCATCTCGTCAGCCTCCAAACAGGATGTGGAATCGCGACGGTCGAACTGGGACTCCCCAAAAGTGGAAGTCCTCATGGAACCTTGTTTGGAAAAAGGTTCTTTCCAGATGTGATTAAGGTAAAACTCTTGAGATGAGATCATCACGGAATATTTGAGTGCGCCATAAATCTAATGACCAGTGTCCCAATAAGAGACGGAAGAGCAGACACAGACACAGAGGAGAAGCCACGTGGAGATGGAGGCAGAGATGGAGTGATGTGGCCACAAGCCCAGGGATGCCTGGAGCTCCCAGGAGTGGAAAGAGGCAGCAAGGAACCTCCCTTACAGCCTCCAGAGGGAACTGGATGAGAGACTGTAATGGGTTGAACAGCGGCCCCTGGAAACATCTGTCCACATCCCTGAGCCCAGAACCTGGAATGAGGCCTTATTTAAAAATAAAGAACTGCGCAGATTTAATGAGCTAAGGATCTCAGACGCAATCGTCCTGGATTAGGCTGGGCCCAAAAGCCAAGGGCAGGTGTCCTTGTAAGAGACAGAAGAGGAGACACAGACACAGAGGAGAAGGCCACGTGGAGATGGAGGAAGAGACTGGAGCGATGAAGCTGCAAGCCCAGGGACGCCCGGAGCCCCCAAGATCTGGGAGAGGCAGGAAGGATCCCTGCCTAGAGCCTCCAGAGGGACCGCAGCCTGATCTCACACATCTGGTTTCTACCACTGAGAGGGCATAAATTCCTGCTATGTGAAGCCACCACAGTCTGTGACTCTGAGGTACTTTTTTATGACAGGTGTTAAGAAACTCATACAGGCCAGGTGGGAAGGCCCAGCATTTTGGCGGGCTGAGGTGGGAGGATTGCTTGAGCCCAGGAGTTCAAGACCAGCCTAAGCAACACAATAAGATCTTGTCTCTACAAAAAAAATTTTGGGGCCAGGCGCAGTGGCTCACGCCTGTAATCCCAGCACTTTGGGAGTCCGAGGTGGGCGGATCACAAGGTCAGGAGTTTGAGACTAGCCTGGCCAACACAGCGAAACCCCATCTCTACTAAAAATACAAAAACTAGCTGGGCGTGGTGCAGCGCGCCTGTAATCCCAGCTGCTCGTGAGGCTGAGGCAGAAGAACTGCTTGAAGCTGGGAGGCGGGGGTTGCAGTGAGCCAAGATTGCGCCACTGCACTCCAGCCTGGGCGACAGAGCGTGGCTCCGTCTAAAAAAATAAAATAAAATACATGTATTTTAAACTTGGCTAGGTATGGTGGAGTGTGCCTGTATTCCCAGCTACTTGGGAGACTGAGGCGGAAGCCCAGGAGTTTCAGAGTAGCTTGGACAACACAGTGAGACCCTCATGTCCAAAAAAAAAAAAAAAACAGCAAAACAAAATAAAAAAACAAGCAGGAAAGAACAATACAGCAAACACACTTAATCTGGCTCATTTGAAAACATTAATAACATCGTATTTCTGGAGTCCTGAGTTGAAGGCTTCTTCTATGTGGGTCGTGGAGTTATTTTAATGTGCAACATTTTATATTTTAACTAGTTCAACCACAGTTTATGGAATAACAGTTTTTAAATAGTTCCATAGGTATGATATTATAATTCAAATATTCAAATAAAACTACAAAATTGATATCGGGTTTCTGAAATGTCTGCAACACTACACCAAAAAGGGCACAGATTAGCTAATTTATTATTTCTTTTTTAATTTTGTTTTTGTTTCTGTCTTTTGAGACACCGTCTCGCTCTGTCGCCCAGGCTGGAGGGCAGTGGCGTGATCTCGGCTCACTGCAAGCTCCGCCTCCTGGGTTCAAGCAATTCTCCTGCCTCAGCCTCCCAAGTAGCTGGGACTAACAGGTGCCCGCCACCAGGCCCAGTTAATTTTTTGTATTTTCAGTAGAGACGGGGTTTCACCATATGAGCCAGGATGGTCTCGATCTCCTGACCTCGTGATCCGCCCGCCTCGGCCTCCCAAAGTGCTGGGATGACAGGCATGAGCCACTGTGCCCGGCCTTGTTTCTGTTTTTTGACACAGCGTCTCTCTCTGTCGCCCAGGCTGGAGTGCAGTGGCGTGATCTTGGCTCATGGCAACCTCTGCCTCCCAGGTTCAAGCGATTCTCCTGCCTCAGCCTCCTGAGTGGCTGGGATGACAGGTGCCTGCCACTATGCCTGCCTAATTTTTGTATATTTAGTAGAGACGGGGTTTCACCACGTTGGCCAGGCTGGTCTCAAACTCCCTGACCTCAAGCGATCTGCTCACCTCGGCCTCCCAAAACGCTGGGATGACAGGCATGAGCCACGGTGCCCAGTTGGATTCCGCTTATGTGAGGTCCCTAGAGCTGTCGAGTTTATACAAACAGAAAGTAGAATGGTGGGTACCAGCGGCTGGGGAAGGGGGACATGTTTCCTGGGGACAGAGTCTCCGTTTGGGAAGATAAAAATGTTCTGGAAATGAATGTCCATGATGGCTGCATCATTCACATGAATGCAGTTAATACTGCTGAAGGCTCAGGCCTGCCATCCCAGCACTTTGGGAGGCCGAGGCGGGCGGATCATGAGGTCAGGAGATTGAGACCATCCTGGCTAACATGGTGAAACCCCGTCTCTACTAAAAATACAAAAATTAGCCAGGCGTAGTGGTATGCGCCTGTCATCCCAGCCACTGAGGAGGCTGAGGCAGGAGAATGGCATGACCTCAGGATATGGAGGTTGTGGTGAGCCAAGATCGTGCCACCGCGCCCCCAGCCTGAGCGAGAGAGTGAGACTCCATCTCAAAAAAATAATAAAATAAAAAACTTCTGAGCTGTGGACTTAAACACAGCAAAGTTGGTCAATTTTGTGACATATTTATTTTACCGCAAATACAAAATACCATTTTTAAGCAAGTGCATGGCTCACAGAATGATCTGGCCCTCTGTGGAATGGCTGGGGATGTCCGTTCTCAGACCCTCTGCATTTGCTGAAAGCAGGAGCAATGCCCTGGAAGCCCTCCCAGATACAGGTGGAGAAATGACAAAGTCATTGACCAAGTCTTTGATCTCTAGCACAAAGACCTTTCGTCAACACGTCAGCCAGGAAACACAGTTCTCATGACGTTCACAAAGTGAAGAGCAAAGCTGTGTGCTCCGTGAGAGACGGACAAGGTCAACGGACAGCTTCCCTCGAGAAACGGAGGGGTCGGAATGCATGCCAGCTTGAGCCAGCCACACAGCGCGCCAGGCAGGCCCATCAGCCAAGAGCATGGCTGCATAATGAGCAGGGGCAAACTCCCCCCAGGGCCTCTCACGCTTCCGAATTTCTTTCATGGGAGGCGCAAACTGCCATTTGTCTTAGAATAGCTTTCCAAGTATTTGCACTGCAAAACCACAACGAAACAAGAACCAGCCAGATAGACATAGTGTCTTCAGAGCAAACGGTGGGCGAGAAAAAAGGTAAAGGAAAAAGAAGGGGAGGGGAGGGGAAGGGAGGGGATCTCGGCTCACTGCAACCTCCATTTCCCGGATTCAAGCCATTCTCCTGCCTCAGCCTCCTTCGTAGCTGGGATTATAGGCGCCCGCCATCACGCCTGGCTAATTTTTTCATTTTTAGTACAGATGGGGTTTCACCACACTGGCCAGGCTGGTCTCGGCTTCCCAAAGTGCTGAGATTACAGGCATGAGCCACCACGCCCGGCCCCGTGAGTCTGTTTTGATGGATTTGTTTGACTTTAAACCCATGCGGAAGAGTTTTCCTGTTATGGCTACACTCGGAGACATGAGGCAATGCTTACTCTGACTTTCCATGTTTTTGGAGTGTACAGTTGAACGTCAACAACATGGGTGAATGCGGCAACCCCTCCTTACACAATCAGAGACAGTCACTGCCAAGCTGCGTCATGGATCGTCATTAGCTTCCCATGAGAAACAGGTGCATGATCGAGGGCTAAAGATAAAGAGGGTTCAGTGCAAGACACCAGCCTCGACGTGTCAGTCGGCGCAGGGTTACTTAACCCTGTGGCTTGAGAAGCAGCAGAGATTTGCCAACAATGATAGCTTCTGTGCCACGTCAGCCGACCACTGGCTCTGAACACAGCCTCAGTATCTGACCATCCTCTCATTCCTGGGCTTGTGGCGTGGCTATCAATTGAGATAGTGTCAGTCCATCTTCATGCCGAGGGGATGGGAGCATTTATAGAAATAAATGTTTGCACTGATGACTGCACTGCTGCCGACCGAAGAGTTTGATGGGCAAAGACAATCAGATTTAGCCGCGGCAGCTCACGTTTACAGAACCCGGCTCATTCGCAGACAGGACGTCGCATGTGTAATGCAATCTTTAAATGCCCACTGATATTGACAGCTCCCATCAGAAGAGGCGCTGGTGTCTCGGTGTGCCCTTGTAAGAAGAGACAGCAGGGCGCACACGCTCCCTCATGCTCCACCCCCCCTCTCTCTGCCATGTGAGACCATCTGTAAACCAAGAAGAGGAACCTCTCAAGAACCCAACCGTGGTGGCACCTGGACGTAGGAATTTCTGCCTCCGGTACATTTCTGTTATTTACGCCAGCCCATCTATGGTACAGTTAACCCTTGGACAACACAGGTGTGAATGGCATGGATCCACTTAGGTGGGCATTTTCTTCTACCTCTGCCACCCCGGAGACAGCAACACCAACCCCTCTTCTCCGTTCTCCTCTTAGGCGACTCAAGGTGAAGACGATAAGGATGAAGACCTTTATGATGATCTACTCCCACTTCATAAATAGTAAATACATTTTCTCTTCTCTATGATTTTTAAAACTTTAGTCCGGTGTCCTTTTTTGTTTTTAATTATTTTTCCATAAGTCACTGGGGTACAGGTGGAGTTTGGTTACCTAAGTTCTTTAGTGATTTGTGAGATTCTGATGCACCCATCACCCGAGCAGTATACACTGCACCCTGTCGGTAGTCTTCACCCCCACCCACCTCCCAGTCTTCCCAAGTCCCCAAACTCCATTTTATCATTCTTACGCCTTTGTGGCCTCATAGCTTAGCTCCCACATATCATATATGGTGTTGGTTTTCCATCCCCGAGTTACTGCGCTTAGAATAAAAGTTCCTTGCCAGGCGCAGTGGCTCAAGCCTGTAATCTCCACACTTTGGGAGGCTGAGGCGAGTGCATTACCTGAGATCAGGAGTTTGAGACCAGCCTGACCAACATGTCAAAACCCTGTCTCTACTAAAAATAGAAAAATTAGCTGGGTGTGGTGGTGCGCACCTTTAGTGCCAGCTACTCGGGAAACTGAGGCAGGAGAATCACTTGAACCTGGCAGGCGTAGGCTGCCATGAGTAGAGATCATGCCACTGAAATCCAGCCTGGGCCAAAGAGTGAAACTCCATCTCAAAAAAAAAGGGGGGGGGGGGGTAAAAGTTCCTTACGATTTCTGATTCTCAAAGTTCCTTGTGAGGCAATTCTCCTGTCTTAGCCTCCTGAGTAGCTGGGATTACAGGCGCACACCACCACACCCAGCTAAGAAAAAAACAGCATTTTCTTTTCTCTAGCATAGTAGCATACTAGTATACAGTACATAAAACATACTAAATATATGTGAATCAACTTTATGGTAGTGATAAGGCTTCTCAACAATAGGATATTCGTAAGTTTTCAGGGAGTCGAAAGTTATCTTTGGATTTTCAACTGTGCAAGGAACGTGTGTGGCGCCCCTAACTCCCACACTGTTCAAGGGCCAACTCTGTTTTGTTTTGTGGTGTTGTTGCTGTTGTTGTTTTAGATGGAATCTTGCTCTGCCACCCAGGCTGGAGTGCAGTGGTACGACCTTGGCCCCCTGCAACCTCCGCCTCCCGGGTTCAAGCGATTCTCTTGCGTCAGCCTCCTTAGTAGGTGGGATTACAGGCACCTGCCACCACACCCAGCTAATTTTTCTATCAAGGTCAACTGTATTTTCTTGCGACAGCCAGAGCTAAGAGAGTCTTGAAGCTCAAAGAGGTGGAAAAACCTACCCAAACTTATCCAACCAAGAAGCACTGGAAGGCAGAATAAGGACTCAGGTAGCCAAGCGCCGTAGCCACACCATGGTAGAGTTACTCTGCCTTGTAGAGGCGCATTGAATCTGTCACAGAGTAAGTACATGTCTAAATGCATTTGAAAACTCCCATGGTATGCTACAGAAACACGTGAGGGAAGGGCGAGTGTGGACAAACCCTCCGTCTGTTATGCTCAGCGTACTCCAACTACAGGAATGAGACGCCTCGAGACAGGCCAAGGCAGAAAGAAGCATCACCATGAACCCCAAAACAGATGTGGTTTCTGGCCAGACATGGTGGTACATGGCCTGTAATCCCAGCACTTTAAGAGGCCCAAATGAGAAGACTGCTGGAGGCCAGGAGTTTAAGAGCAGCCTAAGCAACACAGCAAGATCCCATCTCTACAAAATATTTTTAAAACATATATATATATATAGCTGGAAATGATGACGCCTACCTATAGTCCCAGCTACTTTAGAGACCCGTGGGAGGATCACTTGAGTCTGGGAGGTTGAAGCTGTTGTGAGCCACAGTCACACCACTGCACTCCAGCCTGGGTGCCAGAGTGAGATCCTGTCTCGAAAAAAATCATCATTATTATCACAGTAACGCGAGGGGTATTTTAGGTGATAGGTGGTTACTAATTTCAAAACTAGGGGCTTCCAGTTTCTGCTCTAATGATATAGGAGTAAAGAAGAAATCACGTAAGCAGATAGTAAAAATTAGCCCGGTGTGGTGGGGCACAACTTTTGTCCCAGCGACTTGGGAGGCTGAGGTGGGAGGAGCACCTGAGCCTGGGAAGTTGAGGTTGAAGTCAGCCATGATCACACCACCGCACTTCAGCCTGGGTAACAGAGAGAGAGAGACCCTGTCTTAAAAAAAAAAAAAGATCTTGCACAAAGTTTTACAATGACTCTGCTCTATAATTGAAAACGATTTCTGCTTTGTTGGTGTTTTCTCCCACATTTACCTGGTAGACCAGATATCTGCACGTGATAGGGTAAGAAGGACCCACTTCCCTCCAAGGAGAACAGCATCGCAAGGGGGTTGAGGATGCATGCGTGTGGAATGCAAACATCCAATGCACTGAGAGCGCGGTGCATGAAGCCTGTCTGTGAGTTTACGATGAAGCTGCACAGAGCTCCGGAGCCGGCTCTCGCTCCCCGCTCTGACCCTCTTGCTTCAGTTTGATTGCATGCACGTCCCTCAGAGCTGCTGGGACCACCACTTCTTCAGCCTTCTGGCATTTTTCCAAGAAACACTAAACCTCTTTCCACTGGTTCCCCTGGATTTTGTGGGCACGTCTTCCAGCCCTTGCGCTGCTTGACCTGTACTAGCATGGGTATGGTAACACTGGATAGGACAGAAGCTCTGCCCAGTCCCCCTGAGAGCTCTGTGCACTTCAGGGACCACGCCCTGTTCACATTGTCTCCCTCACACCGAATTCAGCCATGATACTCGGCAATATAGTACTGCATCCAACAGGCAACTGAGAGAGTCTGCCCGTGATACAGGGGTTAAGGTGAAATCACTTAGGCAGACAGTAGGGGTATGGGAATCCTCGGTAAGGCTTTTTGGCGGGGGGGGGGGGGCGGGGGGATGGAGTCTCCCTCTGTTGCCCAGGCTGGAGTGTAGTGGTGTGATCTCGGTTCACTGCAACCTCCGCCTCCCGGGTTCAAGCAACTCTCCTGCCTCATCTTCCTAAGTAGCTGGCATTACAGGCACGCACTACCACACCTGGCTTTTTTTTTTTTTTTTTTTTTTTTGTAAGTAGAGACGGAGTTTCACTGCTCAGGCTGGTCTCGAATCCCTGACCTCGTGATCCACCCACCTCAGCCTCCCAAAGTGCTGGGATGACAGATGTGAGCCGCTGCATCCGGCGACTCTTCTCTTTAATGAAAAGCAGCCCCAAGTCATTTTCTAACAATGAGCAGCCTGTCAAGTCAAGCCGCAGACATAGAAAAGCCAGCTGGAAGCTTGCACGGGTGAATGTCGGCAGGAACTCGGGACTAGACACGTTCAAGATGGCGGCTCCATCTTCCCGAGAGAAACTAGGGACTAGACACGTTCAAGATGGCGGCTCCATCTTCGCGGCAGGAACTAGAGAAGTAGACACGTTCAAGATGGCAGCTCCATCTTCCCGGCAGGAACTAGGGAACTAGACACGTTCAAGATGGCGGCCTCATTTTCCGGCAGGAACTAAGGGGCTAGACACGTTCAAGATGGCGGCTCCATCTTCCCGGCAGGAACTAGCGACTAGACACGTTCAAGATGGCGGCTCCATCTTTCATCCTCTTTGTCAGCCATGTGTAAAGTAAGAAAAGCAGGACAGACGACCCCGACTAACTAGAAAGTCCATTTGCATAAGATTAGTGTGCGCAACCAGCCTTTCCTGTGGGCTATGTAAATGTCATACTTGATCGAACCAATCTCTGAGCCCTATGTAAATGAGACACCGCCTCCTCAAACTGGACTATAAAATCCATCACATTTGCTGCCAGCTGGTCCTTTCCGCTTGGAGACCCCTTTCTCCATAGAGAAAACCATTTCTCTCTCTCTTCGCTTCTCCTTATTAAACTTCCACTCCTAAACTCCTCGTGTGTGTCTTTGTCCTAAATTTTCCTGATGCCCAGTGACAAACCCCAGGGTATATACCCCAGACAACGTAGATGCTTCACCCACATGTAGAGAGCTCGCACATTATAATTCCCATCCTCACAACAGGCAAAAAGCGGAACATACTGAAAATCAATAACTCTTCCCTCCATCAGAAAACAGAGATCACAAGACAAAATGCTGCCTGAACACTGGACGGGCAGGTAGTAAGTGGAATTGTGCTTGTCTAGGAGTTCCTGCTGGAGCCAGCACCTGATAGACACATTTGCAGGGTAATTATTAAACAGCTGCAGGCTGACAGTGGACAAGCCTAAGAGTTAAAAACTCCTGGCCAGGTGTGGTGGCTCGCACCTGTCATCCCAGCACTTTGGGAGGCCAAGGCAGGCAGATCACCTGAGGTCAGGAGTTCGAGATCAGCCTGGCCAACGTAGTGAAACCCCCTCTCTACTAAAAATACAAAAATTAGTCGCGCATGGTGGCAGGCGCCTGTAATCCCAGCTACTCGGGAGGCCGAGGCAAGAGAATTGGTTGACCCCAGGAGGCAGAGGTTGTAGTGAGCCCAGAGCGCGCGACACTGCACTCCAGCCTGAGTGACAGAGAGAAACTCTGTCTCAAACAACAACAAAAAAAACTTCTGGGGGCCCATCTTAGAGGGGACCTTGTACTTTCACAAATTTTAACTCTGGGAGCTCCACCAGGTTCCCAGGGTGAAGATCAAAGAAATATCCAGTCGTGTGTTATTGGGGAAAAGTAACCACTTTGCCATAGTCCTAGGGAGACAGTAGCACTTTGAAATATACCCAAAGCAATCTGTGTCCTATCTTCCCTCAAGGCAAACTACTTTAGCACAGTTAAAGCAACCTGGGGGAAGGGAAATCTTAGATTTCAGCTTTGCTTTGCTTTTCTCTCTTTTTTTTTTTTTGGCGTATTTTCACTCTTGTTGCCCAGGCTGGAGTGCAATGGTGAGATCTTGGCTCACTGCAACTTCAGCCTCCCGGGTTCAAGCCATTCTCCTGTCTCAGCCTCCCAAGCAGCTGGGCTTACGGGTGTGCGCCACCACGCCCAGCTAATTTTTTGTATTTTTAGTAGAGATGGGGTTTCACCATGTTGGCCAGGCTGGTCTCGAACTCCTGAGCTCAGGTGATCCACCCGCCTCGACCTCCACAGTGCTGGGATGACAGGCGAGAGCCACCACGCCTGACCCGATTTCAGTCTCTACGAGCTTTCAACACCACCTTTTCCTGCATGAGTGATGTTGGCGACCATGTCCTCAGCCGCTCCATCAAGGATCCAAGCTGCAAAGCTGCGACATGGTTCTGACTCCTTCCCTGAAGAAGGGTCTCCCTGAAGGCATTGGAGAGACTCAGGAGATGCTATTGAAGCAAGTAAGGACAGAGTGACTGTGGATATGCTGTCTGTTAGGCTCACAGTACTCCAACCACAGAAATACAATGCCTCAAGGGAGGCAGAGGCAGAAAGAAGCCATCACTATAAACCCAAGAATAAATAAAGCCAGCAGAGCCACAGTGATGGCCTGTGTGCTGCAGGTGAGCATTACCTTGTTGTAAGGCCACAGGCTTTCCTGGTCACCCTGCTCCAATGGCCTTGTGGTGGGAGTCACCAGACTCAAGATAGACCCAGCCAGACCATCCGGTTGGAGCGACCCTAGGAAAGGCCCATCTTCAGCACAAAGTCAGTGGAGTCTCCGAATGCATTGCTGTGATGGGCTGATTCCTTCTCGCAAATCCCTATGTAAAAGCCCTAATGCTCAGGACCTCACAGTGTCACTATATTTGGAGACAGGGTCTTTAAAGAGGTGATTAAGGTAGAATGAAGTCACTAGGGAGGGCCCTAATCCAGGAAGACTGGGGTGCTTATAAGAAGAGGAGATGAGGCCTGGCGCAGTGGCTCATGCCTGTAATCCCAGCACTTTAGGAGGCTGAGGCGGGTGGATCATGAGATCAAGAGATCGAGACTATCCCAGCTAACACGGTGAAACTCCATCTCTACTAAAAACAGAAAAAATTCGCTGGGTGTGGTGGCGGGCGCCTGTAGTTCCAGCTACTTGGGACGCTGAGGCAGGAGAATCGCTTGAACCTGGGAGGTGGAGGTTGCAGTGAGCCAAGATTGTGCCACTGCGCTCCAGCATGGGCGACAGAGCGAGACTCCATGTCAGAGAAGAAAAAAAATGAAGAGATGAGGACACAGACACACACAGAGGGATGACCCTTGTGAGGACACAGGGAGAAGACGGTGTCTATAAGAGAGGCCTCAGGAGGAACCAGCCCTCCCCAAACCTTGATCTCAGACGTCCAGCCTCCAGGACTGTGGGAGAATCATTGTCTGTTGTTTCTAAGCCACCCAGTCTATGGTATTCTGTGATAGCAGCCTGAGATGGACTAAGACACCTCGTAAGAAGAAGAGATGAGCCCACAGACACACACAGAGGGGCGACCCTGTGAGGACACAGAGAGAAGACGGTGTGTACAAGTCCAGCAGACAGGCCTCAGGAGGAACCAGCCCTGCCCATATTTTGATCTCAGACCTCCAGCCTTCAGAACTGTGGGAAAATAAATGTCTGCTGTTTAAGCAGCCCAACCTGTCGTCTTTTGTTACGGCGGCCCTGGGTAACTAATAGAACAGGTGTTCCATACTATTCCTTTCCTCAGGTGGTGTTGCAAAGTACCCCACCATGTTTACGTGGTGTTATAAGAGACCCCAGCATCTGCCATGCCCCCAGAGGGGTGTTCTGTATTTTACACTTTGGGGAGGTTCTCCTCAAAGCCTTGAAGTTATCTGAGCAGTGGGAGTCTTTGCACAAAAGCAGATGAATTCTACTCGGGGATGCTACCTACCTACCAAGAGAGACATGTTCTCTTCAAATGCCCTTGAATAAAGAAATAAAAAAGTATTTAATTATTCAGTGAGGAAATAAAAACATTATTGCATTCTTTCAACAGAGATGGTGCACTTTTACTCCCCGGTATTTATAAGACCTCATGTTGATGCCTCTGCTCTAAGGCTGTGGATGCTTTTCTCAGCCCAGCACGATCACCAACAATGACCACGACGGATACGTGGGCACAACGACGTACTCCCCACGTTTCTAAAACTACCGAGCCACAGGTATTTTCCTGAAGACTGGTCTCAGCTCAGCCTGCCTGGATGGTCCCCCATGGCTACAGTCTGATTTGAAAAGTAAACCTGTGAAAAGTGGAAAACACTGTATGATATCACCACTGTTTTGTCACGCCAATTCTTCACATTAAATCCCTCCAAGAACATTAATATGACCTTCAAATCCTAGCCCCCAGGAAAGCTTCACTTGAGCCTTTTGTTTCCTGGGTGTCCCTTCCTCCAATCCACTAAGCAAATGCCACACCCGCTCCTTATATGGATAAAACAATGCTGATCATGGTGAGGCACACAGGTATCAATCCGCTCATGCTGCACTTTCAGAGAAGACACTCTCACTCAGACCATGGGGATGTCAAGCTGCCAAGGATACAAAACGTACAACAATCCAAGGACAACAGGTGGTCCATGACAACGCACGAAGAGGGCAGCACTGTGATTCCAAAAATTTGGACATGGATGTCAAGGACAGTGAACGAGGGGGCGGGGGAGGGGGAGAGGGAGGGAGACAGAGAGAAAGGAAGGAGGAGGAGGAGGAGGAGAAGAAGCAGGAGGAGGGGGAAGAGGAGGAGGTGAAGGGGAAGGGAAAAAAGTAGAAAGGGCTGGGCCCCATGTTTCATGCCTGTGATCCTAGCACTTTGGGAGGCTGAGACAGGCGGATCACGAGGTCAGGAGATTGAGAACATCCTGGCCAACATGGTAAAACTCCATCTCTGCTAACAATACACAAATTAGCTGAGCAGGGTGGTACATGCTTGTAATCCCAGCTACTCGGGAAGCTGAGGCAGGAGAATCGCTTGAACCAGGGAGATGGAGGTTGCAGTGAGCTGAGATCGCACCACTGCACTCCAGCCTGGTGACAGTGGGAGACTCCGTCTCGAAAGAAAAGAAGGAAGGGAGGGAGGGAGGGAGGGAGGAAGAAAGAAGATGAAGGAGAAGGAGGAGGAAGAGAAGGTGAAGGAGGAAGAGGAGAAGGTGAAGCAGGAGGAAGAGAAGGTAGAGGAGGAGAAGGCAGAGGAGGAGGAGGAGTGGAAGGTGGAGGAGGAGAAGTAGGAGGAGATGAGGGGGAGGGGGGGAGGAGAGGGAGAAGAAGGAAGGAGGAGGAGGAGGGGAAGAGGAGGGAGGAGAAGAGGAAAGAAGACAGGGAGAGAGAGAGTAAGAGAATGAGAAAAACAGAATGAAAGAGAAAAAATGAAAGGAGAGAGAGATGACAAAACCTACGTGTGAAAGAGACCTCAGCAGAAGAGAAGAGAATGAGCAAAGAGCCCGGTCTAGGCCACTCTAAATGTGTCTAAAATGTTAAAGACTGATGACAGACGAGGAGGAAGAGTTATCACACGTCCAAGGAGACAATGTTGAGCGATCCGCAAACTTAGCAGAGGGGAGAAGAGGCTCTGGAGATGTCCAGTAATGGGCGAGAGCCCGGCTGCCACACTTGGTAGCTGTATCCTTTAACCTAGAGAGGCCTCAGTGTTCTCATCTGTGAAATGGGCCCAAGAATAGCATCAATCTCAAGAAACTAGTTTCTCTGCTCCTTCGTGAGAAGAAACTCCTCACCCACTCCAGTTTTCTCATGGCATTGCAGGAACTCAGTCCCATCTTCAAACTGCACCTCTACTTCTGCCATTTTCACCACAGTGGAAGTGACTTCCTCCACTGAAGTCTTGAACCCCCTCCGTGTTCTGTATGAAGATTGGAATCCGCTTTTTCCCAATTTCTGTGAATGTGGATATCTTAACTTCCTCCCATTGAATCTAAATGACATCCAGAACGAGGAATCCTTTCAGGAAGGTTTTTTGTTTTTGAGATGGAGTTTCGCTCGTTGCCCCGACTGGAGTGCAATGGTGCAAGCCCACCTCCTGGATTCAAGCAGCTCTCATGCCTCAGCCTCCCGAGTAGCTGAGATGACAGACATGTGCCATGACCCCCAGCTAATTTTTATATTTTCAGTACAGATGGGGTTCCACCATGTTGGTCAGGCTGGTCTTGAACTCCCGACCTCAGGTAATCCGCCCGCCTTGGCCTCTGAAAGTGCTGGGATTACAGGCGTGAGGCCACCGCAGCCGGCCCTGACTCGAATTTTTAAAAAAGGTCTACTCTGGGTAAAATCCTATCAAACAGCATCGCTCAATACAGAAAAATCTTTCATGATAGAAAGGGTCAATTGATATGATAAACTTCATTGTTGTCTATTTTAAGAAATTGCCAAAAAGCCACTTCAACCCTCAGCAACCACCACCCTGGTCAGTCTGCAGCCATTAACACTGAGGCACGACTCTCCACCAGCAGTAAGGTTTTGACTCGCAAAGTGTTAGGATAATTGTTAGTATTGTTTAGCAATCAATTATGCTGAAATTTTTTAGAAAATCATTGGAATGTTGTATGGACACACAAGACACTCTTAGCGTCATGCTCACCATTCGCTAAGTGCTCAATAACGCCATTATTCACTGTGCCAGTTCCTCTGTTTATTGCTCAGAAGGGTGATGCATTTATCAGGAGAAGCAAAGAAGAAGGTTCTTGAAAAGGTCGTGGTGACGATGCTGAGAGGTGGGGGAGCAAAGAACACGCACGGACCGAAGGGGTCCCGTGAAGCTCAAGGGTGTGGGAAGCTCATAAGAAAGGCAGTGAGCAGAGATGACGCTGGAGAAACATGCCAGGAAGGGAAGGGATGGTCAGAAGCTACGCAGTGTGTGCAGTGATATTTTCACAGTGCTTTTGAAATTAGGGTGTTAATTGGCTCAATGAGGCACTGGCTGGATGACAGTATGTGGGCATCAGCTGCTGCATGTCAGCTGGGAGTCTAGGAAAACAGACTGTGCCAAACATTTGGCTATATCCAGAGAAGGCACAACAACTGTGCATGACCTGCCATCTCAACACAGCCCACCCCAATGCAGCCTCAAGTCATTCTGCCCATATTGACCCAGAGTCTTGATTCAATGCAACAAGCTAAGATCTTTGGATTTTAACCCATTGAGCTTTAGTAAGAATCTTCGATAAGAAGATTTCTTCCAGAGAACCAAAGCGGGAGTTGCAAGATTGCAAATGGCGCACTGAGGTCTTCAATATCCATCCGATTTGGCCAGGAATGGGATGGATCAAAAACTCAGGCATTTCCCCGGCCATTGCTGTCTAACGTGTCTTCAGAATGGACTCTGCGGTGAGCACTATTTTACCAAAAGACTCACCGGCCAAAACTATGGGCATGAGGTAACGGACAAACAGGGGACTTGGTTTCATTTTGTTGAAAAAAAGTTCAACAAAGACGTCTACAAAGAAACAGGTGACGGGCCGTTGCCTACTCATTTCTTTGCTCGTTGTCTTATTTCCTTGTTCCCCTGCTTTCCTGCCCTGTAAAATGGACACGATACTCAAGCTTCCCGTTGGTGTCAATGTTTATATTCGCAATGGGTAAAAAAAAGGTATTTCATGCTTTGAAAAGTGTGATGCATTTTATTCTTTTTTATAACTTTAACAACTTTTTAATTTTTTGGATTTTTGATTCTTTCATAACACACAGCTTAAAACATGCACACATTGTTCAGCTGTACAAAAATATGTATTTTTAAACTTGTATGTTAGATTCAGGGAGATCCATGTGCAGGTCTGTTACACAGGCAAATTACATGACATGGGAGTTTGGTGTACAGATTATTTTGTCACCCAGATAATCAGCACAATATCTGATAAGGCAGTAGAGACAATGTCACTCTGCCGCCCAGGCTGGAATGCGATGGCACGATCTCAGCTCACTGCAACCTCCGCTTCCGGGGTTCAAGTTATTCTTCTGCCTCAGCCTCCCAAGTAGCTGGGATTACAAGTGCCTGCCACTGCGCCCAGTTAATTTTCTTATTTTTAGTAGACACAGGGTTTCACCATCTTGGCCAGGCTGGTCTCAAATTCCTGACCTCATGATCTGCCCACCTCAGCCTCCCAAAGTGCTGGGATTACAGGTGTGAGCCACTGCACCCGGCTGATAGGCAGTTTTTTAATCCTCCCCCTGCTCCCACCCTTCACCATCAAGCAGGCCCCAATGTCTGCCCTGACCACCTTGGCATAACTTGTTCCTTTCTTTAAGGCCACCTGTACTCAAGGTTGAGCTTCCGATTATAAGGGAGAACATGTGATATTTGCTTTTATGTTCTTGCATTAGTTTGCTAAGGACAATGGTCTCCAGCTCCATCTATGTTCCTGCAAAAAATATGATCTTGCTCTTTTTCACGGTTGCATAGTATTCCACGAGGCATATGAACCACATTTTCTTTACCCAGTCTACCACTGATGGGTATCTAGCTTAATTCCCATGTCTTAGCTATTGTGAATAGTGCTGCAATGAACATTCATGTGCAAGTGTCTTTATGGTAGAACAAGTGGTATTTCTTTGGGTATATACCCAGGAATGGTTGCTGGGATGAATGGTAATTCTGTTGTTTTAACTCAAAAGTATGCTTTTTTTTTTTTTTTTTTGAGACACAGTCTCACTGTGTCACCCAGGCTGGAGTGCAATGGCACAGTCTCGGCTCACTGCAACCTCCACCTCCCGGGTTCAAGTAATTCTCCCTGTCTCAGCCTCCCAAGTAGCTGGAATTATAGGCACCTGGCACCATGCCTGGCTACTTTTTGTATTTTTAGTAGAAACAGGGTTTCGCCATGTTGGTCAGACTGGTCTCGAACTCCTGAGCTCAGGTGATTCGCCCGCCTTGGCCTGTGCTGGGATTACAGGTGTGAGCCACCATGCCCAGCCTATCTGCTTTTTCCAAGAGACAAGGTCTTGCTCTGTCAGCCAGGCTGGAGTGCAGTGATTTGAGCATATCTCCCTGCATCTTCAAACTCTTGGGCGCAAGCGATCCTCCCATCTCAGCCTCCCTGGTAGCTGGGACCACAGGCACACACCACCATGCCCAGCTATTTTTGAAACATTTTTGTAGAAATAGGGTCTTGCTGTGTTGACTAAGCTGCTCTCAAAGTGCTGAGCTCAAAATAATCCTCTGTCTTCTGAAAGCACTGCGACTATAGGTGCGAAGTTTCTTTGATTTTAATATTTGAACTTAATTCATTGCAATAGTTTGGAATAGTGGCATTCTATCCATCACTATTTAATTCTATAACTGTATGTATTTGCACGCCCCGCCAAGCCTTTGTGAACCCTGAATATCTAAGATGGTCTCAGTGAATTTAGAAAGTTTACACCGGGCGTGGTGGCTCACGCCTGTAATCCCAGCACTTTGGGAGGCCGAGGCAGGCGGACTGTCTGAGGTCAGGAGTTCGAGACCAGCCTGGCCAACATGGTGAAACTCCATTTCTACTAAAAATACAAAAAAAAAAAAAAAATTAGCTGGGCATGGTGGCATGCACCTCTCATCCCAGCTATTCGGGAGGTTGAGGCAGAGGAATCGCTGGAACCAAGGAGGTGGAGCTTGCAGTGAGCCAAGATCGTGCCACTGCACTCCAGCCTGGGCAACAGAGTGGGACTCCGTCTAAAAAAAAAAAAAAAAAAAAGTTTATTTTGCCACAGTTGAGGAAGTGGGGGGGGGGGGACTTCCAGGTCATAGGTAGATAAGAGACAAATGGTTGCATTCGTTATTTTCTTGTTTTTGTTTTTGAGACAGAGTCTCCCTCTGACACCAGGCTGGAGTGCAGGGGCGCGATCTCGGCTCACTGCAACCTCTGCCTCCCAGGTTCAAGCCATTCTCCTGCCTCAGCCTCCCGAGTAGCTGGGACTACAGCCTCCCAAAGTGCTGGGATGACAGGCACGAGCCACCGCGCCAGACTGCAGTAGTGAGTCTTAGTCACTCACTGTGAAGTTCCCTGTGGAGTTTCTTTTTCAAAAGCATTTTGCTGTGGATAACGCATTCTCAGTATGTCAGACATCTGCAGTAACATTTATGTAGCAACAAGGTTAATTGCCTTTACATCAACAAAAGCAGGCTGTGTTCCCAGCAAAGGGGAATGCCAATTCTCTCTTCCATCCTGTGATACTTGTTATGGGTACTGGGGTATCCTGTTCACCTCTTCCCATGCTGTGAGACTAATTTAGAGAACATATTCAAGGTAATCATTTTTTTTTTTGAGATGGAATTTTGCTCCTGTCGCCGAGGCTGGAGTGCCATGGCTTGATCTTGGCTCACTGCAAACTCTGCCTTCCAGGTTCAAGTGAGCTGCCTGAGGAAGCGCAGTCCTGCCCACACTGTGATTTCAGACTTCTGGTCTCCGGGACTGGAAAAGAGTGAATTTGTGGTGGTTTTAAGCCCTCCGAGTATGTGGTCGTTGATTACAGCAGCCCTCAGATATTTATGTATATATATAAATTTATAGATATATATTTATATATGTTTTTGTTTTCAGTTCCGGGATACACGTGCAGAACGTGCAGGTTTGTTACGTAGGGATACATGTGCCGTGCTGGTGTGCTGCACCCTTCCACCCGTCATCTAGGTTTTAAGCCCGGTGTGCGTTAGAAACGGGGTTTCACCGTGTTGGCCAGGCTGGTCTTGAACTCCTGACCTCATCATCCACCCGCCTCGGCCTCCCAAACTGCTGGGATGACAGGCATGAACCATCGTGCCCGGCCTTTATTACTCTTTCTACATAAAACCAGAAAAGCCAACAAAGGTATTCGCCCTAATGACACGCCCAAGTCCTAACCCCCCAAAACGGTGAACGTGAACGGACTGGTAAATAGGGTCTTGGTAGATGCATTCACATTAAGGATATTAGGACAAGATCCTCCCAGATTCGGGACTGATGGACACTTCAAACTTTCATCCTATATTCTTTCACACAAGTAGTGTTGCTTGGCTCTGAGAGTCACTTTCATTTTTATTTCCAGGAAACTTCCTATATCATTATCTTCAATTCAGTGAGTGCAAAAGCAGCAAGACAAGGAATGATATACAATTACTGCTGATAGAAAATTCACTTTCAATCTTGTTGAAAACAAGTGCTTTTTATAAAATGAAGGAGAGAGCTGCACTTCAAGGCTGAGAATTTATTTCTGCACACGGGAGAAACACTGATTGGGAAAATTTGCAATTGCTGTTTAGACACTTGAGCCTCAGGATCTAGAAAGGGTGCACCTCCTGGATGGGTCTTAAATGGGAGATGATGACATCTAATCGCCTAGAGATGGGAAAGCAGGTGTCACTGAGCGCTGAACGCTGCTACTCATCTGTGAGATTGTATAATGAAGTTTTGAAGACCGAGGCCGTGCCTTCATCTGTTCTTTAACCAGTGCACGCTTAACAAGTACGTAATGTTTAGCTAGTCGGCACAGCTTCCTTCTTCAGAAACAGAGACTGGGTGCAGAGGCATTTTACAGCCCAGGGGGCTCCAGCTTCACAGGCTGTCCCATGGGGATGCATGCTGTTACTCTGAGGGTCAACGCTGGTTTTCGAAGTCCTTGATGAACATAACAAGTCAACGATAATAAGACAAGTTCCACTGCTGTACCTCAGCTGAGATTAAAAAAATAAAAAAAAAAAAAGCTGGAATCATTGAGAAGTCACAGTCCCAGGCCGGGCATGGTGGCTCACGCCTGTAAACCAAGCACGTTGGGAGGCCGAGGCTGGTGGATCACCTGAGGTCAGGAGTTCAAGACCAGCCTGGTCCACATGGTGAAACCCTGTCTCTGCTAAAAATGCAAAACTTAGCCAGGCGTGGTGGTGCACACCTGTAATCCTAGCTACTCGGGAGGTTGAGGCAGGGGAATCACTTGAACCTGGGAGGTGGAGGTTGTACTGAGCCGAGACAGCGCCACTGCACTCTAGCCTGTGCGAAAGAGCGAGACTCTGCCTCAAAAAAAATAACAAAAGGAAGTGACACTCACAACCATTCTACGAGCAGAACACGCACAACGTGTGGCTTTAGAATCTACAGGCCCTGCTTTGAAAATTCCTCCTCTTCCAAACTCACGTTAAAATGTAAGCCTCAGTGCTGGATGGGGGGTCGAATGTGAGGCATTTGAGCAACAGACGCTGGATTCCTCCTGAAGAGATTAATGTCCTTTCTTGAAGCATGAGTGAGTTTTTGCTCTCCGGGTTCCCGAGAGGGCTGGTTGTTCAACAGAGCCTGGTGTCTCCCGTCTCTCTTCCCTCCTCTTTCTTCGTGTGGTCTCTGTACACATACCAGCTCCCTCTCCCCTTCCACCATGAGTGGAAGCCTCCTGAGGTCCTCACCAGAGACAGATGCTGGCCCTGTGCTTCTTGTACAGCCTGCAGAATCATAAGCCAAATAAACCTCTTTCTTCTATAAATCATCAGGCTTCAGGTGTTCCTTTCTAGTGACACAAAACAGACTAAGACATCCCCCCAGCTTTCTCTACAAAGGGGTATTTATGTCGCTAGTGATGACTGTCCTGATGAGGGGTCAGTCCTGTAGTTCCCATGAGACCACCTACTTCCCACTCCCCATATGAGCTCAGAACCTTCCAGAAGCTGGTGCACTCATGGAATGATAATTCATAGGATTTCCACAATGAGATGTGATGTAGTATCATGGCTCCTTAAACGATCCTGAGTATACTCTTACTGCGTGCTTTTCTTTTTTTATTTTTTCTTTACTTTTCCGTAACTTATTGGATTACAGGTGGTATCTGGTTACATAAGTAAGTCCTTTTTATTTATTTATGTTTTTTGAGACAGAGTTTCACTCTGTCAGCCAGGCTGGAGTGCAGTGGCACAATCTCAGCTCACCGCAACCTCCACCTCCCAGGCTCAAGCAATTCTCCCACCTCAGCCTCCTAAGCAACTGGGATTACAGGCATGTGACACCACGCCTGCCTATTTTTTTTTTTTTTTTTTTTTTTTGTATTTTTAGTAGAGATAGGGTTTCACAATGTTGGCCAGGCTGGTCTCTAACTCCTGACTTCAGGTAATCTGCTCACCTTGGCCTCTCAAAGTGTTAGGATTACAGGTGTGAGCCACCACGTTCCATCACGAGTAAGTTCTTTAGTGGTCATTTGTGAGATTTTGGTGCACCTATCACCCAAGCAGTACACATTTCACCCTATTTGTAGTCTTTGATCCCTCACCCTCTCCCACTCTTCACCCCAACTCCCCTAAGTCCACTGTATCATTCTTACGCGTTCGTGTCCTAATAGTTTAGCTTCCACATATCCGTGAAAACACAGGATATCTGGTTTTCCATTCCTGAGTTACTTCACTTAGAATAACAGCCTCCAAAGGATATGAACTCATCCTTTTTTATGGCTGCATAGTGTTCCATGGTGTCTATGTGCCACATTTTCTTTATTCAGTCTATCACTGCTGGGCGTTTGGCTTGGTCCTACGTCTTTGCTATCGTGAATAGTGCTGCAATAAACATACATGTGCGTGTGTCTTTATAGAATGATTTATAATCCTTTGGGTATATACCCAGCAATGGGATTGCTGGGTCAAATGGTATTTCTGGTTCTAGATCCTTGAGGAATCACCACACTGTCTTCCACAATGGTTGAACTAATTTACACTCCCATCAACAGTGTAAAAGTGTTCCTATTTCTCCACATCCTCTCCAGCATGTGCTGTTTCCTGACTTTTAACGAAGCTGGAAACCATCCTTCTCAGCAAACTAACACAAGAACAGAAAACCAAATGCCGCATGTTCTCACTCAAATGGGTGTTGAACAATGAGAACACATGGACACAGGGAAGGGAACATCACACACCGGGGTCTGTTTGGGGTGGGGAACTAGGGGAGGAACAGCATTAGGAGAAATATCTAATGTCGATGACGGATTGATGCGTGCAGCAAACCACCATGACACATGTATACCTATGTAACAATCCTGCACGTTCTGCACATGTACCAGAGAACTTAAAGTATAATCTTAAAAAAAAAAAGAAAAAGAATAATAGTCTCCAATCTCATTCAGGTCAGTGCAAATGCTGTTAATCCATTCCTTTTTATGGCTGCGTAGTATTCCATGGTGTGTGTGTCTGTGTCTGTCTCTGTGTGTGTATGATGTCCATCAATATGTATACGATGTCCAATGTTCTGCAGTCCATAGCAGTAATGTCCACCAAGGTACACACACAAGGTACATCAAGGTATGTATGTACCTTGATGGACATTACTGCCTGTGGACACCAGAATCTTGATCCACACCAAGGAAATGACTGCATTCAACGTCAGGCGACTGGACTCCCCGCGCCAGACACCAGCCATTCAGGACACATAATAAAAGCCACAGTCCTCACCTTGCAAATTGATATTTGGACTTTTGTCATTCAAGGATGCTTTCAATGGTTCACGTCTACTAGGCTTGGGAGAAAGACAGGCTCGTGAGAGGAGACGTCAGACAACTGGCAAATCAGAGGGAGATGAAGCAAGAACAGGAAGGAAAAGGGGTGTGGGACCACCAGCCAACGGGTAGACCCAATGGGAGCTATGGAAAGATGTTTCGGAGGTGAAGGGAAGAAAGAGGAGACACAGCAGTCAAGCTGAGCAAGGAAGGAGCTTCTCTTGCAAGGATACTGCCTGCATTATGGAGGACCAAGAATGGACAGTATCACCAGGTTAGCCTCCTGGGAAATGCTGCGTGGGTGGCGGCTTCAGCAAAGCAAGGCGGGGAGAAAATCGCCGCCGCTCTCTCGCCGGGTTGTGATCCTGGGAAGTCAGGTGCATAGGTTTACAGGGCTTTGCCTTCCTCAGAGGACTGGTTTTACTTATACAAAGCATGGAGCCATAACACAAGGGGCTCTTTTCCCACCACAGGGATCAAGCTGCATCACCGCACACACTTGCATTCCAGACTCACGTTCTCCAGAACTTACAGGTTGGGATGGGACCACCGTAACCCCATGACCCCAAACCAGGGAGCTTACAAAAGCAGCCATGTAACCTCTCCCGGTCCTAGAGACCGTAACTGTGAAATCGAGGTGTCTACACGGCTGTGCTCCCTCCAGAGGCTGGAGGGGAGAATTCTTCCTGCCTCTCCCAGCTCCTGGGGGCTCCAGGCATCCCTGGGCTTGTGGCCGCATCACTCCAGTCTCTGCCTCCATCTCTACATGGCCTTCTCCTCTGTGTCTGTGTCTCCTCTTCTGTCTCTTAGAAGGACACCTGAGATTTAGGATCACTGCAATCCAGGATGGTCTCATCTCCAGATCCTGTTTTACATCTGCAAAGACCCTATTTCCAAATTTGAAAATCACATGTACAGATTGAAGGTGAACATGTCTTTTTGTTCTTGGTGGGGGTGGGGGTAAAATAGAGGCACCATTCAATCCACGACAGGGGTTGAAAAGAAACAAAATACTACAAAATGCTCCTCGAGCGTGATTTAGAAGTTTTTTGTTTGTTTGTTTAAACGGAGTAAACACTCTTATTTCCCAGGCTGGAGTACAACGGTGTGATCTCAGCTCACCGCAACCTCCGCCTCCTGGGTTCAAGAGACTCTCCTGCCTCTCAGCCTCCCAAGTATCTGGGACTACAGATGCCTGCTACCACTCCCGGCTAATTTTTTGTATTTTTAGTAGACGTGGGGTTTCACCATGTTGGCCAAGGCTGGTTTCAAACCCCTGACCTCAGGTGATCCTCCCGCCTCGGCCTTCCAATGTGGTGGGATTACAGGCGTGAGCCACTGTGCCCAACCGATTTAGAAGCTTTTATTTGTGGGCATGAAGTTTCACTAAGAGCTTCCTCTAGTCCTTGTCAAGATCAAAATTAAAGGTATTAGAAACAGAGATGCCTATCTGTAGCCCACATATCCAGAAAATAAATGCTGAGATGAGAACTCTGGCCTCTAAATCAGAGTCTGGTATCTCCATTTGGTGTTGCCAAAGCAAGCCCTGACTTCTCTCTTCTCTCACTGAGACAGAGCACAAGCCCTCACTCCTTGTGTCCCTGGGTCACATGTATCAGGCCATACTCACCTGATACCTCACTGATTGTCCCGGGGATAGGTCAGTTTCTAGCTCCTGGGCAGGAGGGTGACCATGTGTCCGACGGTGCCTGGCAAAAAAGCCCATCTGGCCAGCACGTAATATCTGCCATTGGGTACAGCCTGCCCTTTCTCCCAAGTGTCTGAGCATAAAAATAGCCACCATGTCAGTTCCACAGATGACAAGCATATGAGTGGCCCGTTTCTTCCTGAGAACTCTCCCGAGTTCTCCCTGAAAACTCACGGATGCCTGGGCTGGCCCAAGACGCAGCTGTTGGTCACTGACAGACTCTCTTCCATGTATTCAGTTTCCATGACTCTCATGTTCATAGCACTGACATAAGAAAAGCAATCTACAGACTCTGCTCCCGCCCCAGCCGCTCTAACAGCTGCTAACAGAGCCATCGGTGTTTTTTTGTTTTTTGGCTTTTTTGACCTACAACTTAAACACATCTTTGCCTTCTCCTCGAGTCTTTTAATTCAAACATTCAGTCATTCTCCATCAGGTATGCACAGGAGATACAAAATCAATATGACAATGGTCTTCAGGTTGTGGGTGACAGAGCGGGAGCGTCGCAATCTTGAACAAACACCACCATTCTAAGCTCCCCTTGATTAAAAACCGCCTAACTCCAGCCCCAAAACATCAGCCTAATGACTAATGTCAGCGTAATCAGAAACATTCCAACCCTAAGATAAACCCCTCTCCGACCAGAAACATAATCTCAGTGTAACCAGAAACATTCCAACCCTAAGATAAGCCCTTCTCCGACCAGAAACATAATCTCAGCGTAACCAGAAACATTCCAACCCTAAGATAAGCCCCTCTCCGACCAGAAACATGCCAACCCTGAGAGAGCCTTCCCTCTGACTGGAGACATTCCAACCCCAAAATAAACTTTCCCTCACATACAAACATTCCAAACCTATGATAAGCACCCACTTCCAAAACCCTTAAATATCCTTAGTCTGTAAGAGAGAGGTTCTGACCTAACTCAGCCAGAAGCCCCTCTCAGGTCTGTTTTCTCTAAAATAAACTTGTGCTTAACTGACAAGCCAGATTTCGTGTTTCTTTCCTCTTTAATTCTTACAGTGGGTGTATAGAGCACACTTGACATAAGGGACTCCATCTTAGAAAAAGATTCCATCTTACATTTCATTCAAAAGGCATCATGCCTACAGGGGCCAGGTGTTCACCTGATCAATAAAGGCCGCATCCAACCAGTTAGAGACACAACGACACACCCTCTTCCATTGTCAGTCCTCACCAGAGGACTCTGTGGTCATGAAAGAACAGGGCTTCAGCAGCTCAAAATGGCCACCGTAACAGATGTCATCTTGCTGTCACCTGGAATCATTACCCAGCATCCACTGCAAAAGGTTCTGCCCACTGATATCAAAGGCTCTTCCTTGCAAGATGGGCGACCACTGACGGACCTCCGGGGCCAGGCCAGGCGACTTTTTCTTGTTGTTGTTCACATCAATATCCCTGTGCTCCTTTGTTAAGCTTTCTCCTACCCCTTTTCTCTTGACGATAAATGTTACTTTGTTTGATGTAGAATGTTTCATCTATAACATGTATATATTGGTGAAGTACATTAGTACGTATAAGTTGCAATATTGACTGACTTGGGTCCCAGCCGGAGCCTGTGTGCCTGTAGCTCTGACTAAATGCTGCCGGCACATAGGCTCCAGTACTCCAAAGGCTCATGCCACTTCAGTACTAAATGGGAAGTCCTAAGGAGAACCGCCTCCTTGAAAACTCCATGCATCTCAAGGCTTCCGTAAACGGAAATAGCATCCATAAAAGCCTGAGCGTGTGAAAAGACACAACCACACAGGGACCTGGTTCTCTCTGACCTTGCAGCACTCATGAGAGTGGCCTCCAGCAAGCCAGCCATTAGGAAAAACAGAAAAGGTGAAAACTGATTCAATGCAAGATAGGTGAGCTAAATTAAACATTACATTTTCTCTAAATTTTGAGATCATCACTGGTCATTAGAGAAACGCAAATCAAAACCACAATGAGCTACCATCTCACGCCAGTTAGAATGGAGATCATTAAAAAAGTCAGGAAATAACAGATGCTGTGGATGTGGAGAAATAGGAATGCTTTTACACCGTTATTGGGAGTGTCAATTAGTTCAACCACTGTGGAAGACAGTGTGGCGATTCCTCAAGGATCTAGAACCAGAAATACTATTTGACCATAGACTGGATAAAGAAAATATGGCACATAGACACCATGAAATACTATGCAGCCATGAAAAAGGATGACTTCATGTCCTTTGCAGAAACATGGATGAAGTTGGAAACCATCATTCTCAGCTAACACCAGAACAGAAAACCAAACACCGCCTGTTCTCGTACGTGGGAGTTGAGCAATGAAAACACATAGACACAGGGAGGGGAACATCACACACCGGCGCCTGTTGGGGAGTCGGGGGCAAGGGGAGGGAGAGCATTAGCAGAAATACCTAATGTCGATGACGGGTTGATGGGTGCAGCAAACCACCATGGCACATCATGTATACCTATGGAACAAACCTGCCTATTCTAAACATGTACCCCAGAACTTAAAGCATATATTAAAAAAGCACACATATACATATGTACACACACTGTATTTAAGAAAATTTCAAATTAATTTAAAAAAGAATTTTATAAATTTGAATATGACTTGGCCTGTGAAAGAGACAGAGACCACAAGAGCCCTGCAGTCTACCCTCTATCCTCCTGCCACAGTGACCTCCCTAACAGACACCCCTGATCACAAGTCCCCTCACAGCAGCTTCCATGGCCTCCCCTGCCTCTTGAAATACCACCCACCTTGTGTTCTGTCTGGGCACTCTTGTTCTGAGGCACCCTGGATCCGTGCTGGCATGGTTGATTCTGTAAGACCACGTGGCTGAGCCATGGTACCCAGATATGTGATCACACGTTCTTCTGGGTGTTTCTCTGAGGTTGGTTGAAAGGAGATAAATATCAAAATCAGTAGACGTTGAGTAAAGCAATTTGTCTTTCACATGGTGGGTGGGCCTGGTCTAATCAGTTGAAGGTCCTAATGGAACAGAAGACTGGGCAGGGCATGGTGGTTCCTGCCTATAATCCCAGCACTTTGGGTGGCCGAGACGGGTGGATCATCTGAGGTCAGGAGTTTGAGATCAGCCTGGCCAACATGGTGAAACCCCACTTCTACCAAAAAAATACAAAAATTAGCTGGGCGTGGTGGTGCATGCCTATAATGCCAGCTACTTGGGAGGCTGAGGCAGGAGAATTGCTGAAACCTGGGAGGCGGAGGTTGCAGTGAGCCGAGACCGTGCTATTGCACCCCAGCCATGGGCAACAAGAGTGAAACTCTGTCTCGAAAAAATAAACGAATAAATAAATAAAATCTAAATCAGTACACTTTGAGTAAAGCCCTTGGTCCTTCCTATGGTGGGTGGGCCTGGTCCAGTCAGTTAAAGGTCTGAATACAACAGAAGATTAATGCTCTCTGAGCAAGAAGGCATTCTGCCAACAGACTAGACTTTGCACTCCATCTGCAACATCAGCTCCTCCCTGGGTCTCCAGCTGGCTGGTCTACCCCATACATCTTGGGACTTGTCAGCCTCCATCATCATGTGAGCAAAATTCCTTAAAATACATGTGCTTTCTATCAAATACACACATCGTATTGGTTCTATTTCTCTGCAGTATCCGGACTCAGACACACAGTTCCCTGGTTCTGTGGCGTCCACCTCCCGTGGTGTCCTTGTTCTGTAAGAAACTAAAAGTTTTAGGTGAACGCCAAGGACGAATTTCATCCAGGAAAGGTCTCTGCCCCCTTGTAGACCTGATGAATTTCTACTCACTCTCTAAAATTCAACTCAAATGCATGTATTTTCTGATAATGTTTCTAACTCTATGGGCAAAACCAGGCATCTCACTCCGTGGCATCTGGGCACGCAGCTACAGAGGTGCATCTCACATGCCGCTAAGTTGTTGTTGATGTACCGTCTTTCCCTGACTGTGACTCTCTTAGGAGTGACATCCGTAAAAATGCAGTGGGCCATCCAGGATTTCACACGTGCTCAAATACCGCCGAGCGTGGCTTTTCTCTTCTCTGTTTTCACAGTCCAGGCTGGCCCCATTTCTCTGCAGATCAGTGTATTTTCCACCCACCTGATTTTCCTGTCCCCAGCCTCCCCTCCCACAAGGCACCTTGAAGCTGCTGTCAAGCTCCATCTCCTGAAGATAGCACAAGTCCTTCCTGCAGCCTTTGGAAGGCCTCCCATAGCTTCTTCTCACAGTAACTCAAAGTAAACTACAAGTTGACTCCCAAGTTCCCTTCCCCATTTTTCATTGCTGTTTGTAGGGATGTTTCATGAGTCTGGTTTTTTGCTGTTGTTTAATACTTTAACTTCCGGGGTACATGTGCAGAACGTGCAGGTTTGTTACATAGGTATCCATGTGCCATGTTGGTTGCTGCACCCATCAACCTCTCATCTACATCAGGTATTTCTCCTAATGCTATCCTTCCTCCAGCCCCCAACCCCCCACAGGCCCCGGTGTGTGATGTTCCCCTCCCTGTGTCCATGTGTTCTCATTCTTCAGCTCCCACTTAGGAGTGAGAACAGGTGGCATTTGGTTTTCTGTCCTTGTGTGAGTTTGCTGAGAATGATGGTTTCCAACTTCATCCATGTCCCTGCAAAGGGCATGAACTCATCCTTTTTTATGGCTGCATAGTATTCCATGGTGTCTATGTGCCACATTTTCTTTATCCAATCTATGGTCAAATAGTATGTGATATGGATAAGGATGGATAAAGAAGATATAAGTCTGTTTTCATGCTGTGCATAAAGACATACCTGAGAAACGGGCAATTTAGAAAAGGAAGCTTTCACTGGACTTACAGTTCCACGTGGCTGGGGGAGCCTCACAATCACGGTGGAAGGCAAAAGGTGAAAGGCACATCTCACATTGCAACAGACAAGAGAAGAGAGCATGCGCAGGAAAACTCCTCTTTATAATAACCATCAGATCTCATAACACTTACTCACTATCATGAGAACAGCACGGCAAAGACATGCCCCCATGATTCCGTTACCTCTCACTGAGTCCCTCCCACAACACGTGGGAGTACCAGATGAGATCTGGCTGGGGCTGGGCGCGCTGGCTCACGCCTATAATCCCAGCAGTGGGGGAGGCCAAGGCACGTGGATCACCTCAGGTCAGGAGTTCAAGACCAGCCTGGCCAATTTGGCAAAACCCCATCTCTACTAAAAATACAAAAATTAGCCGGGCGTGGTGGTGGGCACCTGTCATCCCAGCTACTCGGGAGGCTGAGGCAGAAGAATCACTGGAACCCAGGAGGTGGAGGCTGCAGTGAGCCGAGATCACACCACTGCGCTCCAGCCTGGATGCCAGAGCGAGACCCCGTCTCAAAAATAAATAAATAAATAAATAAATAAGATTTGGGTGGGGACACAGGCAAACCATATCAGATGTAATGACCTGTACATTTTCCCAGGCATAATTAATGCTGTTTTATTTTTCAGTTGCCATAATACAGTGTCCGGCAACATAAGGTACATCGATGTCATACGTGGGGCATGGAAAATAGTAGCATCCATCTGCAGTTAGACTGTAAGCTCCCTGTTGGAACCACCCTGCTCGTGGACAATCACTGCTCTGTGCCATTAATGAACCTCCCCCACCTCCACCTCCACATCTGCTTCACTACAGAGCTGCTGCCTCCAGAAACCCCATACACCCATGGGTTCTGGGAGCGCCCAGTGGCTGGAAATTACTGCCCACTCCCCAGCCAAAGCCACAGTCAGGCAGGGAACCCAAGCCAGGCCAGCTGGGTCCCTGCCTTGGAACAGTCCAACGTAACATGAGAAAAAGACAGTGTGTCGGTATTACAGGCAAAGCGGGGCAAAGGAGAACAGAGAAGCAGCTCCACTAAGAGACTCAAGCTTCTCGGCAGGAAGAGGAGACCCCAGAGATGGGAAGCTGGCATCCTGGAAAGATTGGACGGTGTTCTGGCCTCTGAGAAGAGGGCACTCACTAAGCGTGGTGCCGATTAGACAGAAGCAAAGGTTCTTCCGGCTTAAGTGGATCAAGCTGGGGTCCGTCGCTTACAGCCAGAGTTTTGATGCATTTGTTCATTCTCTCCGGATGGGGTCAGTCCCTTGCAGCCAGAGTTCTGAGGCATGTGTTCCTATTGTCCGGATGTGTGGAGTTTTATTTCCCTTCTTTCAAAAGAAAGCAGATAGAAAGGCTCAAAAGAGTGGGGGCAGGGGAAAGACCTCCCAGAGATGAGAAAGAGGTCCAGGCAGCAAGAATAAAAAACTGCCCAACGTCTGTTATATTATTATTTTCTCGCCTTGCAAAGAAAGGAGGTCCAAAGCCCTTATGAGTCTCTTATTTTTATCTTTTGCGTGTGTGTGTGTGTTGAGACGGCCTGTTGCCCAGGCTGGGGTGCAGTGGCTTTTTCTGTGTGTTTGTTTTTCTTGAGACGGCCTGTTGCCCAGGCTGGAGTGCAGTGGCACTTTCTCAGCTCACCACAACCTCCACCTCCCAGGTTCAAGGTATTCTCCTTCCTCCGCCTCCCACGTAACTGGGATTTCAGGCACCCGTGACCACGCCCAGCTAGTTTTTGTATTTTTAGTAGAGACGATGTTTCACCACGTTGGCCAGGCTGGTCTCAAATTCCTGACCTCAGGTGATCCGCCTGCCTCAGGTGATCCGCCTGCCTCAGCCTCCCAAAGTGCTGGGATGACAAGCATGAGCCCCCACGCCCGGCTGTGGGTCTCTTTTTGCACAGCTGGGAGAGGGAAGAAGCAACACTTATATTCCTCTGCCACTGTTTCCTGCAGAAATGGGTGAACACGGTAAATAGTACGGAGGTTCCTCAACAAAATTAAAAATCGAACTACTCGATGGTCCAGCAAGCATGCTTCTAGGTATTTATCCAAAAGACCAATCGGTCTATGAGAGACATCTGCACCCCCATGTTCACGGCAGCACTCTTCACAATCCCCAAGATACCGAATCAACACCAGCGTTCATCATTAGATGAACGGATCAAGACAACGCGGTACAGCCAGGTGCGGTGGCTCACGCCTGGCGGCAGAGCGAGACTCCGTCTCAAACAAAGAAAAAAAGCAAATGCGGTACATACACACAATGGCATACTATGTGGCCTTAAAAAGAAGGGAATTGGGCCAGGCGAGGTGCCTGGAATCCCAGCACTTTGGGAGGCTGAGGCAGGTGGATCATTTGCAGTCAGGAGTTTGAGACCAGCCTGGCCAACATGGTGAATCCCCATCTCTACTAAGAAGTACAAAAATTAGCCGGGCGTGGTGGTGGGCGCTTATAATCTCAGCAACTCGGGAGGCTGAGGCAGGAGAATCACTTGAACTCGGGAGGCGGAGGTTGCAGTGAGCCGAGATCACACCACTGCACTCCGGCCTGGGTGACAGAGCGAGACTCCGTCTCAAACAAAAAAAGAAAATGTGGTACCTACACACAATGGGATACCACGCAGCCTTAAAAACAGAGGAATTCTGTCATTTGCCACAACACGAACGAACCTGGGGGATGTTACGTGAAATAGAGCAGACACAGAGAGACAAATACCGCACGATGTCACTGACCTGTAGAATCTAAATTAGTCCAATTCAGAGAAGCAGACAGTAGAAGGATGGGTTTCAGAAGATAAGGAGAGAGGGACGTAGGGAGATGTTGTTCCACAAGTACAAGGTTTCGGTATATAACATGAATCAGTTTTGCAGTCTGGTGCACAAGGGTACACACCACAGCAGTTGTGCCTAGAGTTAACAAGCCCGTATTATACACGTAACACTTTATCAAGGGGGTGGCTCTCATGGTAAGTGTTTGACTGTAATAAAATAGACATTTCAGCATGTATGTTTATTGCAGTACTATTTATAATAGCAAAGACTTGGAACCAAGCCAAATGTCCATCAATGATAGACTGGAAAAAGAACATGTGGCACACAGACACCATGGAATACTATGCAGCCATAAAAAAGGATGAGTTCATGTGCTTGTAGGGACATGGATGCAGCTGAAAACCCTCATTCTCAGCAAACTATCACAACAACAGAAAACCAAACACCACATATTCTCACTCATCAGTGGGAGTTGAAGAATGAGAACACATGGACACAGGGAGGGGAACATCACACACCGGGGCCTGTCAGGGGTTGGGTTCTAGGGGAGGGAGGGCATTAGGACAAACACCTAATGCATGCAGGGCTTAAAACCTAGAGATGATGGGTTGATAGGTGCAGCAAACCACCATGGCACATGCATACCTATGTAATGAACCTGCACGTTCTGCACATGTATCCCAGAACTTAGAGTAAAATTTAAATAAAAAAAAAAAAAAAGAAAAGAAATCAAAGACAGTTTTGTAAATGTTCAGCTACATCGTGATCGTGTCATTCAAAATGAGACTGGCCAACTTTCCCTATCTGCGTTGATGAGTCCATCAGAAAGACTAATATGTGGACTAAGTCTTTAAATCAAAACACCTGCTTATCAATATGCCTTAATACCATGAGCTCTGGCACTTGTCAGCCTCAGAGAGGTCATGACTCAGTTAAGGATGGGACACTTCCTTGCTGACACAGATACTTGGAGATGGAGAAAGCAACACAGGCCACCCAATAGGAGAAAGAAGACATGGTACAGTGAAAGGCCACTGTGCTGGACGTGGGGAGGGCCGTGCTATGCACTCTGGGGTCTGGATTAACCACTGGGACCAGCCCTGACTTCCTCCATGGCTGAGGAGGAGGCTGATGATGCTTTGGGAGTTGGTTTTCTGGCTCTCAGTGCTGGAACCCTGGACCACCTGGGTGAGACCACCAGACTGAGAGCCCTGCCTGCCCTGGAAAAAGGGGAGAGGGGAAGCAGGGAAGTAGCAGGCTGATAGGACAGCTGCTTGTCCAAGACGAAGGACAGCAATCCATGCTAGCCTCCTTCCTCCTCCACTTCTTGGTTGTTTCAGCTCTCTGGAGGGTCATGAGGAAGATTTGTTTTTTCTGCTTTTTTTTTTTCTTCTTTTTCAGGCAGAGTCTTACTCTGTCGCCCAGGCTGGAGTGCAGTGGCACAATCTCGGCTCACTGCAATCTCCACCTCCCGGGTCCAAGCGATTCTCCTGCCTCAGCCTCCTGAGTGAGAGGTGCCCAACATCACGCCTGGCTAATTTTTATATTTTTAGTAGACAGTGTCCCACCACAATGGCCAGGCTGGTCTCCGACTCCTGACCTCAGGTGATCCGCCCACCTCGGCCCCCCAAAGTGCTGGGGTTCCTGGCGTGAGCCACCGTGCCTGGCCTGCAACATTTGTTTTTTCAATAAATAGCTGTGCATTTTTGCCCCCTAAAAGCATCCTTGGACGACCACAATCTCAGGCCTGATGCCACCACTCAAAGGAAACCAGATGTCCTCCCGTATTGTCTATCCACAAAACAGGAAGCTTAGCTGATGACTCCTGGAGGTACACTCAACCCTAAACTACGATATAACCCTTCAGGAAATCAAAGGGTACCATAAGATGTTCAGCACGAAAATGAAGGTGGCTTTGTGGGCATTCTGCAAACAAGCAAACTGGGTAATATCTCGTTTTCTTCACTACAACCTCAGGGAATGACTCATGGAAACATCAGTGATCTGCAAGCAGATTATGGTTAAACTAAAACTCCTACGAGGCTGCCTCCAAAGACCTGAGCTATTGGAGGCACTTCATCAACAGAGGTGTCAAAATACCTTCCTACTTGCCGGGCTGAGGGCCTGGGAGCTTACGTGACTCAGCTTTGCTTAGTATCACCGCTCACCACGCGACGATTCTGTCAAGTTCTTCAGACTTATGGTATGCAGGACCAACCCACCGTGTTACAGATCATCTGACACTTCTTTGTACCAACAGGTTTCTGCAGGCATAGCTGCTGGCTGCCTTGCGGGAACTTACCAGGGTGGAAACTCTCTGGGGTGAGAAGACCACGTTTCGGCATCTTCAGGGGATACACAAGCAGAGGTGTGGTGAATTTTACGCTGATAGCTACAAGCACAGGCAAAGGCTCCCACAGCAACTAAAACAGACCCACAAGAGCAGCCACAGTAGATGAAGCGCTATCGGGACCAGCACGAGCACTGGGACCAGCATGGGCACTGAGAACAGCAGTTCAGCTGAAGCCACAAAACTTCAATTCCTCTTAAAATCTGCAGGAGTCCATCTGCACCACCAAAGTTGTGTCCAAACCCCAGACCAAGAGTCCAAAAGCAGGCTGGATGCAGTGGCTCCCGCCTGGAGACCCAGCACTTTGGGAAGCCGCGGCGGGCAAGATGGCTTGAGCTCGGGAGTTTGAGACCAGCCTGGGCAACATGGCAAAACCCCATCTCTACAAAAACATACAAATATTAGCAGGGCACGGTAGCACGTGCCTACGGTTGTGGCTACTCGAGAGGCTGAGGTAGGAAGATTGCTTGAGCCTGGAGGCAGAAACTGCAGTGAGCCAAGATTGCACTATGACACTTTAGCCTGGGCGACAGAGCCAGACCCTGTCTCAAAAAAGAAAAAGGGTCCAACACCATCTTCCTGAAGCCATGTGTACGTCAGCAGAAGAAACCTTCAGCCCCCTAGAGAATCCAAAGGGCTGTGGGAAACTCAGGTGCTGGCCTCACTTACCCCAAAATGAAGTTGTGCAGGAAAAAAAAATAAAAGAAAAAAAATGTCCAGGAATTCAGATTATGCTTATTATGCTACTGAGACACAAGGTTCCATTTGTTGCAGAAGCCTATAACATAATTCCTAGGACAAAGGATCACTAAGAAATCATTGATCTTTTGGGTAATACTTGAATGAGTCAGAAAACAGTCACACCAGGAGTTTAGGGAAGGATTGTAGCTGATATGTAAATTTTTTTTTTTTTTTGAGATGGAGTTTCGCTCTTGTTGCCCAGGCTGGAGTGCAGTGGCGCCATCTCGGCTCACCGCAACCTCCACCTCCCAGGTTCAAGCGATTCTGCTGCCTCAGCCTCCGGACGAGCTGGGATGACAGGCGCCCGCCACCACGACCAGTGGTGTATTTTTAGTACAGATGGGGTTTCTCCACGTTGGTCAGGCTGGTCTCGAACTACCGACCTCAGGTGATCCGCCTGCCTCGGCCTCCCAAACTGCTGGGATGACAGGCACCTGGCCTATAAATGTTTTTTAAGGGCCAACCAATTATATGTAATGCACACACCTCAGTTTGGAAGGAGAATGAGTACTGGTGGCAGAGACCAGGAGAGGCCAGGAAGAAGGGAGCATATCCCTTCGTGAGCCCCTTTGCATGACTTTTCTACCTGACTCCAGCAAGACTGTGCTGGGGAGGAGGAGGAGGAGACACAGGGCCTCGCCTGTGTGTGGGTCCTGACTTGGTGGAAGAGAAGAGTGGGCACCGCCTCCCGGCGGCCATTCCCACCCTGGAATGGCTCCAAGCCAATAGAGCTGGGAGCGCTAGTGGTTCCAGCCACTGGAAACACCAGACATAGCACAGAAATGATGAACTGCTGTTGGACGGCCATGTACTCCAGACGTCCCATCACTGGACAGCTGTCCCCTGGGGCCAAGTCATCACCGGATGACCGTCCACGTGGGCTGGCCTATGGCAGCATGGAACACGCCACTGCTGGGATGACACCAGCACCTTGGGACACCCGGGATTCCCTCACCTGTGAATCCCGGGTGTCACAGCAGGTGTCCCAGGTGTCCTGGGTGTCACAGCAGGTGCTCACAGACAGGGTCATGGACAGCGACCACTGCCCACAGGCTCTGCTCCCTGCTCATCCATCTTTTATTTATTTATTTATTTATTTTTTGAGATGGAGTCTCACTCTGTCATCCAGGCTGGAGTGCAGTGCCACGATCTTGGCTCACTGGAACCTCGGTCTCCTGGGTTCAAGCAACTCTCCTGCCTCACCTCAGCCTCCCGAACAGCTGGGACCACAGGCGCCCGCCACCATGCCTGGCTAACTTTTGTGGTTTTAGTAGAGATGGGGTTTGCCCATGTTGCCCAGGCTGGTCTCAAACTCCTGACTTGTGATCCTCCCGCCCCGGCCTCCCAAAGGGCTGGGATGTACAGGCGTGAGCCACCGCGCCCGGCCTCTGCCCGTCCATCTTAAGCAGCTAAAGAACTGAAAAGATAAAACAAAGACCTCAAAACCACAGACACGTGTGTCCATGTCTGAGGTCCGTGCGGCAAACAAGAACCAACTCACGTCCTCCGGGGGTGAAGAGTGAGCATTAAAATCAGTGCCCATACGGAGGCAAAATATCCATCTCGGGACCCAGGAGAAAAACAGGCAAACACAAAAAACAGGAAAGGAACATTCCATAAAAAAGAAATGAAAAGCATCAGTGGAAATGAAGATTTATGTGGGGCGAGGCAGAAGGACCTGAGACCACTAATCCTTCACCATCTCAATTACAGCAAGAAACAGGTTGGAAGGAGAACACACATATACAGCCTATAAAAGACACACACAGAGGAGTAATTCAGGGGAACATAAAAGAGATTGAAAGGTAAATAGAAACAAAAAGAAAGGCAGAGTCAAAATATTATCAGGCCGGGCGCAATGGCTCACGCCTGGAATCCCAGCATTTGGGAAACCAAGGAGGATGGACTGCTTGAGCTCAGGAATTTGAGACCAGCCTGCGCAACACGGTGAGACCCTCTCTCTACAAAACGCACAAAAATCAGCCATGCGTCAGGTGCATGCCTGTAGTCCCAGCTACTCATGAGGCTGAGGTGGGACGACGTCTTCAGCCTGGGGGAGGCTAAGGTTGCACAGTGAGCCAATATGGTGCCACTGCACTCCTGTCTGGGTAGCAAGAGCGAGACTCTGTCTAAAAAAAAAAAAAAAAAAATTGCACCAACTTAATATATTCATATCAGGTAGAAAATAATAAATTCAGAGCAAAAAAATATTAAATGTTTAACAAAAGGGTTAATGGGGTAACATAGTAAGATGAAAAAGGTGGTAGCAATGAGTGGGGGATATTATAACCTCACGCTCTAGAGACCCCCGGACAACACGAGCAAGAGGGAAGATCAGAATCAAGAAGGAGGAGAATCAGCCGGGCACGGTGGCTCACAACTGTCATCCCAGCACTTTGGGAGGCCAAGGCAGGTGGATCATCTGAAGTCGGGAGTTCGAGACCACCTGGGCCAACTTGGTGAAACCCCATCTCTACTAAAAATACAAAATGTAGCCAGGTGTGGTAGGAGGTGCCTGTAGTCCCAGCTACTAGGGAAGCTGAGGCAGGAGAATCGCTTGAACCCAGGAGGTAGAGTTTGCAGTGAGCCACTGCACTCCACCCCGGGCAACAAGAGCAAGACTCCATCTCAAAAAAAAAAAAAAAAAAACAATAATTAGCCACGTGTAGTGGTATGCACCTGTATTCCCAGCACCTTGGGAGGCCGAGCCAGGTGGATCATCTGGAGTCCAGAGTTCGAGACCAGCCAGGCCAACATAGTGAAATCCCGTCTCTATTAAAACTACAAAATGTAGCTGGGTGTGGTGGCAGAGGCCTGGAATTCCAGCTACTGAGGAGGCTGAGGCAGGAGAAGAGCTTGAATCCGGGAGGTGGGGTTTGCAGTGAGCCAAGATGGTGCCACTGCACTCCACCCTGGGCAACAAGAGAGAGACTCCGTCTCCAAAAAAAAAAAAAATACAATAATTAGCCAGATGTGGTGGTGTACACCTGTAATCCCAGCACTTTGGGAGGCCGAGGCAGGCGGATCATCTGAAATCAGGAGTTCAAGACCAGCTGAGCCAACATGGTAAAACCCTGTCATGCTAAAAATGCAAAAATTAGCCAGATGTGGTGACGGGCACCTGTAATCCCAGCTACTTGGGAGGCTGAGGCAGGAGAATCGCTTAAACCCGGGAGGCGGAGGTTGCAGTGAGCAAGATCGCACTATTGCACTCCAGCCTGGGTGATACAGCAAGACTGTGTCTCAAAAAAAGAAAAGAAAAAAGAATGTGGAGAATCATGTCAGGGGTGCAGAGGGCAGGCTTGTGGAAGCGTGTAGAATGTAGAAGAAAAAGATGAGGATATGAAGCGACTGGAGAAAAGAACATGAAAGAGAAGGAAACCAGCTGAGAGGCAACATCCAATGCTGGTATCTCTGAAGACAAGAACTGGGAGAAAGAGACACAGAAATATAGTTGATCCTTCCCAGGTTTGGACTGCACAGGTCACTTAGATGTGGATTTTCTCCTGCCTCCGCCACCCCTGAGAAAGCCAGGCCAACCTCTCTCCTCTTCCTCCTCTCCCCCTCAGGCTCCTCGATGTGAAGATGACGAGGATGAAGACCTCGAGGATGATCCCTCTCCACTTGATGAACAGTAAATACAGTTTCTCTTCCTTATGATTCTCTTGGTAATGTTGTTTTTCTCTAGCTTACCATAGTCTAGGCATACAGTACACAACGCAAAGAACATAAAAAATATGAACGAGTTAATCACTTGTTTATATTACTGGCGAGGCTTCTTGTAAACAGTACGCTATTAGCAGTTAGGTTTTTGGAGAATCAAAAGGTACACATGGACCAGGCCCGGTGGCTCACGCCTGTAATCCCAGCACTTTGGGAGACGGAGGCGGGCGGATCACCTGAGGTCACAAGTTCAAGACCAGCCTGACCAAGATGGTAAAACCCTGTCTCTACTGAAAATACAAAAATTAGCCAGGTGTGGTGGCGTGCGCCTGTAACCCCAGCTACTCAGGAGGCTGGGGCAGGAGAATCACTTGAACCTGGGAGGCGGAGGTTGCAGTGAGCTAAGATCACGCCATTGCACTCTGGCCTGGGCAACAAGAGTGAAACTCGGTCTCAAGAAAGGGAAAAAAAAAAAAAGTTACACATGGATTGTTGACTGTGTGAGGGGTTGGTGTCTTTAACCCCCATGTCTTTCAAGGGTCAATTGTAAATGGAAAGGTTTCGTGCAAAGAAAAATAAAAAATCCCTGCAATAAAACCTCAGATCTGCCATTACGAGATGCATCGTAAGCCACACAATTTATTTTTAAATGCCCATATGTCCATCAGCCTCATCCTGATAAAACTGTGGAGCTTTAAAGATCAAGAGAAAATCGTAAAAGCATCAAGGGAGGAAAAAAAAGGACATCTGCCAATGGAAAAGCAAAGCAGGTGGAAAGCGCTCCTCGTCAATGTGAGATTTCAGTGAGGAATAAAGAAAGAGCTACAGAGCCCTGAACGACGAAGGATCTGAACAAATAACCCTAGACCCGACGTGGGAAAACAAGGTTTGTCTCAAACACTTTGGGACTCAGGAAATAAAATTTAAAAAAAATCATTGCTTGTTTCTCTAAAAATGTGCCCAGACACACACACACACACACACACACACACACTACAGCAAGCTGAGATTTCCATGCAAATCAATAACCCATTCATAAGGAAAGACAGGTGCTGTGTGTCAGATCAAGGATTCACCTACGTAACGGTGGTTATTAAACGGAAAATAGAGAAAATAGAGAAACACGTGTACATCACTGTGGTGATGCTAGCAGAGTCAACACAGGGTAACACTTGAGAAAAACATCGTTATCTCCAAGATGCTTATTTTAAAAAAACTAATTAGAGCCTGGGACAAAAAGAATCCTGAAAACACCAACCATAACCAAGTGATAGCGTATGGTGGAGTGCTACGGTGATGCTACCTTCTTTGTCTTCAAAAGGCAGAAGCTGTCATTCGAATTTAATTTCTGAAGTTACTCAATTGAGAAACGGAGTTAGCTAGCACTTGGCTTCAAGTTACGAAAGTTTCAAAGAGCTTCTGCACAGCCAAGGAAAAGATCCACAGCGTAAACAGACAGCCTACAGAATGAGAGAAAATATCTACCAACCATGCATCTGACAAAGGTTTAATATCCAGAATTTATAAGGAACTTAAACAGATTTACAAAAAGAAAAAACAAACACATGCCATGGAAAGCACACCCTTTGCCATGTCAGGCAAAGGACATGAACAGACCCTTTTCAAAAGAACACATACAGGGAGCCGGCTGGGCGCGGTGGCTCATGCCTGTCATCCCAGCACTTTGGGAGGCTGAGGCGGGCAGATCACGAAGTCACGAGATCGAGACAATCCTGGCTAACATGGTGAAACCCCATGTCTACTAAAAATACAAAAAAAATCAGCTGGGCCTGGTGGCAGGGTTGAGGGCTTAATATGTGGGAGGCATATTACTAAACAATCTGATTACTTTGTTTCACCTTTACAACATTCTTTTGAGGTAGATCTTACTATTCTTCCCATTTCATAGATGAGGAAAATGAGGCTTAGAGAAGTTAACTAAATTGCACAATATTCCTTAGTTAGTAAACGGCCAATCTAACTCCATTTTGGAAAGACCGATGTGCTTTGGTTACGCATACCATAATTTCTGAAAAAGTGCATGTAACTGAAGTCTTAAAAACCAAAGCTACTCAGGAGGCTGAGGCAGGAGAATGGCGTGAACCCGGGAGGCGGAGCTTGCAGTGAGCCGACACTGCGCCACTACACTCCAGGCTGGGCGAGAGAGAGAGACTCTGTCTCAAAAACAAACAAACAAACAGACATATATGCAGCTGACAAGCATATGAAAACCGTTGAACGTCACTGATCATTACAGACAGGCAAATCCAAACCAGAATGAGACACCATCTCACACCAGTCAGAACGGCTATATGACTAAAACATGAAAACACAACAGATGCTGGCAAGGTGGCAGACGAAAAGGAACACCGAGACACTGTCGGTGGGAGTGTAAATTAGTTCAAACATTGTGTGAGACCGTGTGGCAATTCCTCAAAGACCTAAAACCAGAAATGTCATTCAACTCAGCAATCCCACTCCTGGGTATATGCCCAAAGGAGTATCAATCATTCTATCATAAAGACACATGCACAGGTATGTTCATCGCAGCACTTTTCACAATAGCAAAGACATGGGATCAACCTAAATGCCCATCAGTGGTAGACTGAATAATATGGTACATAGGCCGGGTGCAGTGGCTCAAGCCTGTCATCCCCGCACTCTGGGAGGCCGAGGCGGGTGGATCACGAGGTCAGGAGTTCGAGACCAGCCTGGCCAACATGGTGAAACCCCGTGTCTACTAAAAATACAAAAAACTTAGCTGGGTGTGGGGGTGTTCACCTGTAATCCCAGCTACTTGGGAGGCTGAGGCAGACGAATTGCTTGAACCAGGGAGGTGGAGGTTGCAGTTAGGTGAGATTGCACCACTACACTCCAGCAGCCTGGGTGACAGAGCAAGACACCGTATCAAAAAAAAAAAAAAGAGAGAGAGAGAGAAAGAAAATATGGTACATAGACACCATGGAATACTATGCAGCCATAAACAAGAACAAGATCATGTCCTTTGCAGGAACATGGATGCAGCTGGAGGCCATTATCCTCAGCAAACTAATGTAGGAACAGCAAAACCAAACACTACATGTTCTCACATATTAAGTGAGAGCTAAATGATGAAAACACCTGCACACACAGAGGGAAACAGCATTTCCTGAGGCCTATCAGAGGGTGGGAGGAGGCAGAGGATCAGGAAGAATAACCAGTGGGTACTGGGCTTAATACCTGGGTGATGAAATCATCTGTACAACAAACCCCCATGACACAAGTTTACCCATGTAACAAACCTGCATATGTATCCCTGAACTTAAAAAAAGGTTTTTAAAAACTAGGAAAGTTTCAACTAGAAGAATCAAAATTTCCAGAAGGTTGGGATGATGAGGCATGAAGCTTCCCTGGGTGCAAAAGAACGCACCATTACCACCCACGGCAAAAAGTAAAAAGTGACATAGAAAAAAAAAAAGATAAAACATATTAGCATTTGTTCAACATCTCATTCAACACTGAACCAGTGTGAAAAACGGACTATGCAAGAGAGTTATAACAGGGTCGGGCATGGTGGCTCACTCCCGTCATCCCAGCACTTTGGGAGGCTGAGGCGGGCAGATCATGAGGTCAGGAGTTCAAGACCAGCCTGAACAACATGGTGAAACCACGTCTCTGCTAAAAGGACAAAAATGAGCCGGGCATGGTAGTGTGTGCCTGCAATTCCGCCTACTCGGGAGGCTGAGGCAGGAGAATCACTTGAACCTGGGAGGCAGAGACTGCAGTGAGCTGAGATCACACCACTGTACGCCAGGCTGGGCGACAGAGCGAGACTTTGTCTCAAACAAAGAAAAAAAAACACACATCAGCCACCATTTCTTGGGTACGAACATCCACCTCTGGAATGACTGAAGGATCTCTAATCCAGGAAGGCAATGCAGCCAGGTTATCACCAAGTTTGGTAAGCCCATCCTTGCCTTTGTTACTCACTGCTCCCTTGGTGCAGTTGGTACCCAAACAGTCCGATGTGGGCAGATGCTTAGACAGGGAACACGGCTTCCTCTTCCTGGAATGGCAAGAACTTGGAATTCTGCCCCCTCACTGCCACCGTTAAGATATGTCACGGCCGAAGGACTAAACACCAGACACATATCCGGAGTGAGAAATGGCGCGATGCTTTCAGAGGAAGGATGGAGCTGGAATCTGGGGAACGAGGAAATGGCTTCTCCCTCTCTGTGTTTAGTGATGATAACAGCAACCGGTTCCGACAGCTCTTCCTGGCTGCTACCATAGGCTGGACGGAGCGTTGGCTTTGGTTAGAGAAAATGCAGCATTTCAAGAGGGGACACTTTCCATACATGTTATCATAAAAGTCTGTTTGTTTGTGAGATGGAGTTTTCACTCTGTCGCCAGGCTGGAGTGCAGTGTCGCGATCTCGGCTCACGGCAACCTCCACCTCCCGGGTTCCAGCGATTCTCCTGCCTCAGCCTCCTGAGTAGCTGGGATGACAAGTGTGCTCCACCACACCCAAGTTTTGTATTTTTAGTAGAAATGGGCTTTCACCATGTTGGTCAGGCTGGTCTCAAACTCCTGACTTAGTGATCCTCCCACCTCGGCCTCCCAAAGTGCTGGGATTACAGGCGTGAGCCATCGCACCCAGCCCAATAAAAGTTTTTAAAATGCTCTCAGTAATGCTATCATGATCATTGTAACTTATGATAGGTACACACTACAGAATCTGCAACTGCTTACCAAGGTCTTATAAAGACCTACATCTGAGGTTCACTGAGATTCTCTGAAACCCCTCAATTTTCTTATTGGTATTAACAGTTGAATTTTTAATGGGGGGGGGGGTGGGGTCTGACCAAGTATTCAGAGGAACAAAGAAGGATCCAGAGAGCTGGAGTTGCATCAGTTCACCCTGGTTAATGTGTCCCTCTGAGCACACAGCAAGCCCTACCCTGTTTGTGTGGTAAGGTCTCACTCCTATGCAGCACTCCTATGCAGAACGTGGAAGGATTCGAACTCTAAACAGACGTCTGGATAAGCACTTTTGATTGACTGTCTGATTAGAGGTACTTTTAATGGAACAGGCAGAAAATGCAAATATCTAATGAACATGCTGGAGAGGTTCACCATCGGCAAGCACTTCATTTTCTTTTCTTCAAAAATTAATGACAGAGTGTGGCTGCGTTTCTGTGCATTCAGTGTTTCTAATTCTTCCTTCAATCGGTCCTTTCATTTCCTTCCCAAGGAGATACGTGGACGTACACCATGTGCTTCAGTGAACAATGCCAACGGCGACCCCGTACTAAAAAAAAGTTGGCACTCCATGAGTGGGGGTGATGGCCAGTGCCCATGCATAAATAGCTGAAAATAAACACGGTGACATTTTCTTGTCACTAAAAGAAATTTCCAAGTTCGTTTTCAAATTCAAAGAAAAAGAAGGCTGGAGTGGATTGGAAAACAGGCTAAGAACTTTTAAGAGTCCTAGAGAGAGTGGGGTGCTGGTGTCACTGTTATTTCACCGATTTTCCTTGTCCACAGCCATTTTCAAGACTCCTATTTCAGGGACTTAGATGGTTTGTCTCATATCCCTGCTATTTGTAGCAACCACCACTCTATGGTAGGCTCCCAGGGAAAGACCCATAAGGTCTACCTTGTTTTGGTTGGTTTGTTTTTGAGACACACAGTATCGGTCTGTTGAGCAGGCTGGAGTGCAGTGGCACGATCTCGGCTCACGGCAACCTCTGCCTCCCAGGTTCAAGCGATTCTCCTGCCTCAGTGTCCTAAGTAGCTGGAATTACAGGCGCCCACCACCATACCCAGCAAATTTTTCTATTTTTAGTAGATACAGGGTTTCCCCACGTTGGCCAGGCTGGCCTCGAACTCCTGACCTCGTGATCTGCCCACTTCGGCCTCCCAAAGTGCTGGGATGACCGGTGTGAGCCACCATGCCTGGCCAGGTGTGCCTTGTAAGTGATATGAGCATAGGTGGAGGAGGGAAGTGTTGAACACTGGATAAGGATGGATCAATAACTCCAACCAACCACAGGTGCTCCCATTTCTGGGTGTGTAATCCCAACCTTGCGATCATGCCGCCATTTTATCACTGTTCTACGAGACCATGCTGCCATTTTATCACCATCCTAGGATATCATGCCATCATTTTATCACCGTTCTATGGTATCATGCCACCATTGTATCACTGTTCCATATCATGCTGCCATTCTATCACTGTTCTATGATATCATGCCACCATTTTATCACCATCCTATGATATCATGCCACCATTTTATCACCATCCTATGATATCATGCCACCATTTTATCACCATTCTAGGATATCATGCCGTCATTTTATCACTGTTCTACGATATCATGCCACCATTTTATCACCATCCTATGATATTATGCCATCATTTTATCACTGTTCTACGATATCATGCCACCATTCTATGGAAAATAACACATCGGCATGGAAGGAGATGAGGGAACATGAATGACGGAGCTGTGGGAGAAGAATCCCCACCACAAAACCGGCCCGGGGCCCTAGGGGCACAGAGATATCTCCACACTGAACATACGGGGACTGAGGTGAAACGAGAGGGCTGGGTGGGGTGGAGGAGATCCGGGAGGAGACCCCTGATCCACAGCACAGCCATGCTTGGAGGGGAATCGTCATGCTACGGAGGATGTCTAAGTTCTCCTCAAGATGCGAGGCTGGGAGTCCCCTTCCAGAGCCTCAGAGAGCATACCGGTCTTATGTCTGCCATTAAATGGTACCAGGCATGCCCCCACAGAACTGGGCTGGCCTCTGTAGGGATCTGCATCGGTGGTTTTCCACTGCAGGCCTTTTTGCTCCCCTCCCCCAGGAACACAGAGAAACGTCTGGAGGTATTTTTGGTTGTTATAACTGCAGTGGGAGGTATAGTGTGTACATCCATGTCAAGTGGGTGGAGCCCAGGGATCCTGCTCAACACCCTACAGTCCACAGCATGGCCCCACCGCGGAGAATCATTCAGCTCCGGATGGACATACTGCCAAGGTTGACAAAGCCTGCCTTAGCATGACAGATTAGATGCATATGGGATCCACTTGTCTGTGTGCCTATCATCCAACTCACTTCCTATCATCTGTCACCTATCGTTTATCTATCAACTATGTGTAGAATATCTATTGACCTATTTACCACCTATCAGCTACTTATCTACCATCTATCATTTACTTACCACTTACCATCTATCTATCATCTACTTATCTATCTACCATCTATCATTTATCTATATACCATTTATCATGTATCATCTACTTATCTATCTACCATCATTTATCTATTTACCATTTATCATCTACTTATCTACCATCTATCATTTCTCTATTTACCACTTATCATTTATCATATACTATTTATCTATCACTTATCTTTGATCATGATATAGCATCTGTTTATCTACCCTCTTTCTATCATCTACCTATCATCTAGTTACCATCTATTATTCATCTACCTGTCATCTATCACCTATCATTGATCACAATCTATCACTGACCATTACTAGCTAGCTAGCTATTATCTATCATCTATCTCTCTACCTAGCTATTTTCTGTCTAATAGCCATCTATCCATCATCTATCTATATCACAGTGGATTTTTAACTGAGCAAAATTTTGCCTTCTCAAGGACAACTGGCATATCTATCTCTCTATCTATCTATCTGTCTGTCATCTCCTCATTTATGAAATTGGGGGTAATAAAAATGCCTGCCTCAAAAATTGACAAATGAGATCTAATTAAACTAAAGAGCTTCTATACAGCAAAAGAAACTATCATCAGAGCAAACAGGCAACCTACAGAATAGGAGAAAATTTTTGCAGTCTATCCATCTGACAAAGGTCTAATATCCAGAATCTACAAGGAACTTCAATAAATTCTCCTGCCTCAGCCTCGTTAGTAGCTGTGACTACAGGCACCCACCACCACGCCCGGCTAATTTTTGTGTTTTCAGTAGAGGCAGGGTTTCACCATGTTAGCCAGGCTGGTCTGGAACTCCTGACTTTAAAGGATCTGCGCACCCTGGCCTCCCAAAGTGCTGGGATGACCAGTGTGAGCCACCGCGCCCGGCCATGTCTTGGCCTTTTTCAGGCCACTTTGCTTTGACCTTTACTTCTCTCTCCTGTATGCCAACAGACGTCATCCTAAGAGCCTGTCCTCACATCACCTCCCAGAACATGCAAACTTACAACCTCTTTACTTCTTAAAATTTTACCTTGGGGCTACCCAGCTCTGAAGATGGAAGTGAGATTTCCTCAAAATGCACAGAAATGAGTGAACCCTCACGTGCATTCACAGGTATGCCATCTTCAACCTGAGGTAGCTCAAGGATGCGTATAGCTCCCAGGGCATTAGACAACACCCAAGGCAGACTGCCTGGGGTGAGCAGCACGTAGACACTAGAGTTACGTGAACACCTTTGTGAACACGGGGGCCTGTTGGGGAGTAGGGGGCAAGGGGAGGGAAAGCACTGGGACAAATACCTAATTCATGCGAGGCTGAAAACCTAGATGACAGGCTGATAGGTACAGCAAACCACCATGGCACATGTATACCTACGAAGTAGTTCTAGGAACCGTTCACCAAACACTGGAATTACTGTGAACCCCTCTCCCTGCCTGACATGAATGCTGTCTTCACATGACATCCTACCCTCTGCCCAGCGTCTTTCCTGAATGGGAATCTCTTCACCACACGGTCAACTTATCACAAACCCTTCTCTAAACCCTTAGAATAGGCAGGAAACTGCTCATACCCCTATAACGGCTGATGGCAGAGGAGAAAATATTAATTCTAAGAAAACAGGCCAGGTGTGGTGGCTCACGTCTTTAATCCCAGCACTTTGGGAGGCTGAGGTGGGCAGATCACCTGAGGTCGGGAGTTTGAGACCAGCCTGGCCAACATAGTGAAACCCCATCTCTACTAAAAATACAAAACTAGCCAGGCGTGGCTGGGCGTGGCTGTGATCCCAGCTACTCGAGAGGCTGACACAGCAGAATCACTTGAACCCGGGAGGTGGAGGTTACGGTGAGCCGAGACCACGCCACTGCACTGCAGCCTAGTCCAGGTAATTCCTGGAAACTGTATTTTTATACCCCCGAATATTTAAATGACCATGGATACACAACCAGGATAGGGGGCTTAATAAAGAGAGGAGAGGGTTCTTTGCTGCATCCAGGATTTATTTTTTTTTTCTCATTTTTCCGTGACACTGTCTCATTCCATCAGCCAGGCTGAAGTGCAGTGGACCAGTCACAGCTCACTGCAGCCTCAACCTCCTGGGCTCAAGCGATCCTCCTGCCTCAGCATCCTGAGACGCTGGGACCAGAAGCATATGCCATCATACCCAGATAATTTTTTTTTTCCCTGTAGAAACGAGATCTTGCTGTGTTGCCCAGACTAGTCTCAAATTCCTGGGCTCAAGTGATGCTCCTGCCTTGGCGTCCCAAAAGTGCTGGGACTACAGGCAGGAGCCACCAAGGATCATTTGTGTTTGCAATATTTCACTCCTTTGCACCAGAATAAAACCCAGCCCCCCGGAAAGCTGACTCGGAGCCTTTGTGAAGATGTCTACGTGCGGTTTCTCGTCTGAATGCAGCCATTTCACAAACACCAGCCATTCCCCAGGCTTCAGATAAGCCATTCTCCATCAGGAAAATACAGAGCCCCCTTTCAAGAGGAACCTCAATGGCTAAAACTACAATCTTCACAGCACACACACCTTCAGCAAAAAAAGAGAGATGCTGGCCAGGCGCGGTGGCTCACGCCTGTCATCCCAGCACTTTGGGAGGCCAAGGCGGGCAGATCACGAAGTCAGAAGTTCAAGACCAGCCTGACCAACATGGTGAAACCCCGTCTCTAATGAAAATACAAAAATTAGCCAGCATGGTGGGGCGGTGCCTATTATCCCAGCAACTCAGGAGGCTGAGGCAGAAGAATCGCTTGAACCCGGGAGGCAGAGGTTGCAGTGAGCCGAGCTCATGCCATTGCACTCCAGCCTGGGAGACAGAACAATGAGATTCCATCTCAAAAAAAGACAAAAAAACAAACAAACAAAAAAGCAAAAAACAAGAGCAATGCTACATTCTCAGATAATTAGTTTTGCATTGAAGCTTCATTTAGGAATTGAAAGTAAGAACAGGGAAAATACATTTTCTTTTCCAGAGAAAATAAACAAGGACAAAGATGCATGGAAAATAATATTTTAAATGTCTCCTATTGACCTAAGTTATAAAGTCATTTTTTATGTAATAACAAAATAATTGGAGAGGGGTACCCAAGAGCGCAATAGTCTCTGAAATGTCTTATTTCATGTACACTCAGACACACAAAGACACATAATTTATAACTAATTGAGCGAAATGTGATGATTTGACACAACTGGACAGTGGGTACACAAATGCTGTTCAAATGATTCCCTGCATCTTTCAAATGTGTGAAATGTTTTACAATAAAACATTTTTAGAAGGCACATTGAAGTTCAAACAACTGCTAAACAATGAAAAAGATAAATGGTTGTATTCAAATGCTTACAGGTATTTATTCATTAAGAATATTTTGAGGCAGGGCACAGTAGTTCACACCTGTCATCCCAGCACTTTGGGAGGCTGAGGAGGGTGGATAACTCAAGGTCAGGCGTTCGAGACCAGCCTGGCCAATACGGTGAAACTCCGTCTCTACTAAAAATACAAAAATTAGATGGGCGTGCTGATGCACATCTGTAATCCCAGCTACTCGGGAGGCTGAGGCAGGAGAATTGCTTGAACCCAGAAGGCAGAGGTTGCAGCAGTGAGCCAAGATCCTGCCACTGCACTCCAGCCTGGATGACAGAACAAGACTCGGTCTCAAAAAAAAAAAAAAAAAAGTCTCCTATTGACCCATGTTATGAAGTCATTTTTTATGTAATAGCAAACTAATTGGAAAGGGATACCCAAGACACATACATAATTTATAACTAATTTAGCAAAATGTGATGATTTGATACAACTGGATGGTGGATACACAAATGCTGTTCAAATTATTCTCTGCATCTTTCAAATGTGTGAAATGTTTTATAATGAAACATTCTTATGAGGCACATTGAAGTTTAAACAATTGCTAAACAATGAAAAAGATAAATGGTTGTCATCAAACGCTTATGGATATTTACTCATTAACAATATTTTGAGGCCCGGCACGGTGGCTCACGTCTGTAATCCCAGCACTTTGGGAGGACAAGGAGGGCCGATCACTTGAGGTCAGGAGTTCGAGACCAGCCTGGTCAACATGTTGCAACCCCATCTCTACTAAAAATACAAAAATTAGCCAGGTGTGGTGGTGGGTGCCTGTAATCCCTGGAGGCTGAAGCAGGAGAATCACTTGAAACTGGAAGGCAGAGGTTGCAGTGAGCCAAGACCATGCCAGCCTGGGCAACAGAACAAGACTCTGTCTCAAAAAAAATAAATAACCCAGGAGGTGGAGCTTGCAGTGAGCCGAGATCACACCAGCTGCACTCCAGCCTGGGCAAAAGAACGAGACTTCGTCTCAAAAAATAAATAAAATAATAAAAAAGAATATTTTGACACGACACGTTGCCTTCTGTGTAAATTAAAAGGCAATGAAAGGCTTCTGATTTTCAGGGCGTCTCATTTCTAACCCTACCAAGGGGGAAAGAGCTTCACTTGTAAATGAATTTAAGAGCTTTGCTTCTGCGGTTCAGACGTCCCCCCAGCCAACACTCTGTGTTCAGAGACAGTGACTAAGCTGATGTGTAAATAACACAAGAAATACTGCGCGAAGATGGGTGATACCAACATTGGGACTGGAGACAGCCGGTACTGTGATTCAGGTGAAACTCTCACCACTAATTGGTGGAGACAGAAAAAGAAAACGAGCAAATGAACTCTGATTTTGAAGAACTTCCTTTGAATCAGGCTTATCTTGATGTCTTGTGAGTCAACAAGATGCAGCTGGAGTAGATGTGTGTGGCATATTTGTGAAGGGCTAAGGGACTCCCCTATATATTTGGGGGTTTTTTGTTTTTTGTTTTCTTTTGGAGATAGAGTCTCGCACTGTCGCCCAGTCTGGAGTGCAGTGGCGCGATCTCAGCTCACTGCAACCTTCACCTCCCAGGTTCAAACAATTTCCCGGCCTCAGCCTCCTGAGTAGCCGGGACTACAGGCTCGCACCACCGTGCCCGGCTAATTTTTTGTATTTTTAGTAGAGATGGGGTTTCACCATATTGGCCAGGCTGGTCTCAAACTCCTCACCTCAAGTAATCCACCCACCTCGGCCTCCCAAAGTGCTGGGATTACAGGCGTGAGCCACAGCACCCAGCCACAGCTAATTTCTGTATTTTAGTAGAGACGGGTTTTACCCTGTTGGTCAGGCTGGGCTCAAACTCCTGACATCAAGTGATCTGCCTGCCTCAGACTTCCAAAGTGCTGGGATTACAGACGTGAGTCACTGTGCCCGGCCCAGACTGTCCTGTTGAAATGTGCACAACAGAGACCTCAAGGCTGTCTTTTTCCAGCAGGAGCTGCAGGATCATGACAGAGGATAGATGCTTCCCAACCTGCTCACTCTCCAAAGAGCTTGCAAGTAGGCACAGATGAACCAAGTTCACCTTCCTAACAATGACACCTGCAGAACGGCACACCATGCGTTTTGTCTCCAAATGCACCATTCCTCCAGTTTGAGGAGTCCCAGTTAGTCTCTCTTTTTTTGGAAAGAGTCTTGCTCTGTCTCCCAGGCTGGAGTGCCGTGGTGCAATCTTGGCTGACTGCAACCTCTGCCTCCTAGATTCAAGCGATTCTCCTGCCTCACCCTCCTGAGTAGCTGGGATGACAGGCACCCACCACCACACCTGGCTAATTTTTGTATTTTTAGTAGAGACGGGGGTTTCACCATGTTGGTGAGGCTGGTCTCGAACTCCTGACCTCAGGTGATCCACCCACCTCGGCCTCCCAAATTGCTGAGATTACAGGAGAAAGCCACTGTGCCTGGCCTTTTTTTTTTTTTTTTTTTTTTTTGAGATGGAATCTTGCTCTGTCTCCCAGGCTGGAGTGCAGTGGTGCAATCTTGGCTCTCTGCAACCTCTGCCTCCTGGGTTCAAGAGATTCTCCTGCCTTAGCCTCCCCCAGTAGCTGCGATTACAGGCACCCACCACCACGCCTGGCTAATTTTTGTATTGTTATAGAGACGGGGTTTCCCCATGTTGGTCGGCTGGTCTCGAACTCCTAATCTCAGGTGATCCACTCACCTCAGCCTCCCAAAGTGCTGGGATGACAGTCTGAGCCACTGCGCCCAGCTGAGGGCTTTGTATTTTACGGAGACACAATCAGTTCATCGGTCCACACAACTGTGCTGCTGGGAATCTGTGAAGGTGAAGAATTTCCCACTGCCTTTGTCTTCCAGAAAACGGGTTTTCTTGCAAAACAAAAAACAAAAAATTCCCTTCCTCACAACTCACAGATGCTTCCAAGTCAACCTAGGACAAGGCTGGCCACATCCTCCAAATTCACATTCTTTATTTACCCCTTCAGGGATGGACTGAATTCCTCGTCTTCCTTGACCTGAACAAAATTCCCATCTAACATGATGACATTTTGGTTGGGTTTCTCTCCTTCCTATCAGGCCCGGGATGTTGGGCCAGCCTCACCTAGAGCAAACGTCAGAAGATCAAGCAACGCTTCCTTAGGACCTGCTCAAAATTGGCTATGTAGCCACAGGGTTTGGCAGCTTCTATCCGTGACTGAACCCCATATCGAAAGACCCCAATCACGGTTGCTCTGAGCATCACGTGCCTGTCCCTAGAAAAGAAAACTGTATGCTGCCTGCCCTCAAAAAGGCTCCCAGATGTCACGGCTAGGGTGTGCTTCACGGTGCTATAAGCAACATCCACCAGTGTTTGCATTAGTACCATCTCTTCCTGTTATCAAAGTCCCTCCTCCATTACCATACTCCCTCCTTCCGTTACCATAGTCCCTCCTCCCGCTACCATTGTCCCTCCTCCATTACCATAGACCCTGCTCCCATTACCACAGTCCTCCTCCTCCCGTTACCATAGACCCTCCTCCCGTTACCATAGTCCCCCCTCCTCCATTACCACAGACCCTCCTTTCGTTACCATAGTCCCCCCTCCTCCCATTACAATAGACCCTCCTTCCGTTACCACAGACCCTCCTCCCGCTACCATTGTCCCTCCTCCATTACCATAGACCCTGCTCCCATTACCACAGTCCTCCTCCTCCCGTTACCATACACCCTCCTCCAGTTACCACAGTCCCTCCTCCCGTTACCATAATCCCCCCTCCTCCATTACCACAGACCCTCCTTTCGTTACCATAGTCCCCCCTCCTCCCATTACAATAGACCCTCCTTCCGTTACCACAGACCCTCCTCCCGCTACCATTGTCCCTCCTCCATTACCATAGACCCTGCTCCCATTACCACAGTCCTCCTCCTCCCGTTACCATACACCCTCCTCCAGTTACCACAGTCCCTCCTCCCGTTACCATAATCCCCCCTCCTCCATTACCACAGACCCTCCTTTCGTTACCATAGTCCCCCCTCCTCCCATTACAATAGACCCTCCTCCCGTTACCATAGACCCTCCTCCCGTTACCACAGTCCCCCCTCCTCCATTACCACAGACCCTCCTTTCGTTACCATAGTCCCCCCTCCTCCCATTACAATAGACCCTCCTTCCCTTACCACAGACCCTCCTCTCGTTATCACAGTCCTCCTCCCGTTACCCTAGTCCCTCCTCCTTCCGTTACCACAGACCATCCTCCGTTACCACAGTCCCTCCTCCGTTATCATAGTCCCTCCTCTTGTAACCACAGTCCCCCCTTCTCCTCCCATTACAGTAGTCCCGCCTCCTCTTACTGCAAAAGCTCCTACCTGTGGGAATGATCTTTTCAGATGAAACTGTTGCTACCTCTGTGTGTATCTGTCGTCTCTTCTATCACCACCGTGGGACATCCCTGCAAGGTGTACCTCATTGCTACAGAGTAGCAGTCTCTGCAGGAAAGTCCACATCTTCCCTGCCCCAGGCAACTGTGCTGTCCAGAGCTGGACACTGGGCACTTGCCAGCCAGTGAATGCAACGAGGCACTGAGTTTTCCTTTTCCCTTGATTACCCCTCATTTAATTTTCACGCATCACAGGTGACCCCTGACCCCTGTTCTGGGCACCATCATGGGAGAAATTTTCTCGGCTTTCTTCTTTCTTTGCTACAAACTCCCAGGGCTACTGACTAAGGTGAAAAAAACACACTGTGATGTAATCCATGATACCGTCAACGTATCTTTACCAGAACCAGAAAAATTCACAATTTTAACGGGGAATCGGGTCGGGAAACATATGTTTCTAGTTTTGAGACGCAATACATGACTGACAAAACCCTTCTGTGACGTCCAAGGGAACCAGAGTGGATAGAGTTTTGCTACAGATCTGCAAGACGCACCACAGAGCTCCACGATGGACAGCCGTGAGCGTGTCTATCACAGGAGCCGCTGGGGGAAGGCAGGCACTTGTGTCAGGGTGGAGCCGCATCACAAAGGAAGCAGCAATTCCAGGATCCCGTTGGGTATAAAAACCCAGGACCCAACAAGAGCAAACGGAAGCAGCGAAGCCCCACAGACCCCCAGAGCGCCCAGCATGTTGGAGTTTCAGGTTTGGAAGGGAGGGGTTGGTATTTTTCTATTTTCGAGACGGAGTTTTCGTTTCGTTGCCCAGGCTGGAGTGCAATGGCACTACCTTGCTCACGGCAAGCTCCGCCTCCCAGGTGCAAGCGATTCTCCCGCCTCAGCCTCCTGAGTGGCTGGGATGACAGGCACCTGCCACCACGCCCGGCTCACTTTTTGTACTTTTAGTACAGACAGAGTTTCTCCATGTTGGCCAGGCTGGTCTCCAAGCCCTGACCTCAGGGGATCCGCCCGCCTCGGCCTCCCAAAGTGCTGGGATGACAGGTGGGAGCCACCGCGCCTGGCTGGGTGGGTGGGGGTGAGGATGGGTCGTTCTCGTGGCTCATAAACCGCGGCTTTACTTTCCCTCCATATTAGTTCCTTCTCACGCTGCTGATAAAGACATACCCGGGACTGGGTAATTGATCAAGAAAAAGGGGTTTCACGGACTCACAGCTCCTCGCGGTTGGGGAAGGCCTCACAATCAGCGCGGAAGACAAGTGGCGTATCACACACGGCGGCAGGCAAAAGCGCTGGCGCGCCGGAAATGCCTTTCATAGCAGATTTCGCGAGAACACACTGACTATCGCGAGAACACACCGACTATCGCGAGAACACACTGACTATCACGAGAACAGTATGCGGCTCACCACTCCCATGATGCAATATCCTCCACCTGGCCCCGCCCTTCACAGGTGGGGATTCGATGACAATTTGAGGCGCGATGGGGGTGGGGACACAGCCGGCCCACCGTTACAGACATGGGTGCAAGTTTGCCAGAATCCTCACACCCTTCTTAAAGGAGACCTTTCGGATCGCAGAGGGAAGCTAGGGCCATGTTCTGAAGCGAGGCTGGAATTTCAAAACCAGCTGTTCCATGAAAACACATGCCCAGATAGTTCCTCTGGGGCCTCTCTTCTCCCCACGGCAGAATTAGGGGATCTCTAGACCCCCAGCTCTAATGCCTTTCCAAGCACGAAGCCCTCTGCATCCCATAGAAACCACGGCCGCTCCAAAGAAGAGCTGAGGGATTGCAGTGCCGCTGAACCCAGTCACCCTGGAGTTATAAATCATCCGGTTGGAGAAGAGGGGAAGGGGTTGTATCTAGAGGTGAAGCTTTCAGGACTGAGCTGCTGATATGTGATACTTCAAGGGCCCCTGCGTACCTGACACGGTGCGGGCAGGTCGCAACCACATAGAGTTTGCAAGCCAACAGGAAACCTAGGCAGGCTTCCTGGAGGAGGCATCATTTGGCCAGGAAATAGAGGTGAGATGTTGACAGCAGGAGATGGTGAGAAAGGAGCCCAGGAGGAGGGTTATCAAAAAGAGGGCACACAGGTGAGAGTGCGGGAAGAAGAAGCCACAGGAAGGAAGAAAAATGGTCCATGATACTGTGACGTAAAGTAAGTTCCTGCAACATCTTAGCATAGCGAGTTTGAGAAAGAGTCGTGCATGCAGTGAGGACAAAAAAGACCGCTGCACCTGCACACCTGCCCTCTACTCACCTCTCCAGCCCAGGCAATGGCCTGCCAACCCCGTGTGATTAGTATTGTTCTAAAGAAATGGAGTCTCACTATGTTGCCCAGGCTGATCTCAAACTCCTGGGCTCATATGATCCTTCTGTCTCAGCCTCCAGAATCGCTGCGACTACATGGGCATGCCACCGTGCCTGGCTGATTTGGATTCTTGACAGAAGAGTTGGCTTTCAAATACCAACATATGGTTCTGTTTAAAACAAACAAAGACTTCTCAAAACAGACCCCAGCGAGGCCAGGCTCAGGGCTGTAATCCCAGCACTTTGGGAGGCCATGGTGGGAAAATCCCTTGAGCTCAGGAGTTCAAGACCACCCGGGGCAACATAGTGAGACCCCATACAAAAAATAAAAATAGCTGGGTGAGCGGCCAGGCACAGTGACTCACGCCTGTAATCCCAGTACTCTGGGAGGCCAAGGCGGGTAGATCACCTGAGGTCGGGAGTTCGAGGCCAGCCTGACCAACATGCAGAAACCCTGTCTCTACTAAAAATACAAAAATTACCTGGGCATGGTGGTACATGCCTGTAATCCCAGCTACTTGACAGGCTGAGGCAGGAGAATTGCTGGAACCCAGGAGGCAGAGGTTGCAGTGAGCCGAGATCACGCCATTGCACTCCAGCCCGGGTGACAACAGTGAGACTCCATCTCAAAAAAAAAAAGAAAAGAAAAGAAAACGGCTTCTCAAAACAGACCACAGCGAGGCCAGGCTCAGGCCTATAATCCCAGCACTTTGGGAAGCCGTGGTGGAAGGATCCCTTGAGCCCTGGAGTTCAAGACCACCCAGGGCAACATAGTGAGACCCTGTCTCGATAAAAAATAAAAATAGCTGGGTGTTGGTGGCATGTATGTGTAGTCTCAGCTATTTGGGAGGCTGAGGTGGGAGAATCGCTTGAGTCCAAGAGGTAGAGGCTGCAGTGAGCCACATAGTACCACTACACTCCAGCCTGGGCAACAGAGTGAGAACCAGACTCTTAAAAACACCATAAATAAGCAAACATGAAAATAAACCATCCTGCATTCTTCAGACAATGCTGGTGACTACATGGCAAGCTGGCCACCCTGTCGTGGGAGGATGGAGCCCATCTCAAAGGGAATTTCTGGAGTGTAGAAAGCAGCCACATCAGGTGGGAATACTCAGCAGGTGCATTCTCAGATCTCCAGCGGGTAATGATAGCACAGCACACAAAGAATGAGCTTCCGTTAATAAGTGAAAGCATGGTAGGCACACTGCAGCTGTGAAATGGGTTTCGTTCTTGGGTATCACAGGACAGCATTGAGAAACTAAACCTTTTTCTTCTTGCAGAAAAGGCTGCGGTTTGTCATCCCTGTCTCCTCCCTTCCTCTTGCAGTTTCTATGTAGCTGGGCACATGCCGTGTGGATCCCCGTTTTCTTCCTCCTAGGGGAAAATCCTCAGCTACAGTGTTGTTTTGGTTTCCTTGTGTGTTTGCTTCTTGCTTTGTTATTCTCTCTCGAGTCAGCAAGAGAATGGCTTGGTGGGTTGGCTGGTTGGTTGGTTAGTTTGTTTTTGAGACAGAGTCTCACTCTGTCGCCAGGCTGGAGGGCAGTGGTGCGATCTCGGCTCACTGCAACGTCCGCCTCCTAGGTTCAAGTGATTCTCCTGCCTCAGCCTCCCAAGTAGCTGGGACTGCAGGCACGCGCCCCCACACCTGGCTAATTTTTGTATTTTTAGTAGAGATGGGGTTTCACCATGTTGGCCAGGCTGTTCTCGATCTCCTGACCACCCTGATCCACCCGCCTCAGCCTCCCAAAGTGCTGGAATGACAGGCCAGAGCCACTGCGCCCAGCCGGCTCCGTGGGTTTTAGCAGTGTCCCAGCATTCCCCAGACATAAAATGTGCCTCTCTGTGATTTTTACTAACTCGCCTGGAGTCACCAATGTTGTCGCCATATTTTCATCAACACAGGAAGAAAAGGGGCAGTTTTCCTAGGGGCTCTTGTTGCGGTAGAAGAGCGACTTCCCGCTGCCTGCATTGCAGGTGCCTTGGATTCAGCAGGAAAGGTGACTTGGCGACTGCAAGGAAGCCTTTCTTTGCTAAATCTAAATTCTGCAGGGTCGCCGGGGCCAATTGCAGCACGGATCTGAGGCACTGTGGATTGCAGGAGTGCATGCGTGCGTGCGTGTGTGTGTCTGTGTAGACATACATGTGCATAACGAAAGTACAAAAGGGAAATGTCAGAAAGCAACCAGCAAAGGAAGCCAGCATCGTTGGCACCGCTGGTGTCTGTTATCCACAGAGGATGACGTCGTCATTCACGTGGCCATGAAGAAAGGCTTTGAATGACATTCCCAGAACAAGAGTCTGGAGCTCTCACATCCACTCTGATTCTGCCCCTAGCCTTGGGTGTCATGGGTTTAACTGTGACCTCACCAGGATGTGTCTCATTTGGATACCGGATCTTTGCAGATGGCTTTGCCTAAGAAGAGGTTGCATTAGAGTAGTGTAAGCCGTTAATTGAATAACTGGTGTCCTTATAAGAAGAGGAACATTCGCAGCCGGGTACAGTGGCTCACGCCTGTCATCCCAGCACTTTGGGAGGCCGAGGCAGCTGGATCTTGAGGTCAGGAGATCGAGACCATCCTGCCCAACATGGCGAAACCCTATCTCTACCAAAAATACAAAACTTAGCCAGGCGTGGTGGTGCACACCTGTAGTCCCAGCTACTCAGGAGGCTGAGGCAGGAGAATCACTTGAACCCGGGAGGCAGAGGTTGCAGTGAGCCGAGATCGCGCCACTTTACTCCAGCCTGGGCGACGAGCAAAAACTCCATCTCAAAAAAAAAAAAAAAAAAGAAGAAGAGGAACATTGGGACACAGAGACACAGAGATGGCCATGACAAAGGCAGATACTGTATTGATGCTTCTACATCAGCCATCCCCAGCCTTGCTGGCACAGGGACTACTTTCATGGAAGACAATTTTTCCACACACAGAAAAAAACTGTCTTCATACAAAGACAGGCACTGTGGGTACAGGGGGAAGGATCTGGGTATGATTTGAGTATATGACATTTATTGTGCACTTTATTTCTATTATGATTACATTAAATGAAATAACTCTACAACTCACTGTCATGCAGAATCACTGGGAGCCCTGAGCTTCTTTTCCTGCAACCAGATGGTCCCATCCGGGGGGTGATGGGAGACAGTGACAGATCATCAGGCATGAGATTCTCATAAGAAGCATGCAACCCAGATCCCTGGCGTGCCCAGTTCCCAACAGGGTTCTCAATCCTCTGAGAATGTCATGCCACCGCTGATCTGACAGGAGGCAGAGCTCAGGTGGTAATGCGTGCAATGGGAAGTGGCTGTAAACACACATGAAGCTTTGCTCGGTAGCCGTCCACAGCCAGGGGGTTGGAGTCCTCTGTTCTACAGGACAAGAAACAACCAGGATTGCTACCAAGCCAAGGAAGTCAGGAGACACAGCAGGGGATCCTCCTTTAGAGCCTCCGCAAGGGGCACAGCCCTGCCTTCATATCCAAGAACAAAACGCATTTCATAATCACCGTGTGCACAAAATCCTTTTTTTTTTTTGAGACAGAGTCTTGCTCTGTGGCTACGGTGGAGTGTGGTGGCGTGATCTCAGCTCATTGCAACCTCCAGTTCCCGGTTTCAAGCGATTCTTCTGCCTCAGCCTCCCGAGTAGCTGGGACTACAGGCGCCCGCCACCACCCCGGCTAGTTTTTGTATTTTTAGTGGAGATGGGGTTTCACCATGTTGGCCAGGATGGTCTCAATCTCTTGACCTTGTGATCCACCCACCTTGGCCTCCCCAAGTGCTGGGATGACAGGCATGAGCCACCAGGCTCGGCCGCATGCACACAATACTTTAACTAATTAAATGCTTATTCTTTGTGTCTGGTGCAATAGTGACCTGCTGGAGATTTGGAAATGTACTTAGTGACTGGAAGGCTGTATTTCCACCTGGATGTGTTGGCTTTCTGCACTCCAGGAATCTCCTTGGACACGGGCTCCACCCTTGGATGACCAGGTGGTCAGTCAGCCTGCCTTGGCTATGGACTTCTGGTGTCCAGAGCTGTCAGAGATTTGACTTCTGTTGCCTTCAGCCAGCGGGTTTATAAAATTGTGTTGCAGCAGCTCCAAGAAGCTAAAATATTGAGCCTCGCCTATTATAATGGACCCTTGAACAACACGGGCTTGAACTGAATGGTCGTCCACTTATACGTGGATTTTCTTCTGCCTCTGTCACCTCACACACCCCCTCCTCTTCCTCCTCCTCAGCCTCCTCAACGTCAAGACGACAAGGATGAAGACCTTTCTCATAAGCCAGTTCCGCTTGATGAACAGTGAAGATATTTTCTCATCCTTAAGAAAAATCATAGCTTACTTGATTGTAAGAATATAATATATCATATACACTATATATTTTTTTCTCTTGTTTACTCTTTTTTTTTTTTTTTTTTTTTTGAGACAGAGTTTTGCTCTTGTCACCCAGAATGGAGTGCAGTGGCGTGATCTCGGCTCACCGCAACCTCCACCTCCCAGGTTCAAGTGATTCTCCTACCTCAGCCTCCTGAGTAGCTGGGATTACAGGTATGCATCACCACGCCCGGCTAGTTTTTTGTATTTTTAGTAGAGATGGGGTATCTACTGAGGCTGGTCACAAACTCCCAACCTCAGGTGATCCGCCTGCCTCGGCCTCCCACAGTGTTTAGGATTACAGACGTGAGCCACCGCACCTGGCCTCTGGCTTACTTTATTGTAAGAATATTACCATATTATTTGTGTCTGGTGCAGTAATTACCTGCCTCATGATCTGTCACTGTCTCCTCTCCCGTTACCCCCAGACTGGACCATCTAGTGGCAGGAAAGGCTTGCAGCCAACAGCAAGCTATTAGTTAAGTTTTGGGGGAGTGAAGAGTTACACAAGGGTCTTCACGTGCCCCTAACCCTCACGTGGCTTCAGATCCACTGTAAAGGAATGTGTGGCAGGCAAAGAAAGAAGAAAATGAAGAAAAGAGGGAGAGGAATACCTGACGACTACACCAGACCATGTATCACCAAGGCCATTAAGTCTTCCTTCTACGTGGTGAGCCTGCAAAGTCCCCGTCCTTGACAACTGTGCCAATGACATCTGACTCCCAGTAGATGGATGACGACTAATTAGTCCTCCATGGCAAACAAATGAAGGGTTAATTAATCTGAGACTGCCGGAGTTATCTGTGAATGAGGATAACCCAGCGACTTGCCAGTCATCTCAAATAGGTCAACGGATGATCCATCACAACTGAAATTCCACCGTAAAAGACGTGTCCACTCAACTAGAATTGATTTCTAGGGATAAATTGAGCCATCTCTGGGCTGGAAGTGGAAGGGGTTAGTTTTTATTTTATGTTATCTTTTTTGATGCTGCTGTTTCTTAAAATGGGCTTTGATTTTTTTGTGTCATTCTATCCAGGAGAGGTCCTGAAGGACCCTGTAGGTGCGGAGGCGTCTAAAACACATTGAGGCCAGATTCCGGCAGAAAGCTCTTTTGCCAAAACAAAAATGATGTGTGGTGGCATCACAGCCTTCCTTGAATCCACTGGGGCTCAGTTGTAATGGCAACGCTAATGAACACAGAGGGATATTTGCAGGAGAAAAGCAGTTACAACAATTATGGGGGTCATTAACTGGCTCAACACACCCATCATCACATCTAGCAGGACTGCCAGAATCTGAGACTCAAAAGACCCAAGGTTTTTCTTTTTTGTTGATTCCAAAATCCTGGATGGATTTCCTGCTAAAAGATTGCACTGGCCGGGTCCATTTGCTCACGCCTGTAAACCCAGCACTTTGGAAGGCCAAGGCGAGCCAATCATGAGGTCAGGAGTTGAAGATCACCCTGGCCAACATGGTGAAACCCCATCTCTACTAAAAATACAAAACTTAGCTGTGCATGGTGGCAAGTCCCCATAATCCCAGCTACTCGGGAGGCTGAGGCAGGAGAACTGCTTGAACCAGGACCCGGGAGGCAGAGGTTGCAGTGAGCCGAGATCGTGCCACTGCACTCCAGCCTGGGCTACAGAGCAAGACTCCATCTCAAAAAGAAAATCAAACAAAAAAACTGCATTTCAGGATGAGATGTCTTAAAAAAAAAAAAAGGAGCTGTATTCTCTCATGGAACTATACAACCTTAGAAACGTGTGATAAGGAAGCAGTATGTTGAAGGAATACACGGAAGATGGTCTCTGCAGGTCCCACTGAGTCTAGCAGGGATGGTTCAGGAAAGATGTCTATTGTAATTCCCAATGTTGGGGGAGGGACCTGGTGGGAGGTGATTGGATCACGGGGGTGGATCACCCCCTTGCTGTTCTCATGAAAATGAGTGGGTTCTCACGAGGTCTAATGGTTTAAACGTGTGTGGCATTCCCTCCTTGCTCTCTCTTCGTCCATCACCGCCAGGCATTCATGCCACGCACGTAAACTCAAAGACTCAAGGTTGCCGTGTGCTATGGTTTCAATGTTTGTCTCCTCTCAAAATCCCCATTTTTTTGTTATTGTTTTGTTTTGTTTTTTTGAGATGGAGTCTCATGGTGTCGCCAGGCTGGAGTGCAGTGGTACGATCTCGGCTCACTGCAACCTCTGCCTCCCAGGTTCAAGCGATTCTCCTGCCTCAGCCTCCCGAGTAGCTGGGATGACAGGCACCCGCCACCACCATGCCCAGCTAATTTTTATATTTTTAGTAGAGACGGGGTTTCACCATGTTGGCCAGGCTGGCCTCAAACTACTGACCTCAGGTGATCCACCTGCCTCAGCCTCCTAAAGTGCTGGGATGACAGGCGTGAGCCACCACGCCTAGCCCCAGATCCCTGTCTTGAGACACAATCTGCAAGGTGATCATGTTAAGAGATGGAGCCTTTTAGAGGTGATGAGGGGGGAGCCTCAGGAATGGGATGAGGGTCCTTCTAAAAGGGACCCCCGAGAGCTCCCTCGACCCTTCTGCCATGTGAGGACACAGTGAGAAGGCACCGTCTGTGAACCAGGAAGCAGGTCCTCACCAGACACTGCATCTGGCATGCTTTGATCTCACATTTCTAGCCTCCAGAAGTGTGAGCCATAAATCTCTTCTGTTTATCAATTATCTAGTGTGAAGTATTATATGGCGGCAGCCCAAACGGATGAAGACGCCATGTTTAGAGCTTCTGAAATTCATGTGGGCAGCGGATAAAGGATGAGTATAAAAGATGAAGAAGCGGCCGGGCATGGTGGCTGACGCCTGTCATCCCAACATTTTGGGAGGTCGAGGCGGGCGGATCACCTGAGGTCGGGAGTTCGAGACCAGCCTGAACAACGTGGAGAAACCCCCATCTATATTATAAATACAGAATTACCCGGGCATGGTGGTGCATGCCTGTCATCCCAGCTACTTGGGAGGCTGAGGCAGGAAAATCACTTGAACCTGGGAGGCAGAGGTTGCAGTGAACCGAGATCACACCATTGCACTGCAGTCTGGGCAACAAGAAGGAAACTCTGTCTCAGAAAAACAAAAACAAAAAATAAAGAGGCAAAAGAGCCAGAAGCAAAATGGGCATGAGCCTATTTCCCCTGAGGGCACATTGAGTCCCCTACGCGCGACAGGTAGAGTGACTAAAAGCACCTTTGTAACAACAGCAGCAGGCCGTAGCATCACCGTTCTCAGGAAGAAGCCGCAACCAAAAACAAAAAAGCCAGTAACACACATGAGGTGACAAGGATTTTCCTGAAGATTTCCAGCCTGACAGGTACATGATTATTTTAAAAGCAGAGCCTAGATGTGCAAATCTGCAGGAGGGGTAACATGAAACTAAAGCGTGGTATTGTTTGCAAGCTATGTGGCTTCGTGGGAGAGTCTGCTCTATGGGGTGCCGTGGCTTTCGTGGCTGACAGCATCACTTCTCCCACATAGTGCGTGGACAAGGAGATACCTGAAGAGGTCCTGTGGGCCTGCCTAGACTCATCTGGCTTAATGAAAATATTCAGAAGTGCAATACCTACTCTCTGGAGAAGTATTGTATTCCCTCTTTCTGGGCTACCACAAGCACAGTCTTTGCTTGGCTGGGCAAAGGGAGCTGACAGCAGGATCCCTGAGTCTTCGGATGTTAGGGCTGTTGTTAGCTATGGAAAGAGGGCAGAGTTGAAGGTGTCAGACCTGGCCAACCTACCCACCAGAAGGAGGAGGTGCAACCAACAGAGACTTGGGAGGAAGGACACTGAACAGTCCACAGACAGTCAAGTAGAGCAAGATTGTTTCAGGAAAAAAAGGGGTTGGCTCTTTCACAGCATCTGTGAACAGCAATCATTACCATTCTCATAATCATCACTATCACCACCAGCACCAACATCATCACTACCACCATCATCATTAACATCCTCACCATCACCACCATCATCACTACCATCATCACCATCACCATCACTATCATCATCACCATCACCATCATCACCACCATCATCATCACCACCACCATCACCATCATCACTACCATCATCACCATCACCATCATCATCACCACCACCATCATTACCATCATCACCATCATCATCATCACCATCATCATTACCATCATCACTACACCACCATTATCACTACCATCATCACCATCACCACCATCATCATTAACACCATCACCATCACTACCATCATCATTAACATCATCACCATCACCACCATCATCACTACCATCATCACCATCACCATCATCATTAACATCATCACTATCACCATCACCATCACTACCATCATCATCATCACCATCACCATCATCACCACCATCATGACCAGGATAATTATCACTATCATCATCACCATCCCAGAGGAATGTGTTAGTTGCTACCTTTACATGACATTATAGCAGTCACATTCCTCACAGGAAAATAATCGCTGAAGAGATGTATGAATTTGAAATAAGGCTAACTAATGTAGGCAAAGTTTCCTTTCCTGCAGGACATTTTCTTCAGGTAGTGAAAGAAGGAGGTATAACAGAAGGTATTTGCTTATTAGAATTCACGTAATTCAGATTCAGATAAAACAGATTTCAAAAAAAGGGGGAACCAACTATAAAGGAATTCCTGTTCCCTTGGAATTCCTTTACAGTTGGTTCAGACAAAACAGATTTCAAAAAAAAGGGGGAACCATTGTAAAGGAATTCCTGTTCCCCTGGAATTCCTTTACAATGCTAGGACTGTGTGTTCCTTAGAGAGAATGAAGAGAAAATTGATTCTCTCTGACTTGCATTTCCTTAAGGGAGGTGTCGTTTCTTTGTGCCTGTGTGTGCACATGCTAAAGTTACCTGTAGTGCAATTGATTTCATTGAGAAAAGGCATTAAAAATCAGCATTTTAAATATGCAAACCCAGCTATAAGAAGAATAGAGGTGTAGGGTGACCACTGCGGCTTATGTGATAAAGTTACAAAGTGACTGAAGAACTTCATATTTTATATTGCCTTGAGGAATATTTTAATCAGTACAAAGCACCAGCTACAATATTGCCTGTGAACATGTCTGATGAATGCTCTTTGCAGAATCAAGTCTGTGAAGTCACAAAGGCAATTTCAGATAATATTTCTTACCAGAAGTGTTATTACCAAGTGACAAAGATATCAATGAAATGAATATGAACATGAATTAACTCACTTCTTGATAGTGTCAGAGAAAAAGGCTGTGCTCTCAGTTTGTGCAAAAGTTGCAAAAATTCATCTCAAGAGAAAAGTCTTAAATGTTAGAAAAATATCATGTCCAAGGTCAAACAGACAGTTGTGATTAGGTTATCCCAACATGCAGTTTGACAATTATGATCAATGAAATACAGTTACAACACAGGATACAGATTTAATGAATCTTCCCCATGTCGCAGTGGAAAAAGCGTATTTTAGGGAAATGAACACAATGTGACAGTCAGTGTCAGCAGATAGCTGGCATCCTTAGGGAGCCCATACATTTCTCTGTGCATCAACTCCAAAAATCTGTGATTCTATGTAATCACAACTATGATGGATAATAGAGTAGCAATCATTACCATTTTAATCATCATTACTGTCACCATGATCACCACCATCATCACTGCCATCACCATATTAATTATCACCATCATCACCATCAGTACCATCATCATCACCATGGTCACGATCTCCATCATCACTACCACCATCATCATCATCACTATCACCATAATCACCATCATCGTCATCATCATAACCATCATCACCATCACCATCAGCAGCAGCAGCAGCAGCATCACCATCATTATTTCTATCACTACCATCATCACCACCATCACCATCATCACCATCAGCAGCAGCATCACCACCACCAACATCATTATCATTTCTATCACCACCACCATCATCATCATCACCACCATCACCATTATCATCACTATCATCATCATCACCATCAGCAGCAGCAGCATCACCACCACCAACATCATTATCATTTCTATCACCACCACCATCATCATCATCACCACCATCACCATTATCATCACTATCATCATCATCACCATCAGCAGCAGCAGCATCACCACCACCAACATCATTATCATTTCTATCACCACCACCATCATCATCATCACCACCATCACCATTATCATCACTATCATCATCATCACCAGCAGCAGCAGCAGCATCACCATCACCATCATTATCATTTCTATCACCACCATCATCACCACCATCACCATCAGCAGCAGCAGCAGATCACCATCACCAGCATCATTATTTCTATCACCACCACCATCACCATCACCATCATCACCATCATCATCACTATCATCATCATCACCATCACCATCAACACCATCAGCAGCAGCAGCAGCATCACCACCATCATCATCACCATCATTATTTCCATCACCACCACCATTATCATCATCATGACCATCACCACCATCATCATCACCATCATCGTTATCACCATCACCATCATCACTATCACCATTGTCATCACCATCATCATCACCATCACCATCATCATGATCATCACCATCATCATCATCGTCATTATCACCATCATCATCATCATCACCATCATCACTGTCATTATTACATCACCATTACCATAATTATCACCATCATCACCATTACCACTGTCATCACTGCCATCATCAATACCACCATCATCACAACCATCATCACCATCGGAATCACCATTATCATCAACATCATCATTGTGGCAGCTGTCATTCATTGAGATCCCACAATGCACAAAATGTTTTCCAGTATTTTATTATTTTGGCCAGTACTTTTTATATCCCCGTGATGTTCCATGGACCATGGTGAGGCTGGGGAAATCAGTGGCACAGTTCAACAACCAATGGTACAATGTGTGAGGCTGGTGATAAAAGGGACTCCCAAAGGGAGCAAGGAGTTGTAGGCACCTGGCTTCAGGACAACTGCTTTACAGCATGCTATAAAAGCTGAGAAGACTAGCATGAAAGGGACTTGGATGGTCAGGAGGCAGAGGAGGGGAAGAATGCTCAAGAACCAGGGACCATGTGTGCAAAGTTACAGCAAAGAGGTAGAGGCATGAAAGGCATTCTGCCCATATGGGTTTAAGCAGGTAAGACAATAGTATGACTAGGCAGGATCTCTCTGACTGCAGTGTAGACAATCCAGGGAGGGAAACCTGGAAGCCGAGAGACTATCCAGAAAGCAGTGTTATGAAGCAGGTAAGGGACAGGTGTGACCTGCTATAGGAGGTGATACAGAAAATGAAGGAATGTTTTTGATAAGCATGTAGGTGGTCTACAAAGCTCTCAGTTACCACCTGGAGGGAGGGAATCCTGGAAGCCGAGAGACTAGCCAGGAAGCAGTGTTATGAAGCAGGTAAGGGACAGGTGTGACCTGCTGTAGGAGGTGATACAGAAAATGAAGGAATGTTTTTGATAAGCATGTAGGTGGTCTACAAAGCTCTCAGTTACCACCGGGGAGAGGAATGCCAAGGTGGAGAAGATCATCTCAGGCACTCTAGGATCAAGTCTAGGCAGCTAAGAGGATGGTGGCACCACTGACCTACACAGAGAGGAGGAAAATGTCAACTACACTTCTGGACTTGCTGCGGAAGCAGAGAGGTCTAGGAGGCAGGAGTCTGGAGACAAATATCTCAGTGAGAACTAGCAGGGTGGAGTTTTGGAGAACATGGACGTGGTTGCAAGATCCAGGGAAAGGTGTATAGTGGGAGATGCTAGGAGGAAATGCTGAGGAAAGGCAGCATAAAAGAAACAGTCAAGAGGAACCCACACAGGAGGGTGGGTCTTGGAGAAAGCAGACCCAGAGGGTGAAACCTCATGGGAGATGATGAAATTGAATCTTTCAAGACAGCTGCTTAAAGGACACTTTTTAAGAGTGTTGATCATAATTTTGCTCACTCAGATAAGTGGATGATTATTTGATTAATTCCTCACTCCAGCCGGAATATAAATTCCACACAGGCAAGAAGCAAGCTTATTTGGTTGTATTTTTAAAATATACATTTGCTGCGCCCCGGTAGTCCCGGGTACTTGGGAGGCTGAGGTAGGAGAATCGCTTGAGCCTGGAAGGCGAAGGTTGTAGTGAGCCGAGATTGTGCCACTGCACTCCAGTCTGGCTAAAGAGCAAGACTCCATCTCAAATATATATGTGTGTGTGTGTGTGTGTGTGTATACACACACACACACACACACATTTGCTAAGCCCCCAAGTGCCTTCATCACCATCACCATCATCATCATCTAGGGAAATGAACACAAATGTGACACTGGAAATTCACATTTGAATTTGGAAATTCATCCATGAATCAGCCAGAGGGTTGTGGTGGTGGCTGGTGATGGTCATGGTTGCTTTAAAAGATGCATGCTTTATCGTGGTTTATGAGAGAACCACCAAGAATGGAAAGAATGTAGCACACGGACCATAATTCTAATTCCACAGCCACAGCAGGCATCACTAATTGATGACTATCCCTTGCTGCAGGATCATTCTTATCTCAGGGTGCTGGCAGCCAGAACCAATCAATCAGCCTCAGGAGGGAAAATCCATTTGTCGTCCATTCAGTGTGTGATTTGGGTGTAGAGCATCTCCTGCACTGCAGCTGCTGCTATGAGATTAATTCCTTTAGAGGTTTACTAATTAATGGATGTTGAATTATCCCAAATGCTCCCCACTGAGAAGTATCCTTTGGTCTACATGTGGATGAGATGTAACTGAGTCAGGGGAACTTTTTTTTTTTTAACCCGGAAGTCTATTCAGAGGATAAAATTAAGCTAGATTTTCTTTATTTAGGTTGATAAGTAGAACCAGCTGATGATGCTTCTTTGAAAAGTGTTCATTTGGGAATAGAACGGTATTTAACTCAGACACAGGTTGGTGGCTCCGGTCACTCTGAAGAGTACAGCCAGTACATTTTTGGATAAACAGCCAAATACTACACATCTCAAAATTTGTAGGCCACAGGGTCTCTGTTGGAACTTTTCAAACCTGTGTACCTAGGGCAAAACCAGTCACAGGCAATGAATAAATCAATGTATATGGCTGTGTTTCAAGAAAACTTTAATGAGAAAAACAAGTCAAGGGTCAGATGTGTTCCAGGGTCAACAGTTTCCAGACTCTTGGTCTAGATTGTCCTTGATGGTTTGGAAAACGTATATAAATAATCAATAATGCTTTCATTCATTTATTTATTTATTTACTGTGTGTGAGAGAGAGACAGACAGAAAGAGAAAGACAGAGAGATACAGTTTTGCTCTGTCCCCAGGCTGGAGTGCAGTGGCATGATCTCAGCTCACTGCAATCTCCACCTCCCAGGTTCAAGCGATTCTCCTGCCTCAGCCTCCCAAGTAGCTGGGATGACAGGCCTGTGCCACCACGCCCAGCTAATTCTTATATTTTTAGTAGAGACAGCGTTTTACCATGTTGGCCAGGCTGGTCTCGAACTCCGGACCTCAGGTGATCCGCCCAACTCAGCCTCCCAAAATGCTGGAATGACAGGCATGGGCCCCTGCACCCGGCCAGATATTCGATAATTCATGAGGAACATTTGGTGGAAACTTCTGACGGTTGAAATTTCAGCATGTTATTTTATTTGTGATCTGTAATTCCGTTTGCATTAGTTGAGCAAAATTCTAATTTTTTGCAATAAGACATCCTTTCATCCTTTGCCCAGGAGGAGGTAATCAAATATGTTAGTTGAGAGTTAAGAATAAATTACTTTTTTTGTGAAAGTTTAAATCATATTTTTATTACATGTTATTTCCTCTTTCTTGTTCCAATTCATGCTAATCTGTTCGTGCTTCTTTTGCATGTGGAATGAAGGATTAGTAACTGGTGGACTATCATACTTTCATTTTTCTTAAGAAAACTATTATTGATGGGGTTTTCTGCTTCTTCACTACTTTCCTTTTGTATTTATTTCTACACAGTGTCATTATTTTCATATTCTTGCTTCCTAATTTTATTTCTTAGCCCGGTCATCACTTGCTTTTCCATTTCTTACTAGCGCAAGAACTTAAGAGTGATACAAATCTTCAGAATATTTTGGTTGCATTCTGCAGACAGTGACACCTTCCATTTCCATGGATATTATTTACAAAACATTTTTGTCACCTGCTATGAATTGTCAACCTGCCCCCATGCTTTAAAAGGACATTTTTTGAAATCAACCTGAGTTTGGGCACTGGGAAATTGCATACTTCATAAAATTAAACATTAAAAAAGAGGCTCCTTCTGCTTCATGATCAACTGTGGCAGCAGGGTGATAGATGTAGGGGATAAGGGATGGATGCTGTCTTGGTCAGGGTTCTCTAGAGGGACAGAACTAACAGGATAGATATACATAAAGGGGCATTTATTCAGTATTAACTCACGCAATCACAAGGTCCCACAATAGACTGTCTGCAGGCTGAGGGGCAAGGGAGCCAGCCCAAGTCCCAAAGCTCAAGCACTTGGAGTCCAATTTTCGAGGGCGGGAAGTATGCAGCACGGGAGAAAGATGCAGGCTGGGAGGCGAGGCCAGTCTAGTCTTTTCACGTTTTTCTGCCTGCTTCTATTCTAGCCTCGCTGGTCTGCTGATGAGATGGTCCCCACCCAGATAAGGGTGGGTCTGCCTTTCCCAGCCCACTGACTCAAATGTTAATGTCCTTTGGCAACACCCTCACAGACACACCCAGGATCAATACTTTGCATCCTTCAATCCAATCAAGTTAACACTAAGTATTAATCATCACAGAACCCATTCCAAGGGCAGAAGTTTATAGAGGACATAGGACCTCGGCCAGCTCCAGAGTGCGCATGGATCAGATAACAAGGGTGAATTTCTACACAGCAGGAGGGGAAAAAAAAAATCCGTACTCTGAGCTTCTACCCTCCCCTGCCAAAAAAACCAGGATTCCCCCAGGTACCCCCAGAACCTAAACCTTGTTCTGTGCCACGGAGGTATAGAGTACAGGAGCCTGGCTCACTCCTGGGGAAGGAAACCACTGCTCATAGCTGCAGGAGAGCTGTGGTTCTGTGGGGGCCAATCAGCCTCAGGGCTTGTGGGGACAATGAGGGCAGAGAAAACAGGAGAAGCCGGAGAAGGGAGTGGCATGGGGTTGTCCTTGGTCGGACTCACAGGAACCATTGGGAGGCATTGAGAGAACCCCGTGGCAAGACGCTGAGATGACGCAAGCTTTCTTGGGGTTGCAGACAAGTTTTCAGGTGGCCCACTGGAAAGGAGCATTGGTTGTTCTGGGCTGAATTTTGTCCCCCCCAAATTCATACATGGAGGTCCTCACCCCTAGGACTTCAGAATGTGATTGTATTTGGAGATGGGGTCTTTAAAGAGGCAATTAAGGTAAAAGGAGATTCCGGGGAGTGGGGGAGAGCCTGATCCAATGGGACCGGCTCCTTATAAGAAGAGGAGATGAGGACACAGACACACACAGAGGAACAACCCTGTGAGGACACAGGGAGAAGACAGCGACTCCGAGTCCAGGAGAGAGACCTCAGGAGGAACCAGCCCTGCCCATGCTCTGATCTCAGACGTCCAGCCTCCAGGACTGTGGGAGAATCAATGTCTGTTGTTTGTAAGCCACCCAGTCTATGGTATTCTGTGATAGCAGCCTGAAATGGACTAAGACATCCCATAAGAAGAGGAGATGAGGACACAGAGACACAAAGAGAGAGGACTCTGTGAGGACACAGGGAGAAGACAGCGTCTCCAAGCTAAAGAGAAAGCAAGCCTACCGACACGGTGACCTGAGACATGTAGCGTCTACAACTCGGAGAGAATAAAATATCTCTTGTTTAAGCCGCCTGGTCTGTGGGACTCTGTAACAATCGGCAACCCTATAAGATGAATACAGGGAGCAGAGCATTAGAAGCGCTGTAGGTGGTCTCTGGCAGCCACGCTTCTGCTGTGAGAATCAGCTCTAACCATCTGTTACCGGGACATGGGGCAACCAGCCAGGTAGGGGTCACCTGGTCTCCTTCCTCCTCTCTCTCACCTGGACCCAGGTGGGTGCTCCAATGGCAGTTCTTGGGGAAGAGAGGGAAAGGAGTATAAGAGAGGACGCCTACCCCTGCCGCATCCCAGGACTGGGCCAGAGGCAGCAGAAATCTCCCTTCTGAAAGGGGAAGATGACATGAGCTCCTGCCCTGGGCTAAATCTCTGAATCCAGACTCTGTTTTGTGATGAAAGTGATGGCGGTAACCTGGGAGGGGGTGAGGAGGTAGGTTCAGTGTCCACCTCTGTTTCCAGCCAGGAGCTTGGGAGAGGGAGACAGCACACGGATGACACCCCACGGGCTGTGTGCTCGTGTGTGCTTGGCGTGTTGGACACAGGTGCGTCGCAGTCTTTCTTGACCTAAAACATGGGTACTTTTATCCCCTCATGAGTCTGTTATCAATGGACACACGAGTCCCTCACTCACCAACGCTGCTGCGCAAGGATGCCCCAGAGATAAATCCTCTCAGGCCTCGTGTTTTATTTATTCCTCTCTCTATCCCCCGATCTGGCCTTTTCAGATTCAGATCCAGGTGGGTTGTTGAATTTATTCCTCTCTCTATCCCCCGATCTGGCCTTTTCAGATTCAGATCCAGGTGGGTTGTTGAATTTATTCCTCTCTCTATCCCCCGATCTGGCCTTTTCAGATTCAGATCCAGGTGGGTTGTTGAATTTATTCCTCTCTCTATCCCCCTGATCTGGCCTTTTCAGATTCAGATCCAGGTGAGTTGTTGGGCATTTCCAATTTAAGGGCAATTATTTTATTTATTTATTTATTTATTTATTTATTTATTTATGTATTTATTTATTTATTTAGAGATGGAGTCTCGCTGTGTCACCCAGGCTGGAGCGCAGTGGCATGAGCTCGGCTCACTGCAACCTCCGCCTCCCTGGATCAAGTGATTCTCCCGCCTCAGCCTCCCGAGGAGCTGGGATGACAGACACCCGCCAGCATGCCCGGCTAATTTTTGTATTTTTAGTAGAGACGGGGTTTTGCCGTGTTGGCCATGGTGGTCTCAAACTCCCAACCTCAAGTGATCCACTCGCCTCAGCCTCCCAAATTACTGGGATGACAGGCATGAGCCACCGTGCACGGCCTCATTTTTAAAATAATTTTTAATTGTGGAAACATACACATCACATAAAGTTTAGCATTTTAACCATTTTTACAGGCACAGTAAAGTGATATTAAATACATTCATATTGTTAGGCAGCCATCACCACCGTGCATCTCCAAAATATTTTCATCTTGCCAAATGGAAACTCTGTTCCTATTAAACATTAACTCCCCACCTCCTCCTGGCCCAACCCCTACTGTAACTACCCCATTCTACTTTCTGTCTCTAAGAATTTAAAGGTACTCTGTGTACCTCCTAGGAGTGGAATCGTACAGTATTTGTCCTTTTGGGATATTGGTTTATTTCACTTAGCATCGACGACCTCAAGGTTAGCCCACATTGCAGCACGCATCTGAATATCCTTCCTTTTTATGGCTGCGTAATATTCCACCATTTGGCTACATTTTGCTTATCCATTTGCTGGTGGAGGGACAGTTTCTCTCTACCTTTTGGTTACTGTAAATAATGCTGCTACCGTGAACGTGGTTTGTGCAAATATCTGTTGGAGACCCTGTTTCCAATTCTTTGGGGTATATACCCAGCAGTGGCAACTGCTGGTGCCATCTGTTCTTACTTTTTATTTCGTGGAATGCTGTTTTATTGGGGACCCATGAATTTGGCAGGCGCACTCGATCCTCGGGCAGTCAGTGAACTCCAATTATAGAGAGGCTCTCCACGTGGTCCCTCCTTAAAAGTCAGATTCCTTTAAGACAGAATGTAAGTGGCCTGCCCTCAGTCAGAAGGCATGCACGAAGGCCTAACCCAAGAATTTAAGGTGCAGCCAAGAGCCCTTTCCCGTGAGGAGTCACGGGTGGGAATTCTCAGGCAGGCAGGGGACTGGGGGTAGAGATCAACCCACCTAGGGGTGGAATCCCGCCAAGTAAGACAGGAATGTACAAGGCAGCAGACACAGGGGTCACGCCCAAAAATGCAAAGGCTGATGTGAGAAACCTGCCCCAAAGCACCCAAGCTGTCTCAAGTGAAACTGAACAGGACTCCTGTAATACCAGCTCTTTGGGAGGCCGAGGTGGGCAGATCACCTGAGATCAGGAGTTCGAGACCAGCCTGTGACCAACATGGTGAAATCCCGTCTCTACTAAAAATACAAAAGTTAGCCGGCTGTGATGGCACACGCCTGTAATCCCAGCTACTGGGGAGACTGAGGCAGGAGAATTGCTTGAATCCAGGAGGCCGAGATCGCGTCACTGCACTCCAGCCTGGGTGACAGAGCGAGACTCTGTCTCAAAAAAAAAAAGGAAAGAAATTCAAGAGGGACTGTGATAAGAGCAGTGATTGCTACACAGTCCAAGGTGATCCATGTGGATGAGGCAGCAATGATGCATCCAACCAAGTGAGGTTTGTAAGATTAGGAAGGAGGAGGGAAACTGCTGTCCTTCACCATCCCTCCCCACAGGGAGGCCACAGGCATGCCTGCAATTCGAACGTGCTGCTGAAACAGAGCATCCCAATCCTCCCAAGGGTTTCCCATCCTGGGGAAATGGCAACGGGTATGATGGCCAGGGAGGGCGACGCTAGCCTCAAGCCCAGCCCTTCACTGCAATGGGATTTAAATGCCACGCACGTTACAGTTCAGATTTATGAAATCTCTGCCTTTATCTAAAGCATATATAATTTCATAAAGTATATGTAAAGCATTTATAATTTTATATACACGGCACGTGTAATTTAGGAGGGCATGATGGTGAACGCCTGTAGTGGTAGCTCCTCAAGAGGCTGAAGTGGGAGGATCACGTGAGTTCCAGAGACAAAGTCAGCCTGGGCAACACAGCAAGACTCACGTCTCTTAAAAGCTAAAATAAAGTAAGTAGGTTTATAATTTTATGTATATATTAATTTTATATTTTATATATTGATATATATTTATGCTATATTACATGTTACAATATGTTTATTATATTATATATCGTGATATATGCTTATTATATATTATATATTGTATAACATAGTATGATATATATAAAATAATATATACATAAAATTAAACATCCAATAACTACAGTTTATACTTATATATTATAAATCTGTGTTTATTATAAAGTATGGTATAAAATAAATATTAAATATAAATATATACTATTTATAGAATAAATATTTAATATAAATAATCTATAATATGACATACAAATATAATTTATAGTTATATATTTATGTTATATTTTATATACATACAAAATGTATTCTGCATATATTATTTCTATATATAATATAGAAATAAAATATATCGAAGTATATCTTATATAATTTTATATTACAAAATATACATGACTATATATACATTACAAAATGTAACATACCTATGAATGTGAATTCATATGTATATACATTATAATATAAATTCATATTACATCATTGTGTTTAATATATATACATCGAACATAATACATCACATATAATACATTATAATTTGATGTATATGCATTATAATAAAATAAATATATATTAAGTATACAAACCTAAAATATTAATATATATCAAGTATATAAATGCATATACAATAAATATATAAACCTAAAATATGAATATATATAACGTAGCTGAGTACCACACATAAACAAAATATAAATGTCTGGACATTGACCATGTACAAGTGTGCGGTGTGGACAGTGAATGGAAATGTGAGCATGAAATGTGTGTTCATGCTTCCCTATCTCCTAGGCACACACATGACACACAGGGACCTCCGGGTCTCCTGCACACACACAACACACAGGGGCCATTCGGGGTTCAGGGATGTGGGTCCGTGGTGGGATTCCTGACAATTTTTCTGATTTGCCCGATCACTCATGAGTTTCATGACTTACAATTTTCACAGAAGAACCTTGGCTGTGGGCAAAATGGGTTGGCAGATGCAGGGGGAACCGGAGGGGAGGCTGTTTGTGTCCGGGCTGGCTGTCCTGGTGGCTGCAGGTGCCTAGGCCATGTGGACGTCTGAGCAGACACAGCGCCAGAGGAGAGGGCAGGACAGGGGATGGGAGTGCAGACAGCAGGGTTCCTGAGAAGGCCAGTGGGCCCAGGTTAGGCCCAGGGAGGGGTACACCTGCCCCATGGGAGGGACCTGGACGCTCTGTGGCAGCAGGGGGCCAGGGCAGGAGGGAACTCGGCCCCACCCACATACTGCAAGCCAGTGGGCCAGGTCAGAGTTCCAGGGGAGGATGAGGTTACAGCTGCAGGTGACGATGATGTCAGAGCTACAGGTGAGGATAACAGGTTAGAGCTACAGGAGAGGGTAAGAGGTCAGAATGCCAGGTGAAGACGAGATTACAGCTACAGGTGAGGATGACGTCACATTTACAAGTGATGATAACAGGTTAGAGCTACAGGTGAGGATAAGAGTTGGAGTTGGGGCCGGGCGCAGTGGCTCACACCTGTAATCCCAGCACTTTGGGAGGCTGAGGTGGGCAAATCACGAGGTCAAGAGATAGAGACCATCCTGGCCAACGTGGTGAAACCCCGTCTCTACTGAAAATACAAAAATTAGCTGGGCATGGTGGCGCACACCTGTACTCCCAGCTACTCGGGAGGCTGAGGCAGGAGAATCGCTTGAACCTGAGAGGCGGAAGTTGCAGTGAGCCAAGATTGCGCCACTGCACTCAGCCTGGCAACAGAGTGAGACTCCGTCTCAAAAAAAAAAAAAAAAAAAAGGAGTTGGAGTTGGGAGTTCCAGGTAATGATGACGAGAGGTTGGACTTGCAGGTGACAATGAGTGTTCAGAATTACAGGTGATGGGGAGAGGTTGGAGTCCTAGGTGAGGATGAGGGGTCAGAGTTACAGGTGATGGAGAGAGGTTGGAGTCCGAGGTGAGGATGACTGGTCAGTATTACAGGTGATGGAGAGAGGTTGCAGTCCTAGGTGAGGATGAGGGGTCAGAGTTACAGGTGATGGAGAGAGGTAGGAGTCCTAGGTGAGGATGAGTGGTCAGTATTACAGGTGATGGGGAGAGGTTGGAGTCCTAGGTGAGGATGAGGGGTCAGAGTTACAGGTGATGGGAGAGGCTGGAGTCCTAGGTGAGGATGAGTGGTCAGTATTACAGGTGATGGGGAGAGGCTGGAGTCCTAGGTGAGGATGAGTGCTCAGTATTACAGGTGATGGGGAGAGGTTGGAGTCCTAGGTGAGGATGAGTGGTCAGTATTACAGGTGATGGGGAGAGGTTGGAGTCCTAGGTGAGGATGAGTGGTCAGAGTTACAGGTGATGGGGAGAGGTTGGAGTCCTAGGTGAGGATGAGAGGTCAGCGTTACAGGTGATGGGGAGAGGTTGCAGTCCTAGGTGAGGATGAGGGGTCAGCGTTACAGGTGATGGGGAGAGGTTGGAGTCCTAGGTGAGGATGAGGGGTCAGAGTTACAGGTGATGGGGAGAGGTTGGAGTCCTAGGTGAGGATGAGGGGTCAGAGTTACAGGTGATGGGGAGAGGTTGGAGTCCGAGGTGAGGATGAGTGGTCAGTATTACAGGTGATGGAGAGAGGTTGGAGTCCGAGGTGAGGATGAGTGGTCAGAGTTACAGGTGATGGGGAGAGGTTGGAGTCCTAGGTGAGGATGAGTGGTCAGAGTTACAGGTGATGGGGAGAGGCTGGAGTCCTAGGTGAGGATGAGTGGTCAGAGTTACAGGTGATGGGGAGAGGTTGGAGTCCTAGATGAGGATGAGTGGTCAGAGTACAGGTGATGGAGAGAGGCTGGAGTCCTAGATGAGGATGAGGGGTCAGCGTTACAGGTGATGGAGAGGTTGGAGTCCGAGGTGAGGATGAGTGGTCAGAGTTACAGGTGATGGGGAAAGGTTGGAGTCCGAGGTGAGGATGAGTGGTCAGAGTTACAGGCGATGGGGAGAGGCTGGAGTCCTAGGTGAGAATGAGTGGTCAGAGTTACAGGCGATGGAGAGAGGCTGGAGTCCTAGATGAGGATGAGTGGTCAGCGTTACAGGTGATGGGGAGAGGTTGGAGTCCTAGGTGAGGATGAGTGGTCAGTATTACAGGTGATGGGGAGAGGTTGGAGTCCTAGGTGAGGATGAGTGGTCAGAGTTACAGGCGATGGAGAGAGGCTGGAGTCCTAGATGAGGATGAGTGGTCAGTATTACAGGTGATGGGGAGAGGTTGGAGTCCTAGGTGAGGATGAGGGGTCAGAGTTGCAGGTGATGGGGAGAGGTAGGAGTCCTAGGTGAGGATGAGTGGTCAGAGTTACAGGTGATGGGGAGAGGTTGGAGTCCTAGATGAGGATGAGTGGTCAGAGTACAGGTGATGGGAAGAGGTTGGAGTCCTAGGTGAGGATGAGTGGTCAGAGTTACAGGCGATGGAGAGAGGCTGGAGTCCTAGGTGAGAATGAGTGGTCAGCGTTACAGGTGATGGGGAGAGGCTGGAGTCCTAGATGAGGATGAGTGGTCAGAGTTACAGGTGATGGGGAGAGGTTGGAGTCCTAGGTGAGGATGAGTGGTCAGAGTTACAGGTGATGGGGAGGGGTAGGAGTCCTAGATGAGGATGAGTGGTCAGAGTTACAGGTGATGGAGAGAGGTTGGAATCCTAGGTGAGGATGAGTGGTCAGAGTTACAGGTGATGGGGAGAGGTTGGAGTCCTAGATGAGGATGAGTGGTCAGAGTTACAGCTGATGGGGAGAGGCTGGAGTCCTAGATGAGGATGAGTGGTCAGAGTACAGGTGATGGGGAGAGGCTGGAGTCCTAGATGAGGATGAGTGGTCAGAGTTACAGGTGATGGGGAGAGGTTGGAAGTCCTAGATGAGGATGAGTGGTCAGAAGTACAGGTGATGGGAGAGGCTGGAGTCCTAGATGAGGATGAGTGGTCAGAGTACAGGTGATGGGGAGAGGCTGGAGTCCTAGATGAGGATGAGTGGTCAGAGTTACAGGTGATGGGGAGAGGTTGGAGTCCTAGATGAGGATGAGTGGTCAGAATACAGGTGATGGGAAGAGGCTGGAGTCCTAGATGAGGATGAGTGGTCAGAGTACAGGTGATGGGGAGAGGCTGGAGTCCTAGGTGAGGATGAGTGGTCAGAGTACAGGTGATGGGGAGAGGCTGGAGTCCTAGATGAGGATGAGGGGTCAGAGTACAGGTGATGGGGAGAGGTTGGAGTCCTAGGTGAGGATGAGTGGTCAGAGTACAGGTGATGGGGAGAGGCTGGAGTCCTAGGTGAGGATGAGGGGTCAGAGTTACAGGTGATGGGGAGAGGTAGGAGTCCTAGGTGAGGATGAGTGGTCAGCATTACAGGTGATGGGGAGAGGTTGGAGTCCTAGATGAGGATGAGTGGTCAGAGTTACAGCTGATGGGGAGTGGCTGGAGTCCTAGATGAGGATGAGTGGTCAGAGTACAGGTGATGGGGAGAGGCTGGAGTCCTAGGTGAGGATGAGGGGTCAGAGTACAGGTGATGGGGAGAGGCTGGAGTCCTAGGTGAGGATGAGGGGTCAGAGTTACAGGTGATGGGAGAGGTTGGAGTCCTAGGTGAGGATGAGGGGTCAGAGTTACAGGTGATGGAGAGAGGTAGGAGTCCTAGGTGAGGATGAGTGGTCAGTATTACAGGTGATGGGGAGAGGTTGGAGTCCTAGATGAGGATGAGTGGTCAGAGTTACAGCTGATGGGGAGTGGCTGGAGTCCTAGATGAGGATGAGTGGTCAGAGTACAGGTGATGGGGAGAGGCTGGAGTCCTAGGTGAGGATGAGGGGTCAGAGTTACAGGTGATGGAGAGAGGTTGGAGTCCTAGGTGAGGATGAGGGGTCAGAGTTACAGGTGATGGAGAGAGGCTGGAGTCCTAGGTGAGGATGAGTGGTCAGAGTTACAGGTGATGGGGAGAGGTTGGAGTCCTAGATGAGGATGAGTGGTCAGAGTACAGGTGATGGGGAGAGGTTGGAGTCCTAGGTGAGGATGAGGGGTCAGAGTTACAGGTGATGGGGAGAGGCTGGAGTCCTAGGTGAGAATGAGTGGTCAGCGTTACAGGTGATGGGGAGAGGTAGGAGTCCTAGGTGAGGATGAGTGGTCAGAGTACAGGTGATGGGGAGAGGCTGGAGTCCTAGGTGAGGATGAGGGGTCAGAGTTACAGGTGATGGGGAGAGGTAGGAGTCCTAGATGAGGATGAGTGGTCGGAGTTACAGGTGATGGGGAGAGGTAGGAGTCCTAGATGAGGATGAGTGGTCAGAGTACAGGTGATGGGGAGAGGCTGGAGTCCTAGGTGAGGATGAGTGGTCCGAGTTACAGGTGATGGGGAGAGGCTGGAGTCCTAGGTGAGGATGAGTGGTCCGAGTTACAGGTGATGGGGAGAGGCTGGAGTCCTAGGTGAGGATGAGTGGTCAGAGTTACAGGTGATGGGGAGAGGCTGGAGTCCTAGGTGAGGATGAGTGGTCAGCATTACAGGCGATGATAAGAGGTTGGAGTTCCAGGTAAAGATAAGCCGTCACTGGGGCCAAGGACAGCCCGAGGTCACAGGGCTGGCTCAACCCTGATTCCTCCAAGCCCTGTGTTCTTTCCTGCATCTGTTTCCTTGGTACAAGTCTGTTCAGGACTCACACCCACCCGCTGCAGGCAGCTCAGCTCTCCAGCCCACCTGCACTCCCTCAAGAACCCCTCCCCGCCCACGTGAAGCAGGAGGTTGTCACAGATCAGCACCCAACACACCTCGGCCATTGGGGCCAGCCGGGGCTTGGAGGGGCCGAGCTACGTAAGTCCCTGTGCGCACCACACAGGGCGCTTGTACTGTGTCTAGAAACCTTTCCTTTCTGTTTTGAGTTTACTTTCTCAATGGGGGTCCCACTCCTGACAGACCGCCCTTTTTCCCGTAGAAAGGATGCAGGCAGACTTTCCATGCATCTGGAACCCCATGCCCCATCGGTGGCCCGAGAGGACTGAGTAAGGGATGTTCCCATGAGTGCAAGGAAGGCATGGATGGGGGCGTGTCCACCTCCAGGGGGACCCCCAGGGGACGTGGGATTTGGAGGCAGAGTCTGAGGCCAGCACTTCAGAGAGACACACACATGTTCAGGCTCACCTTACCACACGCCATGCATCTCCCGGATGACCCAGGGGGTGACTATGGCTCGCCGAGTTCTTGTCCCATGTCCTGGGGTCAGCACACAGTGTGCTGATGTCACACCAAGTCACACAGCTGAAGTATGCCTCTATCAGCAATGCAACTAAATATTCAATACCTGCCCGATCTACGTCTCAATTCGTCTCCCGCGGCTTCTGTGACAAATGACCACAGCCGGGGAACTTAATTCAACAGGAATTCATCCTCTCCCAGCTCTGGAGACCAAAAATCTGAGGTCCAGGCGTCTCAGGACCGTGCTCCCTCTGGGGGCTCTGAGGAAGGGGCCTCCCTGCCTTTCCCAGTTCCTGGGGGTCCCAGGCATCCCTGGGCTTGTGGCCGCATCACTCTAGTCTCTGCCTCCGTCTCCACGTGGCCTCCTCCTCTTCTGTCTTTTACTAGGACAGCTGTCATTGGATTTAAGACTCACCGTAATCCAGAATGATCTCATCTTGAGAACCTTAACTAATTACATCTGCAAAGACCCTATTTCCAAATAAGGTCCTGTTCACAGGTTCTGGGGGCTAGGTTAGGACATGGACATATCTTTTGGAGATCAGCATTCAACCCACTGCAGTTGTGTTTGATGCTTGCTTGCTTGCTTGCTTTCTTTTTTTTTTTTTTTTTTTTTTTTGAGACAGAATCATGCTGTGTCCCACAGGCTGGAGTGCATCGGCAAGATCTCAGCTCATAGCCTCCAGGGTTCAAGCAATACTCCAGCCTCAGCCTCCTGAGGAGTTGGGATTACAGGCACCCACCACCATGCCTGGCTAATTTTTGTATTTTTAGTAGAGATGAGGTTTCACCATCTTGGCCAGGCTGATCCTAAATTCCTGGCTTCAAGCAATCCACCCGCCTTGGCCGCCCAAAGGTGTCTGATACTTTCTGAAGACTCTACGGGAGGATCTTTCCTGCCTCTTCCAGCTCCTGGTAGCTCCAGGCATCCGTAGGTCAATGGCTGCATCACTCCAATCTCTGTGTCTCCATATGGCCTTATCTGTGTCTCCTTTTTTTTTTTTTTTTTTTTTATTTATTTATTTATTTTTTTTTTTTTTTTGAGATAGAGTTTCACTCTTGTTGCCCAGGCCGGACTGCAATAGCATGCTCTCGGCTCACCGCAACCTCCACCTCCTGGGTTCAAGCGATTCTCCTGCCTCAGCCTCCTGAGTAGCTGGGATGACAGGCACCCACCACCACGCCTGGCTAATTTTGTATTTTTAGTAGAGACGGGGTTTCTCCACGTTGGTCAGGCTGGTCTTGAACTCCTGACCTCAGGTGATCTGCCCACCTCAGCCTCCCGAAGTGCTGGGATGACAGGGGTGAGCCACCACGCCTGGCTGTGTCTCCTCTTCTTATAAGGACATTTGCCATTGGATTGAGGACCCACTCTAAATCCAAGATAATTTCATTTTGAGATTCTTCACTTAATGGCATCTGAAAGACCCTATTTCCAAATGAGGTCCTATTCTCAGGTTCTAGGAGTTTTAGACCATGGACACATGTTTGAAAGGCATGAGATTCATCCTGAGACAAGATCTGTAAGGAACCCTTAGAATCTGCAAAAATGCACCTGTCTCCCTCGCCAAGGATCTTTGCACGTGTTCACGTTCACTACAGTCGTCATTATTCCATTAAAAAATATCACACGTGCAAATTGCTAGCAATGGCGACTAACACGGTAGCACCAGCTGGACCACTGCAAGCAACTTCTGACTGGAGGCTGTTCCCTTCTGCCTCTTGAGAAGATCAGGAGGGAACCCAATCTTCAGCCTTGTGGATTCAATCATGACTTGGCCTAAAAAAATTGGACTGGGTGCAGTGGCTCACACCTGTATTCCCAGCACTTTGGGAGACCGAGGTGGGCAGATCACCTGAGGTCAGGAGCTCGAGACCAGCCTGCCCAACATATTGAAACCCCATCTCTACTAAAAATACAAATAATTAGCTGGGCGTGGTGGTGGCGCCTGTAATCGCAGCTCCTCGGGAGGCTGAGGCAGGAGAATCGCTTGAACCCGGGAGGCGGAGGTTGCGGTGAGCCGAGATCACGCCACTGCACTCCAGCCTGGGCGACAAGAGTGAAACTCCGTCTCAAAAACAAGAAAACAACACTAAATAAGCTCCTGTGCATGCTGTACAGAGAATATTTCCTGTTTGGAAGTGTTTGGAGCTACAGTTTATGAGAAAAAGAGCAAAGGACCCCACGTAGTTCCCCTAGCCATCATTCATGCCTTCATTGATTGCACTTTATTTATATATATATATATATATATATTTTTTTTTTTTTTTTTTTTTTTGAGACAGAGTCTCGCTCTATTGCCCAGGCTGGAGTGTGGTCGCATGCTCTCGGCTCACCGCAAACTCCGCCTCCCAGGTTCAAGCGATTCTCCTTGTCTCAGCCTCCTGAGCAGCTGAAATTGCTCTTAATATTTTAAAGGATACTGCAGAATACAGAGGCATCTGAAGGAATAAAGAGAACAGCTGAAAACAGCTGAAATTCAGCTTCTTCTTATTATTATTCCATTTTTATTTAGAGAAAAGGGTCTTGCTCTGTCGTCCAAGCTAAAGTTCAGGGTCGCGATCATGGTTCACTGCAGCCTTGACCTCCAGGCTCAAACCATCCTCCCGCCTCAGCCTCCTGCGTAGCTGGGACTCCAGGCATGTGCCACCTCACCTGGCTAACTTTTTAATTTAGTTGTAGAGACAAGGTCTTGCTATGTTGCCCAGGCTGGTCTCGAATTCCTGGGCTCAAGTGATCCTCCTGCCTCTGCCTCCCGAGTAGCTGGGACCACAGTGCACCCCACCAAGCCAGGCTGATTTGTTAATATTTTGTAGAGACAGAGTCTCGCCACGCCACCCTGGCTGCTGTCGAACTCCTGGCCTCAAGCAATCTTCCTGCCTTGGCCTCCCAAAGTGCTGGGATTCCAGGCATGAGCCACCGCACCCGGCCCTGGCCTTCGCCCCTCTTGAGACACGGTGGGAAAGGAACTGTGAATAGTTATTTTAACACGTGCCGCCTGTGCTCTGGTGGGAGAAGAGCCTTGTTTCTCTACCTCAGTTCTCACTCACAGACAAAAAAAAAAAAAAAAAAAACAGTAACACAGCCAGGCAGGGTACAGATAACTCCCTCCGCTGACAGAGCCATTTTTTTTTTCCCATTTTAACAACACACATTATTTCTTATCTGTTAAATAGCGCGTACAATTTGTGCCTCTAAACCCACTCGATAATCTTTCGGGTAATTAACTTGTAAAACAACCCCAGTCCTCGTTATGGGCGGGATTGAAAAATGTGAAGTGGAGCATTTGCAAAGCAGATCATACACAATCACTTATTAAACATGCCCCGGGTGTGCCGGCAAGTCGGCGGCAAGGGGAAGCCCCCAGTCTTGTCGTCTAATGGAAGAAGATTAAAAAGTGCCAATATCCTCAGAGCGCGCGCGCGCACGCACACACACACACACACACACACGCACACAGATACATATGCCAACAGGCTGATATATTCCGGGTCTGGAGAAGGCCTGCACAAAGAGATGAGTTGCAGAAGGGGGCTCGCTTGCAGACCCTTGTAGGTGAGCAGGAGCAGGGATTAAGGATCTCGTGGTGCTGCAGCAGTATCGGAATGGATCGGGGCAATCGTGCATCCAAAAGCAAAATATGTCAGTATTACTCATCTCAGAAACAGCCTTGCTTCCAGCTGCAGGCGATGGTTCCGCCAGAGGTGGGCTCCAAGACTTGGTACACACTCCAGTCAGAGCACCTCTAACCTCTACCTAACTCTAACCCTAACCCTAAATATTAGGGAAATAGTAGACTATGAGTTTTCAAAAAACAGCTGGGCAGGGTGGCTCACCGTGCCTGTCATCCCAGCACTTTGGGAGGCTGAGGTAGGAGGATCGCCTGAGGCCGGGAGTTGGAGACCGAAACCCGAAGACGCTGTGAATGACAATGCATCGTCATTTCTGCAAACACACCAACTATCTGGGAGGCCCATGTGTGGATGTGCTTATTCTTACCCATTTAAAGGCCCATAGAAAGGCAGTTTTGCTCCTTAGTGAAAATATACACTGGGCTCTATTGAGCCACAAAAAGATGCAAAGAAACCTTAAATGCATATTCTTTTTTTTTTTTTTTTTTTTTTTTTTTGAGATGGACTCTTGCTATATCACCTAGGCTGGAGTGCAGTGGCGCAATCTCAGCTCACTGCAAACTCTGCCTCCCAGGTTCAAGCCATTCTCCTGCCTCAGCCTCCTGAGTAGCTGGGATTACAGGCATGCCTGGCTAATTTTTGTATTTTTATTTAGTTAGTTAGTTAGTTAGTTATTTTGAGACAGAGTCTCGCTCTGTCGCCCACGCTGGAGTGCAGTGGCGCAATCTCAGCTCACTGCAAGCTCCGCTTCCCAGGTTCACGCCATTCTCCTGCCTCAGCCTCCCGAGTAGCTGGGACTACAGGTGCCCACCACCACACCTGGCTAATTTTTTGTATTTTTAGTAGAGACAGGGTTTCACCGTGTTAGCCAGGATGGTCTCAATGTCCTGACCTTGTGATCCACCCACCTCGGCCATAGTGATTTGGAAGGTTAAAATTAAGCCTCACCACCCTGAGAAATGAAGAGCCCTGAATAGAAGGGACACAGTGAGACCTGCAAGCACAAATTAAACTTTCAGAGAGTGTGGGACATCTACGGCCATGCATGAGAACACATACAATGACTTCAAGGAAAAGTTACCAACAGGAACGCATGAGTCTATCTGTCTATCTACACATATGCCTGTCTACAGCCTAACTCAGGACACTACTCAAAAACATGAAGGAAACAAAAGGACTCACTATGAAAAAGAAAATAGTCAATAAGGGCCATTTTATGTTTAAAAAAAAAACACAGGCCGAGCGTGTTAGCTCACGCCTGTCATCCCAGCATGTTGGGAGGCCAAGGCAGGCAGATCACTAAGTCAGGAGATCAAGACCATCCTGGTTAACACGGTGAAACCCTGTCTCTACTAAAAATACAAAAAATTAGCTGGGTGTGATGGTGCACGCCTGTAATCCCAGCTCCTTGGGAGGCTGAGGCAGGAGAATGGCTTGAACCAGGGAGTCGGAGGTTGCAGTGAGCCAAGATCACATCACTGAACTCCAGCCTGGGCAACAGAGCAAGCCTCCGTCTCAAAACAAACACACCAAACAAACAAACAAAAAAACGTAGGGTTGAGCTTGGTGTCTTAACCTGTAATCCCAGCACTTTGGAAGGTAGGAGGATCACTTGAGGCCAGGAGTTTGAGACCAGCCAGGGCAACGTAACGAGACCCCGTCTCTAGAAAAAATTTAAAAAACAAAATTAGCCATGTGCAGTGGTGCATGCTAGTAGTCCTAGCTACCCTGGAGGCTGAGGTGGGAAGATAGCTTGTGCCCAGGAGTTTGAGGCTGCAGTGAGCTCTGATCACACCACTGCACTCCAACCTGGGTGACAGAGCAAGACTTTGTCTCCAAAAAAAAACAAAACAAACAAAACAAAAAACACGAAGGTAATTTTTAATATATGCTGAACCAGAATACACATCCACAATCTAGTTAAAACTTCTCTTGGGGATAAACATAATTAATCGTTCGTTAACACACTCACATCAAGTGCTACGATTTCAACTTCTGCACAGACATTATGCCTCCAGGACTCTAGGCTGTAACATCGTGTCTCAAGAATTCTGCACGTTAAAAATGCATACCCAGGGGTGTGGGGAGAATTCCGTGCCATCAACACTCACGTCGTCATTTTTCCAAGTTTTTCAAGTTCCTTAAGAACCCTTCCATCCCATCCGAAAGTCTACAGGTAGAAGAAAAATTCTAGGCGTCTTCTTGCCCCAAGATATGTCTGCCTCCCGACCTGGAGTTCTCACTCTGTCTGATGATGAAGACCAGTAGACGCCTATGCAGAGACTCTTGCATGTCATCATGAATAACACCCATCCCAGTCATGTGTCACAGGTGAGCCTATAAAACAGGCACCGAGGTAGACTGTCTTGGGAGCCACTGTGTTTCAGGCACTGGAGCAGAGACTCAGAAGATAGACTCCATCTCTGCCCTCACAAAGCTCTGACTTTAGCAGCCACAGGCGATGAGGAGGGCGGCTATTTCCAAAACAACAACACTCTTCTCTTGCACGTGGAACAGGTCACAAAGAGCTCTCTGACCACAAGCATTCATCCTACGCTTCACTGACCCTTGTGTTTTCAAGCTACTAAATTACGTTGATTATCTGTTATCAAGTTTCATCCTGATTTCACAGTCTTCTGTTTTCATGATCAATTCAAGTATTTTATAGGTCATTGGATAGGCCAAAATAATGGTTCACAAAGATCTGTTTCCAAGGTAGAGTGCCTCCCAAGGCAGCATGCACAATTTACCTTCTCGACACCCATCAATCACAGAAGGCATTGACCCGTGATTTCTTTTACTGAAAACGAACTTGACCTAATAACTGGGTAGAAGTACATGAAGCAAACAGCTAGTCCCTCTTTCCAAGGAAGACGGCACAAGGTACTGGCAGAATAGTATTTGGGAAGCTTTTTTTTTTTTTAGATGAAGTTTCGCTCTGTCGCCCAGGCTGGAGTGCAGTGGCACGATCTCGGCTCACCGTAAACCTCCGTCTCCCAGGTTCAAGCCATTCTCCTGCCTCAGCTTCCTGAGTAGCTGGAATTACAGGCACCGGCCACCACACCTGGCTAAGTTTTGTATTTTTAGTAGAGATAGGGTTTCACCATGTTGGCAAGGCTGGTCCTGAACTCCTGACCTCAAGCTATCCGCCCGCCTAGGGCTCCCAAAGTGCTGGGATTACAGGCGTGAGCCATCACATCTGGCTGGGAAGCTAAATGAATCAGAAGATGCTGTTTGTGATTAAAGTTACACAATCGTTATAGAAAGTGAGGACGCCGTGCACCGTCCAAAGAGAACACACAGCACGTGTGTACTCTGATCTCTCTTCGGATTTAGGACGAGGAGGATTCCACCATGGCCTGTACCAAATCTCTCCCCCCATCTGAGTTCATTTGAACATGGCTGTGCCTTTCTGTGTTTGCTTTCATTGAGTTGCTGGGGTTTGATTTATTTACACTTGGAGGAGTTTCGGTAAGTGAATGAGACTATTTGTTCTAAGTAAGACAGCTTTCATCAGCAGATAATGACCCAGGAGCCACAGAGGTGTGGGCACAATGGCTAAACGATGACAAGGAGTTCAAACGCTTCCCTGGAAAATCCCTAGCTTGGGAAATGAGCCATCTCGCCCAGATTCCTGAAAACAATCGCGCATTTATAATTCGAGAGCTCAATGAGCCGGCCTTCTATGGGGAGGTAGCTTCCCATGCCCTGCCCAGCGTGGGATCTCAGCGGAGCATGACTTCAAAGCCAGAAAGTACAACCAAGTACACAGGCCAGAGTATTAACTCAAGAACTCAGGAGAGAGAATTGAGAGCAGGAAAGGCAGGAGGGGAAAGCAGGCTAGAGAGGCACCCAGCATGTCGAAATAATTGCGTGCCTGACACTCCACAGCAGTCTGTGCTCCTGGAGTCAGGACGTGTGCTTACTTGCTTAAAAATCAATCCACATGGCTCAACCGCGGTTACCCAACGCAGGTATCCCAGCAGAGCAAGAATGAAACAGCACATCCAGCTCCCTCTGGCCCTCGCTGGACAACTGGGGGTTGTGGGGACAAGAATCAGAGTTCCAGCAGGTGCAGGCTGGTCCAGAGAGAAGCACAATTTAGAGCAAGGTTCGCGCGGGTTTGGTGGAGGTGTGCCCGGGTCTGGCTGAGCAGGGAGGTGGATGCCTATAGGAGCTGTGGTCGTCCATAAGATGTTGTGGGCAGCAGATCCCAATCACAGGCAGACGGCAGACCCTGTCATGCGGCTGCACCACGGCTCTGGGACTCCTGAGCCTGGAGACAGACTCAGTCGAGATAAAGGCTCAACGGCCACAGCCGAAATGGCCCCTCCCAGCTGGGCCTCAGCATCCTCTACCCAGCAGTGGACAGTCCCCCAGCAGTGGACATGCCAGGGCCACCACTGATGGATGTCCAAACCTGTTCAGATTTTAAACGTTTTTCTTAAAAAAAAAAAAAAAAAATTGCCTGGGTACATAGTAGGTGTATACCTTTATGGGATATTGAGGTATTTTGATACAGGTATGAAATGTGTAATACATCAAATAGGGTATCCATCCCCTCGAGCATTCGTCCCTTGTTTGTGTCACAAGCATTCCAATTACACCTTTAGTTATTTTTTATTTTATTTTTTTTGGGGGGGACGGAGTCTCTGCAGTCCAGGCTGGAGTGCAGTGGCGTGATGTCAACTCACAGCAACCTCCGCCTCCCAGGTTCTAAGAGATGTTCCTGCCTACAAGCGATGTTACAGATAAAATAAAGACTAGGAAATTTGGGGTGAAAGAACGCTAATTCATTTTGTTTGTTTGTTTTTTGGAGACAGAGTCTTGCTCTGTTGCCCAGGCTGGAGTGCAGTGGCATGATCTTGGCTCACGGCAACCTCCACCTTCCAGTTTCAAGCGATTCTCCTGCCTCAGCCTCCCAAGTAGCTGGGACTACAGGTGTGCACCACCACACACAGCTAATTTTTGTGTTTTTTGTAGAGACGGGGTTTCCCCATGTTGGCCAGGCTGGTCTCAAACTCCCGACCTCAAGTGATCCACCTGCCTCAGCCTCCCAAACGGCTGGGATTCAGGGGTGAGCCACCATGTCCGGCCACTTTTAGTTATTCTTAAATGGACCATGAAATATTGTTGACTGGAGTCACCCTTTTGTGCCATCAAATACGAGACCTTACTCATTCTATCTAGGTATATTTTTGTGCCCATTAACCATCTCCACTGCACACCACATCTTCCCACCCTCTTACAAGATGGTAAACCTTTTAAACAGCCACAGAGAGCCCAAACTATTCTTTTCTTCTTTTCTATAAGACTGAATTAAAGGCCATCAGTATTGATATGCCAAAAATAAACTAAAAATTTTTAATGGTGTGAACAAATCATGTGTTAGTCATGCTACTTGTCCACAAAACATTGCATTTTAAAGAACAGATGATCGAATATTCTACACAAACTTTTCCAAGAAAACAGCAACGATGTGTTACTGCGGTCGGATGCAGTGGCTCATGCCTGTCATCCCAGCAATTTGGGAGGCCGAGGTGGGTGGATTATCTGAGGTCAAGAGTTTGAGACAAGCCTGGCTAACACGGTGAAACCCCATCTCTACTAAAAATACAAAAAATTAGCCGGGCATGGTGGTGGGTGTCTGTCATCCCAGCTACTTGGGAGGCTGAGGCAGGAGAATCGCTTGAACCTGGGAGGCGGAGGTTGCCGTGAGCGGAGATCGTGCCACTGCACTCCAGCCTGGACAACAAGAGTGAAACTCTGTCTCAAAAAAAAAAAAATTATTGGTCAAAATTTGTGTTGCCTAAATCTGAAACATTTTCAGAATTGAATAAAATTAAGTTGGTGATTATAAATCATTGCTTCTCGGCTGTCATTTTGGTTAGGCGGATCACATACGTGAATTTTTGGAAACTATTCTTTATATAGTTTTTTAGCCGTTCAGATTAAAAGCAAAAAGTCATGAGGAAAGAAGGCCTCACTTGTCAGTTTCCAGAAACTTCTCCTTGGGCTGCAGATTGATGGCTGAATGCCTTTAGGATGGCAGCAAATCTACCACTTGAAGGCACCTGGGAATCTTTTAACAGCCTCATAAGAATGCAGATTCCAGGGCCCCACCCCCACCCCCAGAGGCCCCGATTCACAGGGGGGCCCTGGGAACTTGCATTTCTTGTCTGCTCCCCGGAAATGCTGATGTTACAGGTCCGGAGAAGGCACTCTGGGATTCACTGTGTTAGAAAATGCCACTTCTTTGAAAACCTGCTGCCAAAGAGAAAGGGCCCAGGTGGCAGGGAATAGGATCCACTGTCACAGATGAAACAGGAATTGACAAAAATTAAAAAATACCTAAGCAAAAACTCAGTTGGATGTGAGAAAACCCAATTCTCCCTGAGGAAGAGAAAGGGCTGAAGTCCTTTAAAAATGAACTGCCTGCTTTTCTGTGGCTAAATAAGCCTTCTCTCTCCCTTTCCCAAGCATTATAAGAACTCTGTTTCTCCAGCGGTACAGCTACAAAGTCACTAGGCAAATAATCTGAAATCATAAAACATATTATTCCTTAAAAAATAAAAAATAATAGATACATGTCTCAATTAAATAAGCGTCTTTGTTTCTCACTTCTATAATATACTTCCTCCTACACAGATCTCCCCCCCGCCCCACAAAATACTTAAAAACATCCAAACTCTTTGTTCAAAACACTCAGGCCTTTAAATGTTAATCCGACCGGGTGGGTACACCTAAATAATTAAGTAATTCCTCCTCAACCCCTCGGTCTCTCTAATGCCTTAATTATCCCACTACACAAAAACCAATCCTTTCGCCCCAAGGCACAGCCTAATGAGGAGAAAAGACCTGGCCAGGCTGCTGCCAGTTTGTGGTATTGCACACTGGGCTTGGCTCTGGCTCAGGGGGAGCCCCTACGGGTGTGTTCCTGAAAATCAAAGGGATCCTGCCATGCTGGCTATGAAATTTCAACACTCCCCGGTCTTTGGCAGAGGGAACAAGGTGTTTCACCACAGCGTAGGGTAGAAAGGAGATATGAGCACAGGTAGTGATCTGGCTCAGCTCTGTGTACTGTTCATTTCGGTCTCACAGCTTTTCAAAAGAATCAAAGCTGGGCGCGGTGGCTCACGCCGGTCATCCCAGCACTTCGGGAGGCTGAGGCGAGTGGCTCATGAGGTCAGGAGTTCCAGACCAGCTTGGCCAAGATGGTGAAACCCCGTCTCTACTAAAAATACAAAAATGAGCCGGGCGTGGTGGCGGGCACCTGTCATCCCAGCTACTCGGGAGGCTGAGGCAGGACAATCGCTTGAACCCAGGCTGCAGAGGCTGCAGTGAGCCGAGATCACGTCACTGCATTCCAGCCTGCACGATAGAGTGAGACTTTGTCTGTAATCGTCATCATCACCATCATCATCATCATCAAAATAGGCCAGGCACAGTGGCTCACGCCTGTCCTCCCAGCACTTTGGAAGGCCGAGGTGAATGGACCGTGTGAGCCCAGAAGTTCAAGATGAACCTGGGCAAGGAGGCGAAACCCCGATTCTACAGAAATTAGCTGGGTGTGGTGCTGCACGCCTGTATTCCCAGCTACTGGGGAGGCTGAGGCAGGAGAATCACTTGGGCCTGGGAGGCGGAGGTTGCAGTGAGCCCAGATAACACCACTGTACTCCAGCCTGGGTGACAGAGTGACAGCCTGTGTCAAAAAACAAAGAAACAAGGAATGAAATGACACCCAGCCCCTGCTTGGAGAAATTCTCAAAACACCATCTCAAATTCAAACAGCCAAGGAAGGGATCTGCATTTTTTTAAAAAACATAAGGTACCACACATAAACACGACTGAGAAAAGCACTTAGCATTTGGATGGCCAACAGGTATATGAAAAGGTGCTTTTAGGAAAACATACTCAGCCGGGTCTGCTGGCTCACGCCTGTCCTCCCAGCACTTTGGGAGGCTGAGGCACGCAGATCACCTGAGGTCAGGAGTTCGAGACCAGCCTGGTCAACATGGTGAAACCCCATCTCTATTAAAAATACAAAAATGAGCTGGGCGTGGTGGCGCACGCCTGTAATGTCAGCTACTCAGGAGGCTGAGGCAGAAGAATCGCTTGAATCCGGGAGCCAGAGTTTGCCGTGAGCTGAGATCACGCCACTGCACTCCAGCCTAGGTGACAGGATGAGACTCCGTCTCAAAAACAAACAAACAAAAAAATAAACAAAGAAAAGGTACTCAACATCACTAACCATCAGGGGAACGCAAATCAAAACCACCATGAGCTATCATCGCACACCAGCTAAAATTGTATTGTCAGAAGGGTGTTTTCGTTTCTGTTTGTTTTATGTTTTTGTTTTTTTTCTTTTTCCTCTTTGAGACAGAGTCTTGCTCTGTCGCCCAGGCTGGACTGCAATGGTGTGATCTCAGCTCACCGCAACCTCCGCCTCCTGGGTGCAAGCGATTCTCCTGCCTCGGTCTCCTGAGTAGCTGGGGTTACAGGCCCCCGCTACCACGCCTGGCTTATTTTTGTATTTTTAGTTGAGATAGGGTTTCACCATGTTGGCCAGGCTGGTCTCCAACTCCTGACCTCAGGTGATCCACCCGCCTTGGCCTCCCAAAGTGCTGGCATGACAGGTGCGAGCCACCGCGCCTGCCAGAATGATGATTTCTATCATTGATTACAAGTGTTAGGGAGGGTGTAGAGAAAAGGGGGCCCTCTTACACCATTGGTGGGAACGTGAATTAGTACAGCCACTATGAAAAACAGTACAGAAGTTCCTCAAATCATTAAAGATAAAAGCACCACGTCATTCAGCAATTCCACTACTAGGCATAGACTGAAAGCAAATGAAATCGGTGTATCAAAGAAATGCCTGCATTCACACGTGCATTGCAGCACTGTTCACAGGAGCCAAGATACGGAAACAACTTGGGTGTCCAACAACACACGGAAGGATAAAGAAAACATATATCTATGCCCGACGGAATACTATGCAGCCATGAAAAAGGAGGAAACCCTGTCTGTCGAGTCCAACTTCCTGGGTCCGACGCACAGACTTCGGCTGAACGACAGATGAACAAATGCACTCAGACACAGGTGTCCAGTGAAAGAGTGGGCTAGGGGAAGGGGCCATTCACAGACACGGAGGAGGGTGTTGTAAAGAGTCAGCAGCTGCTGGGTGCGGTGCCTCACACCTGTAATCCCAGCACCTTGGGAGGCCAAGGCAGGCGGATCACGAGGTCAGGAGATCGAGACAATCCTGGCTAACATGGAAACCCCGTCTCTACTAAAAATACAAAAAATTAGCCAGGCGTAGAGGCGGCCGCCTATAGTCCCAGCTACTCAGGAGGCTGAGGCAGGAGAATGGCATGAACCCAGGAGGCGGAGCTTGCAGTGAACCGAGATGGTGCCACTGCACTCCAGCCAGGGCGACAGAGCAAGACTCCGTCTCAAACAAAAAAGAATCAGCAGCCATGGCTTTGACAAGCTGGCACTGCGGGCCTTTATTTAGTATAGATATAATGACAAAGGCCTTGAGTCAACACATTCGTGGGCAATTCATATGGTTGTCCCCCTAACCTGGAGAGACGGACAGAGTAGTTCTGTATGTGGATGATTAAAGGCCAGGTTCTGATGCGTAAGTAAACTAACTTACCTAGATCAGTTTCTTTACATTCCCCTTGTTATCTAACCTAAGCTTTCAGGCACCGGATAAGAGAATCTGGCTGCCTTCAGCCAAATCTTATTCTGAAGTGTTTGTAAAACGTTCCAGCCTTCCAAGAAGGTTTACATCTTTCTACAATTTTTCCCACCACCCTGACTGACCTCCGACATTCTTCCTTATAAGTGGGAGCTAAATAATGTGTCTACACGGACAGACAGGGGAATAACAGACACTGAAGAGTCAGAAGGGTGGGAGGTGGAAGAGGAGCAAGGGATGAAGAATTACCTCTCAGGTACAATGTATGTGATTCAGGGGTTAGCTATACTAAAAGCCCAGACCTCCCCACTACGCCATTCATCCATGTAACAAAAACTGTACTTGCACTGCCTGCATGTATACAAATGAAAAGTAAAATAATTAAATAAAAGAGGACAGAGCACTGAGAATCTGGAAGGATATTAGAAAGTTGTGTGCACACCTTGCTCAGTGTGAACAGGCAGAAAGAGCACACCAGAATTTGGTCTAGCACCTGGTTGAAAATCTTAAGGGCAAGCACCTTCCTGTTTGAGTTATCTTTTTTTCTTTCTTTTTTTTTTTTGAGTCGGAGTCTTGCTCTGTCTCCCAGGCAGTCCTGGGTTCAAGCGATTCTCCTGCCTCAGCCTCCCGAGTAGTTGAGATGACAAGCACACGCCACCATGCCTGGCTAATTTTTGTATTTTTAGTAGAGACGGGGTTTCACCATGTTGGCCAGGCTGGTCTGGAACTCCTGACCTCAGGTGCTCCTCCCACCTTGGCCTCCAAAATAGCTGGGATTGCAGGAATGAGCCACCACGCCTGGCCTAATTTATCGTAAGAGTCAAGAACTCCCGACCAGCAGAGGCACCTCCTGGCATGTGCCCTGGAGGTCAAGAAGAAAGGACGATGGCTCCTGATCCCCGGGTAACCCACGTTTGACTAAGAGTGCAAGCTCCCAACACATCCGCACGCCTTTCCCAGCAGGTGTCGGAGCTGAGCGACGCTATCTTCGCCTTGCCTTCACCATTTCCTGCTCTACGATGGGGCCAGAAATCCCCAAAAGAAGACTGCAAAAAGCAGAGACATCTCTCCCAAATGCCACTTGGCACGTGACTGAAGCTCAGCCATGAACCACGCAAACGACCTGGCCCAAGGGGGGAAAAAAGCCATTGGAGTATCTCTCGGTACCTTTGTCGTTCAAGGTTTCTTCTTTTATTTTGCTTACAACTTGTTTGGCTTTGCTGTCATTATTTCCAGCTAAAAGGATAAAAAGAAGAAAGATACAGTGACTAGGATGATCATCCAGAAACTATTAACTGCAAAAAAAAAAAAAGAAAAAGAGGTTTTTAAGAGAAGTATAACACAAATTTGAAATGTGCTTTTGGTGAACTTCCCTTTTTGCTAGCGTTTAGCTGGACAGTCATTTTGGCAGACTAAAGCTATGCATTTAAGAGCCATTTTCTTTAGCCTGCATCGGCAGAAAGTACGAATGCATTTGACATTCTACTTTTCAATAATGACAGGGACTCAGGGCACCTGCTGGCGTCATGTGCACGTGAGAGCTGAGAGTAGCATAAGCATAAAAATGTGCATTAAAATGTCAGGATGGAAACGGAATTTTCGAATGAGCTTTTACGGTAGGAACATCCCAGTGTGCACTCACAGACTGCGCAATGCACGTGATCACAGACCGCGGTTCCTACTGTGTGCTCACAATTTCTTTCTTCTTCTATTTTTTAATTCTACTTTAAGTTCTGGGGTACATGTGCGGAAAGTGCAGGTTGCTTACATAGGCATACACATGCCATGGTGGTTTGCTGTGCCCATCAACCAGTCATCTATACTGGGTATTTCTCCTAATGCTATCCCTGCCCTACCCCTCCAAACCCCCGATAGCCCCCCGTGTGTGATGTCCCCCTCCCTGTGTCCATGTGTTCTCATTGTTCAACTCCCACTGATGAGGGAGAAGATGCGGTATTTGGTTTTTTGTTCCCATGTTAGTTGGCTGCGTGCTCAGGATTTCTTATTCCTCTCTCTGCAGCTCTGTAAAACTCTTCAAGTGAGGTTTCAGGAACATGCCTTTAAAAGGATGGAAAGAGGTGTTTTGCCTACAAGGCATGTTACAGCTAAAATAAAGACTACGAAATCTGGGGTGAAAGAACATTAATTAGGTGATTATTATTATTATTATTATTTTGGAGACAGTCTTGCTCTGTTGCCCAGGCTGGAGTACAGTGGTGCAATCTCAGCTCACCACAACCTCCACCTCCCCAATTCAAGCGATTCTCCTGCCTCAGCCTCCCGAGTAGGTGAGATTACAGGTACCTGCCACCACGCCCAGCTAATTTTTGTATTTTTAGTACAGACGGGGTTTCACCATGCTGGCCAGGCTGGTCTTGAACTCCTGACCTCAGGTGATCCACCCGCCTCGGCCGCCACAGTGCTGGGATGACAGGCTTGAGCCACCACACCTGGTCTGGTTTCTTTAATGTCTTAGGAAGTGAACGCGTGTTAAACAGGAGACTATAGTTTGATCTTTTCATACTCATTTTTTCAAATGTCTTTGACTAGGGAAGTTGGATTTTAAGGTGTTTCTGAAGGGACAGCTCTTGAGGGGAATGGAGCTTGGCAAATTCTTCCTCCTTCAGCCTCATCCTTCATTAACCTGTTGGCAACATGTGGTACTAACTGCTTTCCAAGGTGAGCAAAGCCCAAAACTCCCTTTCAGAGAGGGTCATGGAAAAAGTGTTGAGAGAAGGGAGATGAGAGCTAGCAGGTGAAGTGCACAGGCTTGAACAAGCACCTCCTGGGTGCCAGGAGAGCTGGAAGGGAGGATCAGGACACCAGCTTCAAACACCTGATCTGCGAGGAGCAGGTACCAAGGGGGTGGGGCCAGTCTATCTCCATCCTCCCTGCACCCAGCCCGAGCCAGTGAGGCATATTCTGAACTAGAGCAGCATCCCTGGCTCTGCGTGAAAACACATGACCAAACAATCCCTCTCTCTGGCATTCCTGCATGCTGAGTAAACCCAGCGTATTGAATGTACACACTCTAACGCAAGTAAGACACCATGCGGTTCGATATCCTACCACTGTATTCCGCATTCTTTCTTCTGGATGAAGGCCATGGGCTCCCAAATTAACTATCAGAATGCACTTTTCAAAAAACAATGGAAAGTGTTTTCAGCAAGGAGTTAAAAAATATCTAAGAGAGGAGAGGCAGTGAAACGAATGAAGTTGGAAATGTGTTTGGCTCCAGCAGGGAGGCAGCTAAGATAAATAGCGCGAAGCACATCCTTCGGGGCATAGTAAAAGGAATATCTAAATTGTCACTTCCTTGAAGGAATTCAAAGTTTCAAACAGCAGAAGACTGAAGCTGCGAAGGTAATTTGCACCTTTGACTTCCTGAAAGAAATAGAACATGATATACTGTCGTCATATATTTGCTTTCAGAGTCTTTTGGCGCTGAGGAGGCGGCAGGCATTTCAGGGAGGTGGGTTTTGAGGGGAGGGAGAGGAAGAAATAGCCCGAAAGCTATCGTCCATCTATAAATGTCCTATGCATCAAACACAAAACAAAACAAGGTGCCTGTAATCCCACGTACTCTGGAGGCTGAGGCAGAAGAATCACTTGAACCCAGGAGGCGGAGGTTGCAGTGAGACGAGATCGCGCCACCACACTCCAGCCTGGGCAACAGAGCGAGACTCCATCTCAAAAAGAAAAAAAAGGAAAATCAAAGGGAAACATGCTGGAAGGTGGGACGAAGTAAGAAGGAAGCCTCCACCTTCCCATGAAAGACCAAAGTGACCAGAAAAAAGCTGGGAGAGTCAAGAAAAGCCAGGTGAAGCGATGATTTGGGAAGACCACCTTCATGGGCACGGCATTTTCCATGGTGGCACAGGCAACACTGGCACAGGACAGAGGCAGCACATTGGAGGAATGGGGAAGGTGGGGTGGCGTGTGCGATATCTTCTTTGGCCAACGTCACCTTCAGCTATTGTCTCCTCAGATCTGGAGGGAGCTTCTTTAAGGAACTGGATGTGGGACATTTGCTGGAGTAGTTCCTGCATTTACTGAGCAACGACTGCATATGCAGAGAAACACCACACAGGGTCCCCAACACAGTGCATCTGCCTTCTGCTTCATCCCTCGTATTTAGGGGGGTGGGGAGGGAAGGCATTACGTGTTCTATGTACAATGGAAATTGGTACCGTCATTATGGAAAACAGTGGAGATGGGGTTTCACTATGTTGGCCAGGCTGGTCTTGAACTCCTGACCTCAGGTGACCCATTCGCCTTGGCCTCCCAAAGTGCTGGGATGACAGGCATGAACCACCACGCCCGGCATGGTTTCTTTCATGTCTTAGTAAGTGAATGTGCATTGGACAGGAGACTACAGTTGGATATCGTCATCATTTTTTTCAAATATCTTTGACCAGAGAGGTTGGATTTTAAGGTGTTTCTAAAGAGGTGGCCTTATTTTTTTTTTTTTTTTGAGAGTTCCTCAAAAAATGATCAATATGCCTACCATAGGATCTAGCAATCTCACTCCTCCATATAGATCCGAAGGAAATGAAATTACACTTTGTGGAGACATCTACACTCCCGTATTCATTGCAGATGGGCGCGGTGGCTCACACCTGTCATTCCAGCACTTTGGGGGGGCCAAGGCAGGTGGATAACCTGAGGCTGGGAGTTTGAGATCAGCCTGACCAATATGGTGAAACCCCGTGTCTGCTAAAAATACAAATTAGCTGGGCTGGGTGGTATGTGCCTGTCATCCCAGCTATTCAGGAAGCTGAGGCAGGAGAATTGCCTGAACCTGGGAGGTGGATGTTGTGGTGAGCCAAGGTCACGAAATGGCACTCCAGCCTGGGCAACAAGAGCGAAACTGCATCTCAAATAAATAAATAAATAAATAAACCTACCATCTGATCTAGCAATCTCACTCCTCCGTACAGATCCAAAGGAAATGAAATGAGCACTTTATGGCGATATCTACAGTCCCATGTTCACTGCAGCTTGATTCACAAGAGCCAAGCTATGAAACCAACCTAAGTGTCCACCTAAGGATGGGTGGACAAAGAAAATGTGGGATATCTACACCATGGAATACCATTCAGCCTTTGCAAAGAAGGGGAACCTGTCCTGTGATACAATATGGATCAACCAGGAGTACATCACATTAAGTAAAATAAGCCGCAGAAAGCCAAATCCCACATGATCTCACCCATATGTAGAGGCTCCAGAAGTTGAACTCACAAGAAAAAGTATTATGGTGATTATTGGCCGGGCACGGTGGCTCACAGCTGTAATCCCAAATCTTGGGAGGCCGAGGCGGGTGGATCACGAGGTCAAGAGATTGAGGCCATCCTGGCCAACGTGGTAAAACCCCGTCTCTACTAAAAGTACAAAAATTAGCCAAGTGTGGTGGTGTGCACCTGTAGTCCCAGCTACTCAGGAAGCTGAGGCAGAAGAATTGCTTGAACCTGAGAGGCAGAGGTTGCAGTGAGCCGAGATCACACAACTGCACTCCAGCCTGGTGACAGAGTGAGACTCCATCTCAAAAAAAAGAAAGAAAGAAAAGAAAAAGTATTATGGTGATTACCAGGTGCTAGGGGGGTGGGTTGGTGACATTTTGGTCAAATGACGCCAAAGGTCAGTTTGACGGAAGGTATAAGTTCAAGAGATCTATTGTACTTAAGGTGACTAAATTAGTGACTTAGAGTCTTGAACTTGACAATAATTAGTCACAGTGACTATAATTCATATTTGAAAATTGCAAAGAGAGTAGATTTTACGTGTTTCCAAGAATACACAAAAAGAAACACGTAAGGTAATGGATATGCGAATTAGCTTGAATTGGCCATTCCAGATGGAAACATATATCGAAACCACACTTTGTACACCATAAAAATATGTCACTTGTTTTTGTCAATTAAAATGAGTAAATAGATAATGAAATACAAGTTTAAATATTTTACATGTGCCACATGTACTATTCATGGACAACACAAAGTATATGTGGCACAAAGTCACTTTTAAAAGACAGTTGTAATTTAGATAACCTAACCCAGCTAGACTTCCTGTGACCTACAAAACTAGATTTCATGATGACCAACGCAACCACACCTCGTCATCCTCTAACCCAACTAAATCTCATTAGGACCGGCCAAAATACACCTCATCATACCCTAACCCAAACAGATCTGATTATACCCTAACCCAACTAGACCTCATCATGACCTAACCCAACTAAATCTCATTATAACCTAGCCCAAATAGACCTCAACATGACCTAATACAAATAGATATCTTTATGACTAACCCAAATAGACCTCATCATAACTTAACTGAATCTCATCACGACCAACCACACTAGACCTCATAACTTAACCAAACTAGACCTCATCATGACCTGATACAACGAGATCACATCGTGACCAACCCAACTGGACCTCATCATGACCTGCCACAGCTAAATCTCATTATCAACCAGCCCAACAAGATCTAATCATGACTGACTGTGACTAGATTTCATCATGACCAACCCAACTACCTCATCATGACCTAACTAACTCTCCTAATGAGCAACCCAACTATACCTCATCATAACTGAACCCAGCTTAACTACATCGTAACCTAACCCCATAAGACTTCATTATGACCTAATACAACTACATCTCATCAAGGCCAACAAAACTGGTCCTGATCATGACCTAACAAAATCTCATCATGACCAACCCAAACAGACCTCATCACAACCTAATCCAAGTAAATCTCCTCATACCCTAACCCCAGTAGAACTCATCATGACCTAACCAAACTAGACTTCATCATCACCTAACCAAACTAGACCTCATCATGACCTAATACAACTAGATCTCAAGACCAACCCAACTAGATCTTGTCATGACCTAATTATATCTCATCATGACCAACCAACTAGATCTCATCATAATATAATCCAACAAGATTTCATCATGGCCAACCCAACTAGACCTCACCATAACCTAACCCAACTAGATCTCATCATGACCTAATACAACTAGATCTCAAGACCAACCCAACTAGACCTTGTCATGACCTAATTATATCTCATCATGACCAACCAACTAGATCTCATCATAATATAATCCAACAAGATTTCATCATGACCAACCCAACTAGACCTCATCATAACCTAACCCAACTAGATCTCATTATGACCTAATACAACTAGATCCCATCATGAGCAACACAACTAGACCTCATCATAAACAAGCTACATCTCATTATGACAATGAACTAGATCTCATCATAATCTAACCCGCCTAGATCTCATCATGACCTAATACAAGTAGATTTCATCATGAACCACAGATCGCATCATAGCCTAGCCCAACTAGACTTCATTATGACCTAATACAACTAATTCTCATAATGACCAATCCCACTAGACCTCATCATGACCGAACCAAACTGGACTTCATCATAACCTAACCCAACTAGACCTCATCATGACATGAGACAACTAGATCTTATCATGACCCACCCAACTAGAACTCATCATGACCTAACTAGAGCACATCATGACCAACCAAACAGATCCCATTATAACTTAATCCAACTAGATCTCATCATAACCTAATACAACTAGATTTCATCATGACCAATGCACTAGACCGCACCATATCCTACCACAACTGGATCTCATCATGACCTAATACAACTAGATTTCATTATGACCAACCCATCTAGACCTCATCATAACCTAACTAGATCTCGACATGACCAATCAACTAGATCTCATCATAACCTAACCCAACTACTACTCATCATGACCTAGTACAACTAGTTCTCATCATGACAGACCCAACTAGACCTCATCATAACCTACCCCAACTACATCATATCATGACCTAATACAACTAGATCTCATCATGACCAACCAACTAGATATCATCGTAACAAAATTCAATTAGATCTCATCATGACCTAATATAATAGATTTCATAAAGACCAGCCCAACTAGACCTCATCATAACCTAACTCAATTAAATCTCCTCATACCCTAACCCAACTAGACATCATCATGACCTAACCCAACTAAATAAACCTCATCATAATCTCACCCAACTAGACCTCATCATGACCAAATACAACTAGATCCCATCACGACCAACCCAACTAGACCTCATCATAACCTAACTAGATCTCATCATGACCAACCAACTAGATCTCATCATAACCTAACCCAACCAGATCTCATCATGACCAACCCAACTAGATCTCATCATAACCTAACCCAACCAGATCTCATCATGACCAACCCAACTAGACCTCATCATAACCTAACCCAACTAGATCTCATCATGACCTAATACAATTCCATCTCCTCATGACCAACCCAACTGGACCTCCTCATAACCTAACTAGATCTCATCATAACCTGACCCAACTAGATCTCATCATGACCTAATACCAATTAATCTCATCCTGACCAACCAAACTAGTCCTCATTATAGCCTAACTAGATCTCATCATGACCAACCAACTGGACCTCATCAGAACCTTACCCAACTAGATCTCATCAGGACCTAATACGACTAGATCTCATCATGACCAACCCAACTAGACTTCATTATAACCCAACTAGACCTCATCACTATCTACCCTTCCTGAGGACTGTACAAGAGATTTCTTATATTGGAAAAAAGCAGTATAATTTCCTCTTACAAAACAAAAAGATTTTGAGCCCACACCAGAGTCACCAATCTGTGGCTAAACCTGGTCTGCAGCTGGATACTGTACAAAAAAGTTTTACTGGAACACAGACTTTCCTGTTGTTTTAAATATTACCTATGGGTGGTTACTCACTACTAGGGCAGAGCTCATAGTTATGAGATAAACATATGAACACATTTATTATCGGTCTCTTTACAGAAAAAGTTTACCAACCCCACCTACATCTTAGATGACATTCCGTTAAGCATTATGAAAAAAAACGATCCCCCACCAAAACAATATTTTGAAACAATGAAACTAAGATCTTGTGGACAGATGGGAATTTGAACAACTGATATATGCGTCTCATCATATTAATGTGCTTCAGTTGGACCCAGGTTAAAATCTGAATTATTTTACAAGTAGTTGATTATTCTTTAAATATTAATAAATTTTTAATTAAAAATTTGAAGTTAAATATGCTCATCTCTTATTTTGTATTTAATATAAAATTCATTGTGTTCAATGATTTTTTTCATTAATTGACTTTGAATCAAACTGTCATACAAAATGAAAAGATGCCTCTCTCAGAATAAATCCAATTATCCTCAAAGTCACACAGGGGAGATAAGACTGAATAATTGATTGGATTGACTTGAAGGGTCAAAACTGTAACTCACAGTGAAAATTAAACACTGACATCAGGAGCTCTGTGGGAAAGGAGACACAGGTAGGGTGCAGATGTGGTGTTTACTTTCTGTTTATCTCAAGAAAAAAGGCACATTGGTGCTGACATATACTGCTCCTGATGCTCAGTAAACATCATCTAAATGAAGTGGTAACACTTGAGACTCCCATGCACATGCACCAGAAGTTTGCTCACATGTCTTCATTGCTTTGTTCCTACAAAGTCCTCAGTCAACTAGACCTCGCTGTGACCTAACCAAACCACATATCATCATGATCTAACTCAACCTATCATCATGATCTAATCCAACAAGACTTTATTGTGTTGTATTCAACTACCTCATGATGACATAACACAACTAGACCTTATCATGACCTAACCCAACTAGACCTCATCATGATCTATCCACTAGGCCTCATCATGACCTTCCCAACTAGATCTCATCATGCTCTAACCCAATTAGACCTCATCATGACTTACCCAACTAGACATCAATGTGACCTAACCCAACTAGAACTCACTGGGTCTTAACCCAACTAGACTTCATCATGACCTAGCCAAACCACACATCATCATGATCTGATCCAGCTAGATCTCATCATGCTATTACTGAAGTAGACTTCATTAGGACCTAATTAAATCACACCTCATAATGATCTAACTCAACCAGTCATCCTAATCTAATCCAAAAAGATTTCATCAATGTGACAACTAGACTTCAATGTGCCCTAACCCAACTACACGTCATCAGGACCTAACTCAACTAGACCTCATCATGACCTACCCAATTAGATCTCAGAGTGACTTAGCCCAACTAGATTTCATCATGACCTAAATAAGTCACACATCATCATGTCTAATCCAACTAGATCTCATCATGCTCTTATGGAACTAGACTTCATTAAGACCTAATCAAACCATTCCTCATAATGACCTAACTGAACCAGTCATCATGATCTAATCAAACAAGACTTCATTACATTCTACTCAACTACTTCATCATGACATAACCAAAGGAGACATTATCACTATCTAATACAACTAGACTTCATCATGACCTGCCCAACTAGATCTCATCATGACCAAACCAAACTGTACCTCACCATGATCTAACTCAACCAGACATCATCACAACCTAATACAACTAGACTTCATCATGACCTGCCCAACTAGACCTCATCATGACCGAACCAAACTGCACCTCACCATGATGTAACTCAATGAGACATCATCACAACCTCATACAACTAGACTTCCTCATGACCTGCCCAACTAGACCTCATCAGGACCTAAACCACCACAATGAGGCAAAAAAGCACAAAGAAATGGGGTGTTTTCTTCCCTTCCTAGTTTAATGAAGAATTAAACTAATAATTAAACATTGCCTAGCTTAATTAAGAATTAAGAAGACGAAAAGATCATTGCACTGGAGGAGACACAAGGTCAAATATAACCAGTATTGGATGTAAGTCCTCCCATCTTTGTTCAGTCTTGAGGGTCTCTCTTCATCCTACTCCACCATCATTGAAGCCACTAGGCCCACATCCAGCCAACCTTCAGAGAATACCTATTGCTCTCCCTGTTCGAAAAATCAGCATCATTTTGACCCAGTCATCTCAAATATTGGCAGAAGTCTGAGACACGGAATGTCCTGCAAAGTTGGTCATGTCGTTAATGATACAGCAGATATCCACCTAGCATGGATGGTCAAAACCAAGGGTTGGAATCCATCACCATCTCACAGTCTCCATGCTGAATCTGAGAACCCCTCCTGTCCTACGTCTTGTCTCTGATTTACTCAGGTCCCAGGGAGATGTAAACAGATGACGGAGGTGCTCCAGTTCATAAGAACTTCCAGAAATATACCCTCAGATGGGCACCCTCTCTCACGGGGTCTCCTCATCTAAACCCAATCCTTTTGCATCTAGAGGGGGTGCAATAAACTGAATGTTTGTATCCCTCCGAAGTTCCTACGTTGAAACTCTTAACATCCCTGGAGACTCTGTTGGGAGGCGGAGACTTGTGGGATGATTAGGTCATAAGAGTGGAGTACCATGAATGGAATTAGTACCCTTCTAAAAGAGATCCCATCCAGTTTCCACCATGTGAGGACACAGGAGAAAGTGGCCATCCACAACCTAGAAGACAGACTACACCAGAATCTGACCATGCTGATCCCCTGGTCTTAGGACTTCCAGCCTTGAGAACTATAGGACAATAAGTTTCTCTGGTTTGCAAGCCACTCCGTCTGCAGCATTTTGCTACAGCAGCCCAAACACACCAAGACAGGAGAGTTATGGACATGGATGAACTTGACAATTTCAAGAAATTGTCAGAAACTTTTAACTTCTCCCAGTCTATTAAGAGAATGGGGCCGGGCGCAGTGGCTCACGCCTGTAATCCCAGCACTTTGGGAGGCCAAGATAGGCAAATTATGAGGTCAAGAAATCAAGACCATCCTGACCAATATGGTGAAACCCCCTCTCTACTAAAAATACAAAAATTAGCTTGCCGTGGTGGCACACGCCTGTAGTCCCAGTTACTTAGGAGGCTGAGGTAGGAGAATGGCTTCAACCCGGGAGGTTGCGGTTAGCTGAGATCGCGCCACTGCACTCCAGCCTAGGCAATAAGAGTGAAACTCCATCTCAAAAACATCATAATAAAAATAAAATAATAAAATAAAATAAAGAGAATGGGGCCAGGTGCAGTGGCTCACGCCTGTCATCCCAGCACTTTAGGAGGCTGAGGCGGGCGGATCACGAGGTCGAGAGATTGAGACCATCTTGGCCATCATGGTGAAACCCTATCTCTACTAAAAATACAAAAATTAGTTGGGTGTGGTGGCGCACTCCTGTAGTCCCAGCTACTTGGGAGGCTGAGGCAAGAGGATCGCTTGAACCTAGGAGGCGGAGGTTGAAGTGAGCTGAGATTGTGCCACTGAACTCCAGCCTGGGCAACAGAGCGAGACTCCATCTCAAAGGAAAAAAAAAGAATGGGTGAAAAAATGCTCAAGTGGGAGTTAGACACAACTTTGAGTAAAATAACTGCTTGATGGGAAGAAAGGAACTGAAATAGACCAAAAAGTGCTCCCAAAGCCCAACAAATCATTAATCCAACAAGATTTCATGACCTTCTACTCAATTACCTCATTATGATTTAGCCAAACAAGATGTTATCATTATCTAATACAACTAAGCTTCATCCTGTGAAACAGTACACGTCTGTATACTATTTTACAGACCCTGAAGCCCATGAGAGAAAGATGGTCGCATGAGGAAGGGAACTGCCTGTACCAAATTATTTTAAAAGTTTCCCGGCACAGTGGCTCACACCTGTAATCCCAGCACTTTGGGAGGCCGAAGCAGGCAGACTGCTGCAGCTCAGGTGTTCGAGACAAGTCCGAGCAACATGGTGAGACTCCGTCTCTACTAAAACTACAAAAAACTAGCCAGGCCTGGTGGTGCACACCTGTGGTCCCAGCTACTTGGGAGGCTGAGGTGGGAGGATCGCTTGAGCCCAGGAGGCGGAGGTTGTAGTGCGCTGAGATCGTGCCATTGCACTCCAGCCTGGGTGACGGAGTGAGACCCTGTCTCAAAAATGTGAAAGTTGAGAAGAGCCATGACACAGAAAAATTTTAAGTTGTGCACTCATGTTTTGCAAAAGCCAAAAAGGCTCAAACTTAAGTGAAGGACCGAGCAAGGAGCCATGTGCGCTGACAGGAACCACGCATCTCCAGGGAGAACACACAGAAGGCTGAACGTGGGGTTTCCCCCTCTGAGTCAAAGACTCCTGGGGATTCCTGCGTGAAATTCAGGAGGTTAGCGTCAGCAAGGTTAGCATTTTCTTCTTTTGCAAATGAAGATGAGAAAACACAGAGGTGTGGGCAGCAGCCGTGCATTTGCACCAGCAGAAACTGCCACGGCGATTTTTGGGGAGAGCCAACTCAAAGCCAAGCGGATGGCCGTCGAGGCTCAGAACCACAGCAGCTATTGAAATGCACGAAGCTCAGAACCAGAGCAGCTATTTGAATGCATGAGGATATCACAGGTTCTATTGGACAGATTTTGTGCATATGATGATGTGGAGGGCTCTTTTTTTCCTTATACGTTTTACGCGCATGTCAACTTCATCGATTCGTAATATGATGACTTTTAGCCTCTACAATGAGGCATCAACAGACATCCAGAGGTTCAAAGCCTGGAAAGGCTCCGTGCTGAGCCCTGGTCACCAGATCAGACTCATGCTCTTACGCTGGAGCCTTTTTGGCTTCTGCAAAGGTGTTCAAGGTCCAGAAAAATCTCTGTCCTGGACAGAGCTCCTCCAAGATAAGGAAGAACTGAGACGAATTCATGTTGAAATCTCCAGCCCTAAGCATTGTTTATGATCCATGACCTCTCACTCTGTCACCCAGGCTGCAGTGCAGTGGCGCGATCTCGGCTCACTACAACCTCCGGCTCCCTGGCTCAAGAGATGCTCCTGCCTCCACCTCCCAGGTAGCTGGGATTATAGGTGTGCGCCATCATGCCCAGCTACTTTTTGTATTTTTAGTAGAGACGGGGTTTCACCATGTTGACCAGCATGGTCTCGATCTCCTGACCTTGTGATCCGCCCGCCTCGGCCTCCCAAAGTGCTGGGATGACAGGTGTGAGCCATTGTGCCCGGCCTGGAAAGTCGTAAGTGAATATGATCCTGCATATCTAAAACCAGACCTACAGTATGATGTTTATAAAAGCAGACATCATATAACAGTCTTTCATTAAAAGTAAAGGGTGCCCAGGCATAGTAGCTCACACTTGTAATCCCAGCACTTTGGGAGACCAAGGTGGGAGGATCGCCTCAACTCAGGAGTTCCACAACCAGCCTGGGCAACATGGCAAGACCCTGTACCTCCAGAACAATTTGTTTATTTTTTTGAAACCGAGTCTCACTCTGTCACCCAGGCTGGAGTACAGTGGTGCGATTTCGGCACCCAGCCGCCAAAATAATATTTTTTTAAATAAGCCGGGGCCAGACACAGTGGCTCACGCCTATAATCCCAGCACTTTGGGAGGCTGAGGCGGGCAGATCACCTGAGGTCAGGAGTGTGAGACCAGCCTGGCCACCAAAGCGAAACCCCATCTCTACTAAAAATACAAAAATTAGCAGGGCATGGTGGTGGGCGCCTGTAATCCCAGCTACTCGGGAGGCTGGAGCATGAGAGTCGCTGGAACCCGGGAGGCAGAGGATGCTGTGAGCCGAGATCGTGTTGCTGCATTCCACCCCGGGTGATAGAGCAAGACTCTGTCTCAAAAACAAACAAACAAATAAATAAATAAATAGAGTTTGGCATGGTGGTGCGTGCCTTTAGTACCAGCGACTCGTGAGGCTGAGTCAGGAGGATTGCCTGAGGCCAGGAGTTTGAGGTTGCATGATTACGTCACTGCACTGCAGCCTGGGCTGACAGAGCAGGATCCTGTCTGAAAATAATTAATTAAAATTCAGGTGGTGTCAAGAGTGAGCATCATACGCACTAAGGTTTTTATTTTTCCAAGCTCATCTCCACACATCATTTAAGCTAGCTGATTTAAACTTCCCCAGGTACGCAATTGACGCTCCCTCTCCCTCCCCCGCCCCCTCTCCTGCCTTCCCCCTCCCCCTCTCCTTCCCCCTCCCCCACTCCCTCTTCTTCCCCCACCCCCTCCCCATCCCCTCTCCTTCTCCCTCCCCCACCACCTATTCTTCCCACACCCCCTCTCCTTCTCCCTCCCCTGCCCCCTTTTCTTCCCCCACCCCCTCTCCTTCCCCCTCCCCCACTCCCTCTCCTTCCCCCTCTCCCTCCCCACCCCCTCTCCTTTCCCCTCCCCCACCCCCTCTCCTCCCTCCCCCGCCCCCTCTCCTCCCCCCTCCTTCTCCTTCACCCACCCACTCTTCTTCCCCCTCCCCCTCCCTCCTCCCTCTCCTTCACTGACAATAGTGGAATGGGTTAATTCCAACTGTCCTCATGTTCCCAGTTGAAGGGAGACCCTGAGGAGGTCCCACCTAAAGAGGAGTCAGAGCTCACGATGAGCTTTGAGAGAGATTTTCAAAAAGAAGTGCAGAAATCAAACACCGAGTGTCTACAGGGCATGGATGCAGAAAAAACAAGTATCCCGCAAAACTGTTCAGATTCTGTCAGGAGGTTGTGTTTGAACAAAATTCATAAATTGAAGTCCTAAACCCCAGGACCTCAGAAGGTGACTGTGTTTGGAAACAAGGTCTTTAAAGCGGTGATTAAGGTGAAATGAGGTCACTAGAGCGGGTCCTGATCTAATCGAACTGGTGTCCTTATAAGAAGAGCAGATGAGGACAAAGACACACACAGAGGGATGATCCTGTGAGGACACAGAGAGAAGACGGCGCCTGCAAGCCCAGGAGAGAGGCCTCAGGAGGAACCAGCCCTGCCCAGCCCTGGATCTCAGACGTCCAGCCTCCAGGACTGTGGGAGCATCAATGTCTGTTGTGCATAAGCCGCCCAGGCTATGGTAATTCTGTGATAGCAGCCTGAGATGGACTAAGACATCTCAGGAGAAGAGGAGATGAAAACACACAGAGAAGCGACCCTGTGAGGACGCGGGGAGAACACGGCGTCTCCAAGCCCAGGAGAGAGGCCACAGGAGGAACCAGCCCTGCCCTCATTGTGATATTAAACCTGCAGCCTCCAGAATTGTGGAAACTAAATTTTGGCTTTTGAAGTAACCTCCAGTCTCCTTCAGATACTTTGTTATAGCAGCCCTAGTAAAGTAATAAAGATACATGGTTATTTTTTTCCAGGAAACCATGTGAAAAAAAACACAGGATCAATATGGAAGCAGCACGTATATCTATTTCCAAAACTGTACAACAATTTCCTGTGTTTTCCAGGTTTTTTTTTTTTTTTTTTTTTTTTGGTGAGACGGAGTCTCGCTCTGTCACCCAGGCTGGAGTGCAGTGGCCGGATCTCAGCTCACTGCAAGCTCCGCCTCCCGGGTTCACGCCATTCTCCTGCCTCAGCCTCCCGAGTAGCTGGGACTACAGGCGCCCGCCACCTCGCCCGGCTAGTTTTTTGTATTTTTAGTAGAGACGGGGTTTCACCGTGTTAGCCAGGATGGTCTCGATCTCCTGACCTCGTGATCCGCCCATCTCGGCCTCCCAAAGTGCTGGGATGACAGGCTTGAGCCACCGCGCCTGGCCGTTTTCCAGGTTTTGAATATCACCTTTATGAGTTTTCTGGATCTGACTGAATTTTCTATATGGAAATCAACATTTGCATACATGTCTAAATGAACAACTAAGTAGCTCACATTAGGTATAAAACACAACCAACTGCCAGGCATGGTGGCTCACACCGGTAATCCTAGCACTCTGGGAGGCCAAGGCAGGTGGACGGCTTGAGCTGAGGGGTTCAAGACCAGCCTGGCCAGCGTACTGAAACACCATCTCTACTAAAGCTACAACAATGAGCCGGGCATGGTGGTGCATGTCTGTAAACCAGGTACTCGGGAGGCTGAGGTGCGAGAATCGCTTGAACCCAGGAGGTGGAGGTTGCAGTGAGCCGAGATTGCACCACTGCAGTCCAGCGTGGGCTGACAGACTGAGACCCTGCCTCAAAAAAAAAAAAAAAAAAAAAAAACCCAAAACACAAAAAACACAAGTCACTGTAAAAGTCATCACCTATGATAACATGCATGCCGAGTCTTGCCAGATGCTTTGCCGTCGAATAGCCGATGCCGTCTGTCCCTCCCGTCACGATAGCGACACGGTCGGGTTGTCGGGGGAAACCTGAAAAAGAAGAAGAGAAAATCATCAAACTAAGATTTCAAAGCAGAGCACATATTTGTAAGAATTAAGCCTCCAGAGACGCAGGATGCCAAAGGGAGGGACGGTTCCATTCTTTCTGGTTCTGTTCCTCTTGAATTCCCACAGGCTCAGAAGGCATGAATGTATTAAAGTGGATTAGCCTCGCGTCATGACAGCGCAATAAAAAACCACCTGATAAATCCCCTGTCATCGCCCGTGAGTCCCTGGCAGGCGCTGGAGCATGCTGTCCATGTGACCGGCAGAAAGGTCTGCAGCATGGATACCCTTTCAGAGGCGAGTGAGAATCCTGAACTAACCTCTGCTCTCAGGGCAGCACTGGGCAGGACATCTTTGTTCGTTTGCGTTGTAAAACGTAGACTTTATCAGGATGTAGGCATGGTGGGGCCAACAGATCAGGAGACTGCTCTTGAGCAAGTGGTTTGTTACTCACAGGTTCCAAGAGGAGGCGCGTGTCACGCCACTCAGGACCACACAGGGGCACACATCCAGTTTGGTCAGGTGGGAAGACAAAGCGGACAAGAGCTTGCCTGTGGTTTCCAAGGGAAGGAACAGGTGAGGAGGCTTAGAGCGGGCTAGTGTGAATGATTTCAGCAGGCTCTGGGGCACAGCGGCTGTCCCTGACGCTCTGGTACCTGGTTTTGGGGTGGTTACGGCAGGTGGAGAGTGACGTGGAATAGGCAAGCCCAATAAAGGAGATGGTTGGGGGGCGGATTCTGGATTGGTGGGTTTGCGTACGAAAGACAGGCTCATACACGGGTTGTTCACCACCTCTGGGTATTCGCCAGCCATGGGAGGGGCCGGGTCTCTAGGGCTGACCAGGTCACGGAAGTCACGCATCGGAACACAGAAAATAAAAGACAGGGTTAATACAGTTGGCTTCATAGCTGCTGATAGCACAGGTGCAGATAGCATCTCACTGGAATTTCTGCTGAAGACAAGCGATCCACATTTTCACAGAGATTTGTATTTCTCTTTCCTCCTTCCATTTGTCCTCCCTTCCTCCTCTCCATCTTTCCTTCCTTCCTTCCCTCTCTCCTTCTTTCCTTCCTTCCCTCCCTCTTTCCTGTCTTCATTCCTTCCTTCCCTCCCTTTCTCCTTCCTTCCTTTCTCCTTCCTTTCTTCCCTCCCTCTTTACTTCTTTCCTTTCCTCTTTCCCTCCTTCCTTCTTTTTTTCATATATTTTTTTTCATACATTTATATTTATACTTTAAATTCTAGGGTACATGTGCACAACGTGCAGGTTTGTTACATACGTATACATGTGCCACGTAGGTGTGCTGCACCCATTAACTCGTCATTGACATTAGGTATATCTCCTAATGCTATCCCTCCTTGTCTCACTCCTTCCTTCTTCTTTTCCTCTTTCCTTCCCTCCCTGTTTCCTTCCTTTATCCTTCCATCCTTTCCTCTTCACTTTTTTCTCTCACTTTTTCCTTCCTACCTTCCCTTCCCTTCCTCTTTACTTCCTTCTCTCACTCTTTCCTTCCTTCTTTCCCTCTTTCCTTCCCTCCCTCTTTTCTTTCTTCCCTCCCTCTTTCCTTCCTTTCTTCCTCCTTCCTTCTGTCCGTATTCCAACCCTTCCCTTCTTCTTTTATAAAATATGTGTACAGCCCACACTCCATGCCCAGCACACAGGGAAACGAACTAGACCCACATAAACATGTTCTCTGCCTCAGGGAGATGTAGTTCCCCTGGGTAAGACACCATCCACTCTAAATACACAGATGTGTCTGGCAATAATCCACAACTTTCCAGATCTCACATCTTCCAGTTATGAACGAACTTCAAAGGAAACCCAGAGGAAAGGAAGAAGAGGAGAGGTAGATGCCTCCTGAGCGGATGTTGTGACGGAGAGAGCAAACGCCTAGCATGCCTGGGATATTCCAGGAAGAGGAAGGCGGCTGGCTGGCTGGAGCTAAGCACGTGGAAAGAGGGAAGAGAGGAGGGAAGAAGGTGTAGGGGCACTCCGCAGAGCTCGTGAGCTTCTCTCTGGCAGACCGAGCGTCATCACAGGGCTCTGAGCTGAGTCTGTGATATGTTTCACAGGAAGGAACGAAGGGATAGATTCCTGGAGAATCCCCTGGAGCTGGAGGAAGACAGGGCTATCGGGGTCCCCTGCAGCAGTCCCAGGATTGACGGGGGAGCTCGGCCACAGTTCAGCACAGGTGGTATGACAGCTGGTGGATTCAGAACATGTCTCACAGGTGCAGGCAACAGGGGTGCTGGTGGGAGCCAGACATCTCGTGTGGAAAGTCAAAAACAAATCACAAGGCGAGGACAGAGACGGGGACACGATGGGGCAAGAAAGAGTCTTTGTACTGGGGGCTGAGAAAATGCAAGACGGGAACTTGCATGAATTCCCCGGAGAAGGAAAGACTGAGGGAAAAGTGGATTTTGTAGGCAGGAAGTCAGGCAAGTCGCTTTCTGTGAATTATTACAGACACCTATGACCTTTTTCAAGTTTTGTTCAGGAGATTATTTTCTTCAACATATTTGGAATGTTCTTTATGAAAACATAAAGCCTGAGTGTCCACCAACAGATATTCTGATTTTTTAAAATATGGCACCTATATAACATGGAATACTACACAGCCATGAAAAGGAATGAAGTTGTGTCTTTTGCAGCAACACAAAGGGAACTGGAGGCCATTATCGTAAGTGAAACGACCCAGAAACAGACAGTCAAATACCACATGTTATCCCTTAAGTGGGAGTTAAATAATGTGTGCACATCAACATAGAGCATAAAATAATAGACACTGGGGACTCAGAAGCGTCACAGGGTGGGCTGGGATGAGGGATGAGAAATTACCTATTGGCTGCCATGTACGTTATTTGAGTGATGGCCTCACTAAAAGCCCAAACATTAGCCCTATGCAATATATTCGTGTAACACAAGTGTACTCATATCCACGAATCTATAAAAATACAAAGATAATTGAAATAGCAATAATGATTATAAGTCATGCTGCTATAAAGACATATGCACACGTATGTTTATTGTGGCACTGTTCACAATAGCAGAGACCTGGAACCCACCCAAATGCCCAGTAATGATAGACTAGAGTAAGAACATGTGGCACACAGACACCATGGAATACTATGCAGCCATAAAAAAGGATGTGTTCATGTCCTTTGCAGAAACATGGCTGAAGCTGAAAACCATCCTTCTCAGCAAACTCACACAAGAAAACTAAACACCACATGTTCTCACTCATAAGTGGGAGTTGAACAATGAGACCACATGGACACAGGGAGGGGAGCATCACACACCAGGGCCTGTCAGGAGGTGGGGGCTAGGAGAGGGAGAGCATTAGGAGAAATAGCTAATATTGATGACGGGTTGATGGGTGCAGCAAATCACCATGGCACGTGTCTACCTATGTAACCAACCTGCACATTCTGCACGTGTACTGCAGAACTTAAAGTGTGATAAAATAAAATAAAATAAAATGAAAAGGCCTACGCTGCTTTTACATGTTGCCTTTCCCAAGTGTAAAATTCTGTGTCTCCTCTCCCCTCAAAATAATTCCTATGTTGAAAACATTCCATCGCCAGGGTGACGGAATGAGGAGGTGGGGCCTGTGGGGGAGGCTCTTCAACATATAATGTGTTATTTGTCAGCCCATACATTTCGTTGACAGTATCGTGTGAACAATCCTCTCGGTGAGTAAGACTTCTACTATTTTGCTTGATACACGCATGAATCGATGAAAAGTTATGTCCACCTAGAAAACTGCAGCGTAAGCTTTCCATACACTTCGGTTTCCTGGCGTATTCCTCGTAACCCGAAGGTAGAAGTTGTACAATGACATTCCCATGTTCGTGACCCAAGCTAAGGGACTTGGAAATACTACTGATGTTCTTAATTTACTAAGTTTATTTTAAAAATCGCAATATGTTATTAAATCCTAATTACGAACACACACACTATGCATATATGCTGTGTGTGTATAAGTATGTGTCTGTGTGAGGGTGTGTCTGTGTGTGTACATACATATTTCTCAGCCCCAAAATGCCAACTTCCTAGTCAATAAAGAAAACACTAAAATCTTCCAGCTAAAGTTAGAAAAGCAGCACGTATCCATCCTGTTCTCTGTGATGCTTTTTTTTTTTTTTTTTTTTTGAGCTGGGGTCTCATTACATTGCCCAGGCAGCAGTGAAGTGGTACAATCATAGCTTGCTGCAGCCTCAACCTCCTGGGCTCAAACAATCCTCCTGCCTCAGCCTCCCAAGTAGCTGGGACTACAGGTGAGAGCCACCACAGCCGGTTTTTTTTTTTACTATTTTTTTGTAAAGATGGGGTCTTGCTGTGTTGCCCAGACTGGTCTTGATCTCCTGGGCTCAAGTCATCCTCCCACCCCGGCCTCCCAAAGAGCTGGGATTCCAGGAGTGCACCCTATCATTTAACATGTTATTGGAGATATTATCCAACGTGGTCAGATAAATAACTACAACAGATACAAGAACTGCAGAGGGAGAGTCAAAATATACTTTGCAGATGACATGACGGTATGCCAGGAAAAAACTAACAAAATCAACATTAAACAAATCCAAGAAGACAATTCAGGAAGGTTGTCAGAAAATTCAGGAGCAAATATCAATATAGCTTCCATAAATACAGAAACAACTGGCAGCTTAAAAAGGCATGGGAAGAGACAATCCTGCTGATAATATAGAAACAACAGCAACACTGAAATGAGACTTGGTCATTGACAGTGTGCAAAACCTCTATCAGGAAACCTTTGGGCCGCTCTGTAAAAACATAAAAGCAGAGTCGAGGCCATGGAAAGATGCCCTTGGGTCTCAGTGAGAATGTCATGCCACCATGGTTCTAAATAAATAAAGAAAGAAATAAAAGCGTGACAGATTGCAGAAGGATCCTTGCTGCCTTTCTAACTTTAGCTAGAAGAGTTTAGTGTTTTCCTTATGGACCAGAAAGCTGGCATTGGAGCTGAGAAATCTGTATGTACCCACACAGACACCCCCGCACACAGACAGCAGGTTGCAACAGTCACCAGACACCACCCACCCGGTGCCTCCGCAGATGGACAACATGTTTCGCAAGATCGGGCTTCCTCAGGGTTTTGGGTTTTCACAGCCAGTGACTCAGCATGATCAGAAAACCAGCTGGACGCTCCTTCTACCCAATGCCTCTCCCTCTCTCTTTTCACAGGTGTGGGGCACCTATACCATCATCTGAAAACCTTCCTCCACTGTCTTCTGCCAGCGCCTGTTTCACCCTTCACACAGAGTTTCCCTAGTAAATCTCTGGCCCATCACATTCCTTCTTGGTGTGTGCTTCTCAAAAGACCCAAACGGGTCAGGTGCAGTGGCTCATGCCTGTGATCCCAGCACTTTGGAAAACCAAAGGCAGGCAGTTCGTTTGAGCCCAGGAGTTCAAGGCCAGTCTGGGCAACATAGTGAAGTCCCATTTCCACAAAACAGAAAAAGGAACAAAAAAATGAGCCGGGCATGGTGGCACACCACTGTCATCCCAGCTACCCGGGAGGCTGAGTTCAGAGGATCACGCAAGCCTGGGAGGTTGAGGCTGTGGGAAGCTGTGATCATGCCATGGCACTCCAGCCTGGGTGACCGAGTGAGACTGTCTCAAAACACAACAAAACAAAAAAGACGGCCAGGCGCAGTGGCTCACAATCCCAGCACTTTGGGAGGCCGAGGCGGGAGGATCACGAGGTCAGGAGATCGAGACCATCCTGGCTAACACAGTGAAACCCCGTCTCTACTAAAAAATACAAAAAACTAGCCGGGCGAGGTGGCGGCACCTGTAGTCCCAGCTACTCGGGAGGCTGAGGCAGGAGAATGGTGTGAACCAGGGAGGCGGGGATGGCAGTGAGCTGAGATTGTGCCACTGCGCTCCAGCCTGGGTGACAGAGCAAGACTCCGTCTCAAAAAAAAAAAAAAAAAAAAAAAAAAAAAAAAAACAAACTTTGTCCAATCCAGAGTTAACAGACACCTAAGTCTGATTCCATGTCTTTGCTATTACGAATAGTGCTGCAATGAAGACACAGTATATGCGTCTTTTTGGCAGAATGACTTACTTTCCCTTGGGTAGATACCCAGTAATGGGATTGCTGGCTCAAATGGTAATTCAATTCTTAGTAAAATGTGGTGCATCTATACGATGGAATACTACACACCCATTAAAAAGAATAAAATCATGTCCTTTGCAGCAATAGAGATGCAAGTGGAGGCCATCCTCCTACGTGAATTAACACAGAACCAGGAAACTAAATACCACACGTTCTCACTTCTTACTGGGAGGTAAACATCAAGTACACATGGCCATAAGAGGGGAACAATAAACCCTGAGGAATTCAATGGGACAAGGAAGGGATGGGGCAAGGGTTGAAAAACTATTGAGTGCTATGCTCACTACCTGGGTGATGGGATCCTTGCTGTCCAAACCTCAGCATCATGCAATATACCCAGGGAACACACCTGCACATCTACCCCCTGAATCTAAAATAGAAGTTGAGGCCGGGTGCAGCAGCTCACACCTGTCATCCCAGCACTTTGGGAGGCCAAGGCGGGTGGATCACGAGGTCAGGAGTTCGAGACCAGCCTGGCCAACATGGTGAAACCCCATCTCTACTAAAAATAAAAAATACAAAAATTAGCTGGGTGTCATGGTGTGCGTCTGTAATCCCAGCTACTCGGGAGACTGAGGCAGGAGAATCACTTGAACCCGGGAAGCGGAGCTAGCAGTGAGCCGAGATCACGCCATTGCACTCCAGCCTGGGTGACAGCGCGAGATTCCATCTCAAAAAAAAAAAAATTTTTTTTAATTTAAAAAATAAAATAGAAGTTGGAGGGGGGGGAAAAAGATCTAAACTGATACAACCCTAAAGGTGTCAGAATGATCCAAGTCGATATGCAAATTTGATGTGATCCAATAAAAATAGTTCACAGAATTTCTTTTAGGCAAACCGGACAAGTCGATTCTAAAATTGCTGCGGGGAAAAGAATTGCAAATGAGGCGGCAAAGAGGAAAATTCTGATATGTATAAAGACTGAGAACACACCGGCCCTGTAGGAGATGAAAACATTTGAGAAGCCGCTATCATTAAACGGGAGGTGCCACAGCCATTAATGGAGCAAGGAACAGGCTACAATTTCCAGAAACAGGCCAACTGCATGTGGAAATGTAGGTATACGACAAAAGGGGCAAAAGATGGGTGTTTTAATAAATGGTGTTGGGGCACGCGAAGCCACATTAGGAAAGAGACGAAATTAGAGCCAGACCTCACAGTGTGCGTCAGAGTGAACTCCAAGACAAAAACAAAGTTAAACCATGAGAAGATTCCAAGAAAGCAGGAATCATTACTTTAACCTCCGCAGAAAGAAAAGGCTTCCTAAGCAAAAATTCAGAAAGGTGGTTAGATAAACTTCACTATTAAAAAAACTACGTGATTAAAAAACAGGCCGGGGCAGTGGCTCACAGCTGTGATTCCAGCACTTTGGGAGGCTGAGGTGGGGATATCGCTTGAGGCCTGAAGCTCAGGATCCACTTGGGAAACAGAGAGAGGCCTCACCTCTACAAAAAATTTTAAAAATTAACCAGGCGTGGCGGTGCGTGCCTATAGTCCCAGCAAGTTAGGAGGCTGGGATGGGAGGATCGCTTGAGCCCAAGAGATGGAGGCTGCAGTGAGCCAAGATCACGCCACTGCACTCCAGCCTGAGTGACAGAACAAGACATTATCTCAAAAAAAAAAAAAAAACAAAACAAATCTCCATAAGCAAAGTAAAAAATTAATAATGAGCTGGGAGAAAATTTGCTACTTCTGTCGGAAATATTAACAGCTATTTTTCAGATATCTAAAAAGTTCAACTCCAGAAAAAGCCCAAACATGCTACCAAAAAAAAGAACAAAAATATCAGTTTATATAGAGAACAGGCTCCAATGGCCCTCAGCACATATGTTCTCCTTTATATCTAATATCTAATTCAGACTGTACTGAAATACTATTTCTTTTTTTTTTTTTTTACTTCAAGTCCCGGGATACGTGTGCAGAACGTGCAGGTTTGTTCCATAGGTAGACATGTGCCATGGTGGTTGGCTGCACCCATCAACCCGTCATCTACGTTTCAAGCCCCGCATGCATTAGGTATTTGTCCTAAGGCTCTCCCTGCTCTTGACCCCGCCCCCCAACAGGCCCCTGTGTGTGATGTTCCCCTCCCTGTGTCCATGTGATCTCATTGTTCAACTTCCACTTATGAGTGAGAATATGCGGTGTTTGGTTTTCTGTTCCTGTGTGAGTTTGCTGAGAACGATGGCTTCCAGCTTCATCCATGTGCCTGCAAAGGACATGATCTCATCGTTTTTTATGGCTGCATAGTATTCCATGGAGTATTTTTCTTATTTATTTATTTATTTATTAGACAGAGTCTCGCTCTGTTGCCCAGGCTGGAATACAGTGGCACAATCTCGGCTCACTGCAACCTCCGCCTCCTGGGTTCAAGCGATTCTCCTGCCTCAGCCTCCCGAGTAGCTGGGACTACAGGCACCCGCCACCATGCCAGGCTAATTTTGTTTTTGTATTTTTAGTAGAGATGGGGTTTCACCATGTGAGCCAGGATGGTCTCGGTCTCCTGACCTCGTGGTCCACCTGCCTCGGCCTCCCAAAGTGCTGGGATGACAGGCGTGAGCTAACGTGCCCGGCCCCATGGTGTCTATGTGCCACATTTTCTTTCTCCAGTCTATCATTGATGGGCATTTGGGTTGGTTCCAAGTCTTCACTATTGTAAACAGTGCTGCAATAAACATATGTGTGCATGTGTCTTTATAGTACAATGGTAATGGGATTGCTGGGTGACATAGCAGAAGATCTCCCCATGGCATCTGCACACATTCAGGATTGATTCTGCTAGAAGGAATGGCTACCTTCACCTGGGTTTAGTTGCTGGGAAGATGCTCCACATGAATGAAAAGTCTCTTCTCTTCTGACGTATTTATGGCTGCTAAGGTTTTGACAAAAAGTTTCCGGAATGGCACTGCAGGCAGGAACGTTAGCTCCAACTCAATCTTCCTTTTATAGATACAAGATCTTCAGGACTCGATTATCGCAGAGACAGGAGGGGAGTGGGGATCCCCCAACGTGGCAACCAAGAACCTCATTTCCCATGGTTCTCGCTGCAAATCATGCTTTCACCCCTTACCTACTTAGCCTCCATTTGTCCCTGGTTAAAATGCGGGGGAACAGGTTTAGGATGCATTGTATGCAGTGGGAAAGGCTGCCTGTATAACGTCAGGACCACCACATGCTCTCGTCTTTACATGGATGAAATATGTCACAGCTCTGACTGTCAAAAACAAAACGCACAGAAAGCAGGCAATAGCCTGTTCTTTTTTTTGGAGATAGAGTCTTGCTCTTGTTGCCCAGGCTGGAGTGCAAAGCCATGATCTCATGATCTCAGCTCACTGCAACCTGCAACCTGCAACCTCCAACTCCCAGGTTCAAGCGATTCTCCTGCCTCAGCCTTCCAAGTGGCTGGGATTACAGGCGCCCGCCACCACGCCCGGCTAATTTATTTTTGATATTTTTAGTAGAGATGGGGGTTTCACATGTTGGCCAGGCTGGTCTCGAACTCCTGACCTCATGATCTTGAGCACACAGTCAGTCCTCATCTGTCACATCAAACCAAGGCTAAGGACTGGGTGCGGTGTCTCATGCCTGTAATCCCAGCACTTTGGGAGGCCGAGGCAGGCGGATCACGAGGTCAGGAGATCGAGACCATCCTGGCGAACACGGTGAAACCCCGTCTCTACTAAAAAATACAAAAAATTAGCCTGGCGTGGTGGCGGACGCCTGTAGTCCCAGCTACTCGGGAGGCTGAGACAGGAGATTGGCGTGAACCCGGGAGGCGGAGCTTGCAGTGAGCCGAGATCGCGCCACTGCACTCCAGCCTGGGCGACAGACCAAGACTCCGTCTCAAAAAAAAAAACCAAGGCAAAGAAGCAAACTTCACAGTTAACACATAACGGACCAGAAGAGAGGTTCCCAAACGTCCCCATTTCATAGCATACATGCTACCCAGAAAATCTGTTCACAGCACTCTACGCAAAAAAAAAAGTTTCTTTTATATATATATATATAACGTTTTTGATATATAAATAAATTTTACATACATTTTATAAAATATATTTTATAAATTTTATAAGTTTAAAATTATATAAATTTAAAAATATATTTTATAAAAGTGTAATATATAAAATATGTATTTTATATATTGTATAATATATAAAAACATATTTATATAATAAATTCATATCATATATTTATATTACATAAATATGTATCATACATTTATATTACATAAATATGTATCATACATTTATATTACATAAATATGTATCATATATTTATATTACATAAATATGTATCATATATTTATATTACATAAATATGTATCATATATTTATATAATAAATTAATTTTCCATATTTATATAATAAATTTATATTGTAATTAATATTAAAAATATATTTTTATATGACATATAATTTATATGTAATATATAATTTTATATTTTATAAAATTTTAAAAATACAAAATATGTATATTGTATATGCTATATAATATATAAAATACATATTTCATTAAATTTTATAAAATATGTAAAATCATATTTTTAATATGTATTTTTAAAAATCCAAAGTGATGGTGTTGAGAGGTGGGGTTTTTGGGAAGTAATGAGGTCATGAGAATGGAACCTGAAGCATGAGATGAGTGTCTTTACCTCAGGGGCCCCAGAGAGCTCCCTCACCCCTTCCACCATGGGAGGTCACAGCAAGAAGGCGCCATCTATGAACCAGGAAGTGGGTCCCCACCAGCCACTGAATCTGCCACTACTCAGGAGGCTGAGGTGGGAGGATCACTGGAGCCCAGGAGCTTGAGGCTGCAGTGAGCTATGATTGCACCACTGCACTCCAGCCTGGGTGACAGAACAAGACCCTGTCTCAAAATAAATAAATAAAAGAAAATAAGAATGAGTTTTAAAAAATAGAGCTTCCAGGAGTTGTGGACAATTTCAAATAATCTCATACTACACATAATTGGAATCCCCAAAGAAAACAGAGGGAATATTTTAAGGTGATGGCTGAAATTTTTGCAGAGAGAGGACAGAAGAATAATTTTAATTTCCTTCTCTGTGGCTTTGTGTATTTTCTAAATCTAAGTGGACATCAATTACTATCCTTTTATAATGAACCATTTTCTCAGTCAACACAGCCTTCCAAACACATATTTAATTTGCACAAACAAACAAGATATTTCATACTAATTTGACAAGAAAGCTCTGCCTAGTGCAGTAACAACTGACAATGAATAAACGTGTAACTTTTAAGAGGCAATCATTTGTGTTATTTAACATCAGACTGCTGTTTCCCACTGGTATTTTCATTAGATTTCTTTAAAAAGTATCTTTATCACAGTTCATGAATCTGCAGAATATAACGAATTTAAGTTGAGGCCAGGAAATATGCATTGACTTCTTATATTTCTCTAATGTCACATGTGTGCAGGAGGTCACCCCCCAGTAGAAGAGGTTCCCTGTACAGTGGGGTCCCCTGTGCAATGGGAGTGCCATTTTCATTCCGTTTTTTTGTCTCAAACACGGGGGGTCGAATCATGCACCTTTCTGCTTGTGACCATAGGAAAGCAGCCTTCATCTATTCTACACGGGTACATCACACACCGGGCCTCCATGGTTCTCCGGGCTGATGCCCAGCCTGCCTCCCACAGACGGCCAATGATGACTGAAGACAGATGCCTTGCTGTGAACTCTCTGCACACCATTGCCTGACCAGGTGCCAGGCATTAAGACAAGTGCCCCATCAATGTTCACTGACTGAATGAATCAGCTCACCCATCCATTGACGAGTCAATCAGAGATGAAAGGTTGACACTCCCTTCCTTGAAAGGGCAAGACAGATGGACTATGGACTGAACGTGTGTGTCTTCCCAAAATTCCTACGTTCAGTCCTCACCCCTGAGGTGATGGTGTTACGAGGTGGGGTCTTTGGAGGGTGATGAGGTCGTGAGGGTGGGGCTCCATCAACGGGATGAATGCCCCTTATAAAAGGGACCCCAGAGAGCTCCCTCGTCCCCTTCCACCATGTGAGGACACAGCTAGAAGGTGCCGTCTATGAACCAGGAAGCGGGTCCCCAGCAGACACTGCATCTGCCCTGCCTTGATCTTGGACTCCCAGCCTCCAGACCTGTGAGCAATAAACATCTGTCGTTTAAGCTACTCCATCTATGGTGTCTTTGTTATAGAAACCTGAAAGAACTAAGAAAAACTACAAATAACACTTGCTAGGTTCTCATCCCAGTCCCTCAGGAGCAGTTGATGCTCCAAGACTTTAAAAGGCAAACACAGCCAGGCGCAGTGGCTCAGGATTGTAATCCCAGGACTTTGCGAAGCCAAGGCGGGCGGATCACATGGTCAAGAAATCGAGACCATCCTGGCCAATATGGTGAAACCCCATCTCTACTAAAAATACAAAAACTAGCCAGGCGTGGTGGCTGGCACATGTAGTCCCAGCTACTCGGGAGGCTGAGGCGGGAGAATGGCGTGAACCCGGGAGGCGGAGTTTGTAGTGAGCTGAGATCGCGCCACTGCCCTCCAGCCTGGTGACAGAGAGAGACTCTGTCTACAAAATAAAATAAAAGAAGGGGTGGGGGCAAAGGGCAAATACAAGTCCAGGAATGAGCATGAAAGCTGCTGCATTGGCCAGGGTGATGGCTCACTCCTGTAATCCCAGCATGTTGGGAGAGAGACCGAGGTGGTAGGATTGCTCGAGGCCAAGATTTCAAGACCAGCCTGAGCCACATAACAAGACCCCATCTCCACATCCACAAAAATAAAGAAATAAAAATAAAAGATGCTGTATCATTTACACTCCCAGGAATACATGGCCAAGCAGAAGCTCACAGACTATCTGGTTCTGTGTGATCCCTTATTCCAGAGGCCCCCCACCCAGGACGGATCCGTAGCCCGTTAGAAACCAGGCCGCACAGCACGAGGTGAGTGGTGGGTGAGCAAGCGAAGCGTCATCTGTATTGACAGTCACTCCCCGTAGCTCTCATTACTGCCTGAGCTCCACCTCCTGTCAGATCAGCAGCGGCACTAGATTCTCACAGGAGTGCTATTGAGAAGCTGTTGTGAACTGTGTATGGGAGGGAATCTAGGTTACATGCCCCTTATGAAAATCTAATGCCTGATGATCTGTGTGTCTCCCATCAGCCCCAGATGTGACCATCTAGCTGCAGGAAAACAAGCTCAGGGCTCCCACTGATTCTTCTACATTACTGTGAGTTGTAGAATTATTTCATTCTATGTTACAATGGAATCATAATAGAAATAAAGTATGCAATCAGTGCAATGTGCTTGGATCATCCTGAAAGAATCCCCCATCCCCCATGGAGAAACTGTCTTCCACAAAACGGGTCCCTGGTGCCAAAAAGGTTGGGGACCACTGGTCTGGTCTAAACCTTCCACTTAGACCCAAAAAATAATTCTTTTTTTTTTTTTTTTTTTTTTTGAGACGGAGTCTCGCTCTGTCGCCCAGGCTGGAGTGCAGTGGTCGGATCTCGGCTCACTGCAAGCTCCGCCTCCCAGGTTTACGCCATTCTCCTGCCTCAGCCTCCCGAGTAGCTGGGACTATAGGCGCCCGCCACCTCGCCCGGCTAGTTTTTGTATTTTTAGTAGAGACGGGGTTTCACCGTGTTCGCCAGGATGGTCTCGATCTCCTGACCTCGTGATCTGCCCCTCTCGGCCTCCCATAGTGCTGGGATTACAGGCTTTAGCTACCACGCCCAGCCCCCCAAAAAATAATTCTACACCCTCCAAGTCATTTTCTCCCAATGTCAGGATGTACAATCCAAGAATCTCATCGGTTTCCCACCCAAATGCAAATTAGCGAATCGCGGTTTCCTGGAAATCATCTCCCCCTGGACAGCCAGATGGTGCTGGCACAGTTCTGACAGTAATAGCACCAATTTCATGAATGGGATTTGTGTTCTTATAAAAGCGACCCCAGAGAGCTCCTCACTCCTTCCACCCTGTGAGGACACAATGAGAAGGTACCATCTACGAACCAGGAAGCCCGCTCCAGACACTGAGTATCTTGCGTGCCTTGATGGTGGGCTTCCAGCCTCCGGAACTGTGAGCCATAAATGTCTGTAGTTTATAATCCACCCAGGCTATGATATTTTTGTTGTAGCAGCCTGAATGGGACTAAGAAAAGATGCAAATAACACTTCCCAGGTCCTCGTCCCCGTCCCTGAGGTGGGGCTGGAAATCTTAGCCCTTTCTGAGGCACAGCCCAAGACAGTTTTTTTTGCAATAGATTTATTCCATCAGCAGCTCTCTCTGCATTTTACGGAGCTGAAGTGAAGAGTGCACACAGCCTCTTGGAGAGGTGAGTGGAAACCATTGGCCCTGGGTCATCACTGAGGATATGAATTTCAAACTAGATGACACAGTTTGGACAGACAGTTTGGGCCAACAGATTTAATCCATCAGCAGTTCTCTCTGCATTTTACGGAGTTGAAGTGAAGAGTCCACACAGCCTCTTGGAGAGATGAGGAGAAACCATTGGCTGTGGGTCCTAACTGAGGATACCCATTTCAAACTAGATGACATAGTTTGGATGTGCGTCCCCACCCCATCTCATGTGGAATTGTAATCCCCTGTGTTAGAGGTGGGGCCTGGTGGGAGATGACTGGATCATGGGCGGGGGTGGGGGTTCTCATGAATGGTTTTGCATTATCCTCTTGGTGCTATTTTCATGAAAGTGAGTGAGTGACTACGAGACCCGGTTGTTTAAAAGTGTGTGGCACCTCCTCTCTCTCTTGCTTCGGCTCCCACCGTGTGAGACGTGCCTGCTTTCCCTTCACTTTCCTCAGTGATTGTAAGGTTCCTGAGGCCTCCCGAGAAACCTACCAGAAGCGTCCATGCTCCCTGTACAGCCCACAGAACTCTGAGCCAAAGAAATCTCTTTTCTTTATAAATTACCCAGCCTCAGGGATATTTTTATAGCAGTGCCAGAATGGACGAATCCGCTGGACTTTAATGTCCTTACAGCTTGCAATAGGGAGTGTCAGGGCCAGGGTGGGAAGAAACAGTGAACAAAATTGGTAGAACCCCAAGTCCCTAAATGAACAGTCCAATCAAAGGAGCCCAGCTTATGTCTACATTATATGTTAGGAATTCTTGAATGCATCTTGTTAAAAAAAAAAAAAAATTCTGGTTTCAAGGGAAAAAAACAGTCATTACTAGACATGTGGCAGATGTTTGTCAAGAGCTATAAAACCACCTTGCAAAGCAAAAGCAAATCAAGAGAGGAAGCACTGAGAATGATGAGATCTAAAGTCAGGAATTATATAGTCTCCCCCAGAAATAAAATGCCCTGGTTAGTAAAGATGGAAATAAAATTGGTTTACAGGGAAAAATGACAGCCATATAGGGAAACAGATGACCATATCTAAACGAACACGTGGATGACTCTACACTGAAACACAGTTCCGCTCTGCGAGACATTAACAAAAGTACCAACAGCGTGAAAAACGACATCAACAGGTTTAAGTCTTTGAGTCTTGTTTCTGGACCGTAAAATTAAAACGGAAAACCGTTCTGCAAGAAAACATTAAAGGGTCCCTTCTTCAAGACCTTTACCCCTTCTACATGGTAGCTGCCCTTTGGAGAAGTAGCACTGAGAGTTTTATAACTTCAAAGCTTGAATGACAGGGAGAGAGAGAGAAAGTGAACAAGAGAAAGGGAGAGAGAGAGCGAGAACTGAAAAAGAGAAAGAGAAACGAAAAAGAGAGAAAGAGAGAGCAAAACAAGTGAAAAAGAGAGAGAGAGAGAGGAAGAGAATGAACAGCTTAAAAGAAATGAGGATTCCCCTGCTCGCGCTCCCTGGAACAGCCCCAGTGGGCACATTCTCCATCCAATGACCCTCAGCTTCTACCGGTTCCCATCCCAACAGGCACAGTGGTGACATGAAAGGAACCTGCCTGCTTTGTGCTCCTCCAAGCTCTGAGCTCAGCTGTCCGTGGCACACCACCCCGCAGCCTGCGCCACTCATCTCAGAGTTACCTCCTTTCTATGTCTCCACGCTGAGCCCAAGGGATACCCAGAGAAAAGGAACCAAAAGTTCTCGCCTGGAGGGTATGACCGGCAGTCCGTGATTCCTTTCTCCCCCACCCCTGAAAACATCCAGCTTGCTTTTCTGATGTTTTCTTGAGAAAGAAGTACCGACACCATTCTTGAAATAGGTTTTGCATTTAGGTGGGTTATAGGACTGAGCCAAAACTAAGACCCAGAGACAAAGTCAGTGACATGGTTTGGCTGCGTCCCCACCCCAATCTCATCTTGAATTGTAGTTCTCATAATTCCCACAGACTGTGGGAGGGACCTGGGGGGAGGTCATTGAATCAGGGGGCAGGTGTTTCCCATGCTGTTCTTGTGATAGTCTTATGAGATCTGATGGCTCTAAAAAGGGAAGTTCCCCTGCACACGCTCTCTCTCTCTCTCTTGCCCGTCACCGTGTAAGAGAAGACATCCCTAGCTCTTCCACCATGATGGTGAGCCTTCCCCAGCCACGTGGAACTGTGAGTTCATTAAACCTCTTTCCTTTGTAAATTGCCCCGTCTCAGGTAAGTGTTCATGAGCAGCATGAGAACAAACGAATACAGTCAGAAACGTCCCAGCCTCTGAGGAAAGACACAGGGAGTTCAGTTTACGACGAGTGAGCAAATTGCCACAAAACACAGGCAGCCAGAAGGAGCTCTGGGAAATCCGTGCAGGGGCCCAGAGACTCTTTTAAATATTTCTAAAAACAGTGAGCATTTCCTGCAAATCAAAACCACCATCAGATACCAACTCACGCCAGTTAGAATGGCGATCATTAAAAAGTCAGGAAACAACAGATTCTGGAGAGGATGTGGAGAAATAGGAACACTTTTACACTGTTGTTAGGAGTGTAAATTAGTTCAACTATTGTGGAAGACAGTGTGGCGATTCCTCAAGGATCTAAAACTAGAAACACCATTTGCCCCAGCCATCCCATTAGTGGGTATATACCCAAAGGATTATAAATCATTCTACTATAGAGACACATGCACACGTGTATTTACTGCGGCACTATTCACAATAGCAAAGACTTGGAACTAACCCAAATGTCCATCAATGATAGACTGGATAAAGAAAATGTGGCACATACACACCACGGAATACTATGCAGCCATTAAAAAGAATGAGTTCATGTCCTTTGAAGAGACAATGGATGAAGCTGGAAACCGTCATTCTCAGCAAACTAACACAAGAACAAAAAACCAAACTCCGCATGTTCTCACTCATCAGTGGGAGTTGAACAATGAGAACACATGGACACAGGGAGGGGAACATCAAACACTGGGGCCTGTCGGCGGGTGGGGAGCTAGGGGAGGGAGAGCATTAGGAGAAATACCTCATGTAGATGATGGGTTGATGGGTGCAGCAAACCACCATGGCACGTGTATACCTGTGTAACAAACCTGCACGTTCTGCACATCTATCCCAGAACTTACAGTATAATAAAAAAAAAAAAAAAGAAGAAGAAGAAGAAAAGAAAAAAAATAGGAAAAAAAAAAGGCATACCAGAGACTGGGTAATTTATAAAGGAACGAGGTTGCATTGACTCACAGGTCTGCATGGCTGGGGAGCCATCAGGAAACTTCACATCATAACAGAAGGGGAGCAAGGCATATCTCACATGGCGGCAGGATAGACAGAGAGAGAGCCAAGAAATCCACACACTTTTACCATCAGATCTTGTGAGAATTCCCTCACTATCACGAGAAAAGCATGGGGGAAACCACCCCCATAATCCAATCACCTCCACCAGGTCCTTCCCTTGACATGTGGAGATCACTTCAAGATGAGATTTGGGCGGGGACATACAGCCAAACCATATCAAGCCCCCCAAAGTGCTGGAATTAGAGGCATGAGCCACCGCACCTGGCCAACATCCCCCTTTCTATAAGGACACTAGTCATGTTGAATCCGGGTTCACCCTAGTGGCCTTTGCTTAATTTGATCATCTGCAATGAACTTACCATCAAATAAGGTCATATGCACAGGTTACTTGGGGTTAAGACTCCAATTAATCTTTTTATGGGAACCTAATTTGAACCCTAACACCCTGATGAACACACATACACACACACACACACACACACACACAAGCAGAGGTTTGAATACATACACACGCACACAGACACACAAGCGGAGGCTTGAACAAATACACACACACAGATACACCAGGGGCTGGGCATGGTGCCTCACACCTGTAATCCCAGCACTTTGGGAGGCTGAGGCGGGCAGATCACGAAGTCAGGAGTTCAACACCAGCCTGGTGAAACCCATGTCTACTAAAAATACAAAAAATTAGCCAGGTATGGTGGCAGGTGCCTGCACTCCCAGCTATTCGGGAGGCTGAGGCAGGAGAGTCACTTGAAACTGGGAGGCGGAGGTGGCAGTGAGCCGAGATTGCGCCACTGCACTCCAGCCTGGGTGACAGAGACAGACTCTGTCTCAAAAGAAAAAAAGAAAGACGCACCAGGAGTGGTGGGAGAGAGCTCCTTAGGAGGATGGACGAGCCACGTGCATTCCCTCCCCAATTTTGTCTCCATGACTTTGCTCTGTTGTACTGAGAATCCCTCCCAGCCCCCGACTAAAGCCCAATTGCACACAGATGTCATCGCTCTCACCTCCCATTTTTTTTTTTTTTTTTTTTTTTTTGAGATGGAGTCTCGCTCTGTCACCGGGCTGGAGTGCAGTGGCACAATCTCAGCTCACTGCGACCTCCGCCTACCGGGTTCAAGGGATCCTCCTGCCTCAACCTCTGGAGTAGCTGGGATTATAGGCACGTGCCACCACACCCAGCAAATTTTTGTAACTTTTGTAGAGACGGGATTTCACCATGTTGGCCAGGCTGGTCTCGAACTCCTGACCTCAAGTCATCTGTCTGCCTCAGCCTCCCAAAGTGCTGGGACGACAGGAGTGAGGCAGTGCGCCCGGTCCAGCCCCCATCATCTTTTCATCATGTGTTCATCGCGGACTCATAGATGGCCAGTGCATCTGCCTCTGGCATCACAGAATTAGTGCTGTTTCTGGCTGCAACTTGATCTCAGCTGCAGCAGCCGTGACTGGGCACCCCATGCCAGCTGCTCCTGTCTGGACAGCTGCTGGATGTGTCGCAAGTTATGAAGGATAGTGACACTATTTACAGTAGCAAAGACATAGAGTCCACCCAAATGCCCATCAATGATAGACTGGACAAAGAAACTGTGGTTCACAGACACTGTGGAATACTATGCAGCCATAAAAAAAGAACAAGATCATGTCCTTTGCAGGGACATGGATGGAGCTGGAAGCCGTTATCCTCAACAAAGTCACGCAGGAACAGAAAACCCAACACGGCCTGTTCCGTTATAAGTGGGAGCTGAATGATAAGAACACATGGACACAGGGAGGGGAACCACACACAGTGGTGCCTGTTGAGGGGTGAGGTCGGGGGAGAGAGAGCATCAGGAAGAATAGCTAACGGATGCTGAGCTTCATACCTAGGTGATGGGTTGATCTCTGCAGCAGAGAACCATGGTGCATGTTTACCTGCGTAACAAACCTGTACATCCTATACATGGACCCCGGAACTTCAATAAAAGGTGAAGACGAAAACCAAAAGGAGAGTGAGCCTTTGCACCGTGGAAATGCTGCTGTCTGCTACTTTCTTTCCTCCTGAGTTCGGGGAGTTTTGCAGCCTCACAGCTCAACAAGGCCAGGCAAAGCTGCTCTCTGCCGGGTTTGTTTGTAGTTAACCACACAAGTCAAGCAAGAAGAAAGGTCACCGACGTCTCTGAGGGTTACACAGTTGGCAAAATGCATGATGTTGGTGGGGTGAGATGAGAGACGGTTCCCTTCCAGGCCCTGAGCTATGTTTAGAACTCTCCCAGCTCACTGTCCTAATTTTAACAGTCTAACTTGGAGGGCTGACCTCGGGGGCAGCCAAGATTTTGGGAAGCTACAAAAATAACAGGTCTCTACACACACAGCTCGCTGCGAAGGAAACCAGCAGTGGTTCAAGTGTGTAAAAATTAAATCGTACAGATAGTAGACGGAAACGGGGTGGTTGTCGTAGTCATTTCTTAAGATATAATCCAAATAGAGGCCAGGCCCAGTGGCCCACGCCTATAATGCCAGTGCTTTGGAAAGCTGAGCAGAAAGGGTCACTTGAGCCCAGGAGTTCCAGACCAGCGTGGGCAACATCGCAAGACCCCATCTCTCCAAGAAAATCAAAAAAAGTAGTTGGGTGTTGTGGGAGTACCTATAGTCCCAATGACTCAGGGGGCTGAGATGGGAGGATCACTGGAGCCCAGGAGTTTGAGTCTGCAGTGAGCTGTGATGGCGCCACTGCACTCCAGCCTAGGCAACAGAGGGAGACCCTGTATCAAACACAAACAAAGATACCATCGCCATCGAATGACAGGTACCAGAGGCTGCAAAGGAGGCGGAGAGGATAACGAGGGGTTGGTTAATGGGTACACACGTACAGTTAAATAAAAGGACTAACTTCTCATGTCTGATATCACAGTACAGGGACGACAGTCAACAAGAATATATTGGATATTTCAAAGTAGCTAGAAGATTTGAAACGTTCCCAGCACAAGGAAAATGATCAATGGGGTCGCACGCAGTGGCTCACGCCTGTCATCCCAGCACTGTGGGAGGTCAAGGCAGGCAGATCACCTGAGGTCAGGAGTTCGAAACCAGCCTGGCCAACATGGTAAAACCCCATCTCTACTAAAAATACAAAAATTAGCCGGGCTTGGTGGCAGACACCTGTAGTCCCAGCTACTTGGGAGGCTGAGAGAGGAGAATCATTTGAACCTAGGAGGCAGAAGTTACAGTGAGCCGAGATCACGCCACTGCACCTCCAGCCTGGGTGACAGAGTGAGACTCTGTCTCAAAAAAAAAAAAAAAAAAAAAAAAGCAAAGAAAAATAATCAATGTTGGAGGTGATGAATACCCTAAACACCCTGCTTTGATCATCAGACCATAAATGTGAACAAATAGTCATAAAGAAATCAGAGTCATATGTATCAGAATATCCCATGTACCACACAAATATGTACAACCATTATGTATCAACAGAAAGTTAAAAATACATGTAATCTCATGTTGAAGACGGCTTTTCTAAAAAAAAAAAAAAAAAAAAAAAAAAAGCACAAGTTTTGGAAGAAAAACTATATACCTGATCACATAAAAATGTTCAAATTCTATGTAATCAAAAGTGCCTCAAATAACATCCAAAGGCCAATGACAAATTGGCAGCCCACGGATAAAGGAATTGCTTTTTTGTCTATAAAGAGCTCTTCTAACCAAATCCCAGCCCTCCCCCCATGGGCAAAGGAAATGAAGATGCAATTTGGATATATGAAATAAAATATAAGCATATGAAACAACGTTCGGTCTCGCTCACAATGAAATAATGAATATAGCAATGACGAGCTGTCATCAATCAGACAGAACAGGTTAAAGAGCAGGGTTGTATCCAGAATGCGTATGCCTTGGAGAAGTTACAAGTTTACATACTCAGTTCAAAGGCGCCCACCAAGACTGTATTTTCTCAGGAGAGAAGTTGACAAGGACTCCTGAAAGGTGACAGGCAGCCACGTCTGGTAGCTTATGCCTGTAATCCCAACACTCTGGGAGGCCAAGGGTGGGAGGATCCCTGGAGGCTAGGAACGTGAGGTCAGCCTGGGCAACAGAGCAAGACCCTATCTCTATAAGAATAAAAATAAATTAGCCAGATGTGGTGATGTTCGCCTGTAGTCCCAGCTACTCTGGAGGCTGAAATGGGAGGATCACTGGAGCCCAGGAGGTGGAGGCTGTGGTGAGCTATGATTGCACCACTGCACTCCAGTCTGGGTGACAGAGCAAGATGATGTCTCTTTAAAAAAAAAAGGAAAAAAAATTGACATGCATTTTCTTGTTGGCTCAGCCATTCCACTTCCAAGAATTAGTTGCACAGATACACTCCCACACATACGTAAAGATATGCAAGAAAACCGTTCGTGGCCACCTTCTTGAGAATCAAACACCATTGAGTTTGATTGCCATTTTATAAAAGACTTTTTGCAGGTGTTATTTAAAGGGAAACGTCTTATTGTTCTGAGCAACAGCTTGGCTGGTTCTCCCGGGAATTCTACGGAGTGAGGGGAACACAAGACATAGGCGATTTGAAAGGGGTTACAGTCTGTATGACTTCATTTATATGACATTCTGGAAATGAGAAAAGGTACAGAAGTAGAGAACAGACTAGTAATTCTCAGGGGTTCAGGGAGGGAGGGGAGATTGAGTAGGATGCAGGTTGGCAGAGGCACAGAGAGAAACGGGAGGGATTGTTTGGTGAAAGAAATGCCCTGTGTGTTGACGACGGTGCTGGACTCACAAACCTGCACACACCATGAAATTGCACAGAACTCTGTACAAAAACACACATGGATACACGTAAAACCCAAGCTCAATGCCTTACTGCCTGAATGTCAACATCCTCCTTCTGACATGGTATTTACTGCTTTCCAAGATGTTATCACTGGGGGAAGTAGACACAAGATTCTTTCATATTATTTCTTACAACCACTCGTAAATCTACAATGATCTCAAAGTAAAAACTTTAATTGGAAAAAAAAAAAAAAAAGAAGAAGAAGTCGAGGCCGGAAGCAGTGACTCATCCCTGGAATCCCAACGCTTTAGGAGGTCAGGGTGAGACCATCACTGGAGGCCAGGAGTTTGAGATTAGCTTGGGAAACACAGCAAGACCCCATCTCTACGAAGAAATTGAAAACTTAGCCAGGCTTGGTGGCTTGCACGTGTAGTCCCAGTTATGTGGGAGGCTGAGGTGGGAGGATAGTTTGAGCCTTGTTGCGGGAAGTCAAGACACCCCAAACGGAGGGACCGGCTGAAGCCACGGCAGAAGAACATACATTGTGAAGATTTCATGGACATGTATTAGTTCCCCAAATTAACACTTTCATAATTTCTTAGGCCTGTCTTTACTGCAGTCCCTGAACATAAATCGTGGAGATTTCAAGCACACTTCTCACTTCCCCAATCAGTACTCTTGTGATTTCCTATGCCTGTCTTTACTTTAATCTCTTAATCCCGTCATCTTCGTAAGCTGAGGATGTATGTCGCCTCAGGACCCTGTGATGATTGCGTTAACTGCACAAATTGTTTAAACAATGTGCAATCGGGCCACCTTGGAAAACGAACTGGATAACAGCAATGTTCAGGGAACAAAGGAGATAACCATTAGGTCCGGCTGCCTGAGAGCCGGGCAGAACAGAGCCATATTTCTCTTCTTTCAAAAGCAAATCAGAGAAATAGCGCTGAATTCTTTTTCTCAGCAAGGAACATCCCTGAGAAAGAGAATGCGTTCCTAGGGGGAGGCCTCTAAAATGGCCGCTCTGGGGACGTCTGTCGTTTACGGTTGCAGATAAGGGATGAAACAAGCTCCAGTCTCCTGTAGCGCTCCCAGGCCTATTGGGATGAGGAAATTCCCGCCTAATAAATTTTGGTCCGACCGGTTGTCTGCTCTCAAACCCTGCCTCCTGATAAGATGTTATCAGTGACAATGCGTGCCGAAACTTCATTAACAATTTTAATTTCGCCCGTCCAGTGGTCCTGTGATCTCGCCCTGCCCCTACTTGCCCTGTGATATTTTAGTACCTTGTGAAGCATGTGGTCTCTGTGACCCACACCCTATTCGTACACTCCCTCCCCTTTTGAAAATCCCTAATAAAAACTTGCTGGTTTTGCAGCTTGGCGGGCATCACGGAACCTGCTGACATGTGATGTCTCCCCCGGACACCCGGCTTTAAAATGTCTCTCTTTTGTACGCTTTCCCTTTATTTCTCAGACCAGCGGACACTTAGGGAAAAAAGAAAAGGACCCATGTTGAATTATCAGGGGCAGGTTCCCCCAATAGAGCTGAGGAGTTGGAGACTGCAGTAAGCTATGATTGCATCACTGCACTCCAGCCTGGGCAACAGAGTGAGATCCTGTCTGTAAAATAAATGAATAAATAAGTAAGTAAATAAATAAACCTATGCTTATGTCATATGATAGTTCATTTTAAAAAAATAGGAAAAACAAAAGTCCTATCCTTCTTTATCCTAGTACAGTTGTTTTGAAAATATCTATATGTTTTATGGGGACCGGGTGCAGTGGCTCACGTCTGTAATCCCAGCGCTTTGGTAGGCCGAGGCAGGTGGATCATGAGCTCAGGAGTTCGAGACCAGCCTGACCAACATGTGAAACCCCATCTCTACTAAAAATACAAAAATTAGCCAGGCATGGTGGCACACACCTGTAATCCTAGCTACTCAGGAGGTTGAGGCAAGAGAATCATTTGAACCCGGGAGGCAGAGGTAGTAGTGAGTTGAGATCGCACCACTGCACTCCAGCCTGGGTGACAGAGGGAAACTCCATCTCAATAAATATATATATATAAATATATATATATATATATATATATATATATATAAATATATATATATATATATATATATATATATATATATATATATATTATTATTGATAGGGTCTTGCTCTGTCACCCAGGCTGGAGTGCAGTGGTAAAAACACAGCTCACTGCAGCCTCAAACTCGCAGACTCAAGCAATCCTCCTGCCTCAGCCTCCCAGGCAGCTGGGACTACAGGTACGTGCCAGCACATCTGCCAATTTTTTAAAACAATTTTTGTAGAGACAGGGTCTTGCTCCGTTGCTCAGGCTGATCTCAAAGTCCGTTGCTCAGGCTGATCTCAAAGTCCTGTTTTCAAGTGATCCTCCTGCCTGAGTCCCACAAGCAGCTGGGACTACAGGTGTGTGCCACCATGCCCCACTCGTTTATTTTTATTTTTGTAGAGATGGGGTCTCGCTATGTGGGCCAAGCTGATCTCAAACTCCTGGCCTCAAGTGATCCTCCCGCCTTGGCCTCCCAAAGCGTTGCAATTCCAGGCATGAACCTGTCATTGTGGCCACCAGTCCCACTATCATGTCCTCCATCAATCAAGCTTCTGGACTTTCTTTTACGTTTGTATGTCTTCCCTAGTGGAGACATGTATACACTGCCTTGAATCCTTTTCAATCCTTTCTTTTTCTTCTTTTTTTTGTTTGAGACAGAGTCTTGCTCAGTCGCCCAGGCTGGAGAGCAGGTGTGATCTCAGCTCACTGCAAGCTCCGCCTCCCGGGTTCACACCATTCTCCTACCTCAGCCTCCCGAGTAGCTGGGACTACAGGCACCGGCCACCATGCCCAGCTAATTGTTTTGTATTTTTAGTAGAGACGGGGTTTCATCGTGTCAGCCAGGACGGTCTCGATCTACCGACCTTGTGATCCGCCTGCCTCAGCCTCCCGAAGTGCAGGGATTTGTAAGTCATATATTCATTCCTTCCCTCGTTAAATTGCTCATTAACATGCTCCAATCAGAAATAACAAGGAGGCGTTATTCCTCAACTTCTCTCCTTACAGTAAGCAATCGAAAAGGTCCTCGGCCGGGTCCGGTGGCTCAAGTCTATAATCCCAGCACTTTGGCAGGCTGAGGCGGGCACATCACTACATCAGGAGTTCAAGACACCAGCCTGGCCAACAAAGCAAAACCCCGTCTCTACTAAAAATACAAAAATTAGCCAGGCGTGATGGCGCGCCCATGTGGGCCCAGCTACTCAGGAGGCTGCGGTGGGAGGATTGCTTGAGCCCGGGAGGTCAAGGCTGCAGTGAGCCATGTTCATATCAGTGCACTCCAGCCTAGGTGACAGAGCAAGACCCTGTCTCAGGGAAAAAAAAGAGAAAGAAAGAAAAGAAAGAAGAAAAAAAAGCATCATTTCTTTGTCGATATACCATTGCTTCCTGAGACAGAGACAGAGAGAGAAAGAGTGCGTGTGTGTCATGTCACTTAACCACAAGAATTAAGAAGCTTAAAAGTCCAATTCACGAAAACTGACTGGCAGAACAAAATATGGCAACCATTCTAGGCGAACCTGCGATGAAGCACCTCGAAGCCTTCATAAGCATGTGTGCTATTGGATAACCATGGAAAAAAAACTGAATTCTGGCCGGGTGCGGTAGCTCACGCCTGTAATCCCAGTACTTTGGGAGGCCGAAGCAGGAGAATCACTTGAACCCAGGAGGCGGACATTGCAGTGAGCCGAGATCACACCACTGCACTCCAGCCTGGGTGACAAGAGCGAGACTTCGTCTCAAAAAAAAAAAAAAAAACAAAACCAAAAAAAAGCCAAAAAACTGAATGGTGATTTCAGGAACAGAATGATGTAGGAGTACTGGACTGCAGAGGAGAGGGAGGGGAGGGCAGCTGGAGGTTCACATATTCACACATTACAGAATGTGTGTACATATATATACACATATGCATTCATCTTAAAGTAAGATTGACAGCAAAGCATCAATAAAGACCTGCAAACTGGCCAGGTGCAGTGGCTCACACCTGTAATCCCAAAACCTTGAGAGGCTGAGGTGGGTGGATCATGAGGTCGAGAGTTCAAGACCAGCCTGGCCAACATGGTAAAATCCCATCTCTACTAGAAATACAAAAATGAGCCCTGCGTGATGGCAGGCATCTGTATCCCAGCTACTCAGGAGGCTGAGGCAGGAAAATTGTTTGAACCCAGCAGGCAGAGGTTGTAGTGAGCTGAGACAGCACCATTGCACTCCAGCCTGGGCAATGCAGCGAGACTTTGTCTCAAAAAAATAAAGAAAAAAGAGAAAAAAGCTTAAAAAATAAAATGACATAAAAGCTTAAAACATAAAATTTAAGAGGTCATTCATTTCAGGAGCAGACTGATCTAGGAGTACTGGACTGCAGAGGAGAGAGAGGGAGAGAGCAGCTGGAGTTTCATATATTCACACATTACAGAATGCATATACATATATATATATACACATTCATCTTAAAGTAAGAGTGACAGCAAAGCATCAATAAAGACCTTCAAACCATACTGCGACAAGTTCTTTTTTCCAGTGGTCCTTAATCTTTTTGGCACCAGGAAGCAGTTTCACCGACAACTATTTTTGCACTGATGTGGGGTGGGGTATGGTTTGGGGATGATTGAAGCACGTTCTATTTCTCGTGCACTTTATTTCTGTTAGTGTTACATTGTAAAAGAGAATGAAGTCATTATGAAACTCACCATCCTGTAGAATCAGTGGAGCCCTGAGTTTGTTTTCCTGCCACTAGATGGTCCCATGTGCGGGTGATGAGAGCCAGTGACAGATCATCAGGCATTAGATTTTCATAAGGAGCACGCCGCCTAGGTCCCTCGCACGCTCAGTTCACAGTAGGGTTCGTGCTCCTATGAGAAGCTAATGCTACCGCTGATCTCACAGGAGGCAGAGCTCAGGAGGTAATACGAGTGATAGGGAGGGGCCGTCAATACAGATGAAGCTTTGCTCACGCACGCGCTACTCACCTCCTGCTGCACAGCCCAGTTCCTAAAAGGCTGGGGCCCGGTACTGGATGCGAGGATGAAAGGATTCAAGAGATGCTAGAATTCATTAAAATGGGTCCACGGATGCTCTGCATTCTTCACACTCTCCAATTAATCTTATGAATTCAGCACTGAGTCAGTGGAGATCACAGTGAGCCCCACGGCGGATTTACCCACTTTCAAAATGAACAGAATGCAGAAAGGAAGACAACGTCAGTAGCATCTATTATCAAAGCTTGCCAATGGCTGTACCCACACAAGGAAGACAGGTGTGTCTGTTTTCTTATTTGTTGGTTACATTTCTGCTTTTTTCTTTATCTTTTTCTTTTTTTGAGACAAGGTCTCACTCTTTCACCCAGGCTGGAGTGCAGGAGGCAATCGTGGCTCACTGCAGACTCAACTTCCCAGGCTCAACCAATCCTCTCATCTCAGCCTCCTAAGTAACTGGGACTACAGGTGCACACCACCATGCCCAGCTAATTTTTGTCATTTTTGTAGAGACAGGGTCTCCGCATGCTGCCCAGGTTGGTTTCGAACTCCTGGGCTCAAGCAATCCACCCACCTTGGCCTCCCAAAATGCTGGGATTACACGCAGAAGATGCCTCATCCAGCCCATTTTGGCTTTTTAAAATTTTTTCTTTTCTTTTTTTTTTTTGGAACGGAGTCTTGCTCTGTCACCCAGGTTGGAGCGCAGTGGTGGGATCTCTCGCCGAGTCTTCTAGCCTACATCTTTCTCCCATGCTGGATGCTTCCTGCCGTCAAACATCAGACTCCAGGGTCTTTGGGTTTTGGACTCTCGGACCTACACCAGTGATTTGCCTGTTGGACTGTTGGACCTTCGACCACAGACTAAAGGCTGCACTCTCGGCTTCCCTACTTTTGAGGTTTGGGCCTCGGACTGGCTTCCTGGCTCCTCAGCGTGCAGACGGCCTATTGTGGGACTTCACCTTGTGATCGTGTGAGTCAGTTCTCCTAAGAAACTCCCCTTTATATAAACACCCATCCTATTTGTTCTATCCCTCTAGAATACCCTGACTCATACTATATAAGGTGTTTCTCGTAGCAAAGAGCCTGAACTAGCTGTGGGTGCCTGTTGTCTGGAAACTCTGGCCTGGCTAAGAGAGTGAATTCCTGCGTGAGAAAAGCCACCAGCTGATTTAGCAGCGATGCCAAGAAAAATGCCAAAATCCACAAAGCCATCCCGACACTCAGATTACATGGAAGCCTGGCCAGACAGGTGAGACTTGCTTGTTTAATGCACACGTAGGATGATCTCTGAGATGAGCAACAGCATGGGGAGGGGCCCAGGCAGAGGAATGCCAGCAGTGCCAGAAAAGCAAGACAAGACACCAGCATCGAGGCTACTATCACACAGTTGCAATAATCTATCATCTATCACCTACCTATCTATGTGTTTCAGTTTATCATCTAGCTATCATCTCTCTAGCCATCCATCTACTTGTCATCTATCAACCTTTCATCCATCATCTATTACCTACCATCCACCTGTCCATCTACCCATTATCTATTTATCTATGATCTCTTTATCCACCATCTATCACTTGATCTATTAGCTCTCATCTGTCATCTGTCTATTATCAGCCATCTCTCATCTATCACCTACCTATCATCTATCAACTGTGTATCAGTTTACCACCGATCATCTAAGTATCCATCTACCCATCACCTATTTATCTATCTCTCTCATCTATCCTTCTATCATCTATATCTATCCATCATCTATTTCTCTATCATTTATCACTTTATTATCATCATCTATCATTTACTTATCATCTACCTGTGTATTATCTATCACCCAACAATCATCTATCATCTATCTATTATCACCCATCTATCATCTACCTATCATCTACTGTGTATCAACTTATCATCTACCTGCTATCTATCTATCTATCTACCTAGGCATCAATTCCATCTATAATCTACCTATCTATCCATCTGTCTGTGGCAGTGCTTCTCAATTTATCATCTCCCTGTCATCTGTCTATCTATCCGTCTATCTATCATCCATGTATCTATCTACCTATGCATCTACTCCACCTGTAATCTATCTAGCTAGCTACCTCTTTTTTTATTCTTTTTGAGATGGAGTCTTGCTCTGTTACCCAGGCTGGAGTGCAGTGGCGCGATCTCGGCTCACCACAACCTCCATCTCCTGAGTTCAAACCATTCTCCTGCCTCAGTCTCCTGAGTAGCTGGGATGACAGGCGCCCGCCACCACACCCAGCTAATTTTTGTAGTTTTAGTAGAGACGGAGTTTCACCTTGTTGGTCAGGCTGGGCTCAAACTCCTGACCTCATGATCCGCCCGCCTCGGCCTCCCAAAGTGCTGGGATTATACGCGTGAGCCACCGTGCCCGGCCGGTACCATATTTTCTTTATCCAGTCTACCGTTGACAGGCACTGGCACTTAGCTTGAGTCCATGTTTTTGCTATCATGAGAAGAGCTGTGATGAACATACGAGTGCCTATCATCTATTATCCACCTGTTATCTATCTATTAACTGTCAATTAGTCATCTATCTGGAATAGATCATTGATAGACAAGACAGCTGATGGACAGGCTTTCACGTGGAAACTCATCAAAGATATTTTTCAGGGATGGATTCCAAGTCATTTGCAGCAAACAGCAGGAACAGGCCAAGGGGTGTATCCCAGACACAAACCAAGAGGCCCACCCAGCTTGGCAGGGGAAGCCGGGGGCCACTTATCACACCTGAACCATGAACCAAGCACAGCAACCAAGAAAACCAATGAATGTGACTTGTGGAGACCTGAAAAACCTCTTTGCTACGTTTCCACATCAAAGTCTATCCACCATCTCTCTGGTCTATCAATGATCTACCATAGATAGATGACTAATTGACGGTTCATAGATAGATCATCGGTAGATAATAGATGATAGACAGACGATATGGACTTGTATGTTCATCGCAGCACTACTCACAATAGCAAAGACATGGAATCAACCTAAATGACCATCAATGCTAGAGTGGATAAAGAAAACGTGGTGGTCAGGTGCGGTGGCTCACGCCTGTAATCCCAGCACTTTGGGAGGCCGAGGCGGGCAGATCACGAGGTCAGGAGATCCAGACCTTCCTGGCCCACACGGTGGAACCTCATCTCTACTAAAAATACAAAAATTGGCTGGGTGTGGTGGCGCGTGCCTATAGTCCCAGCCACTGGGGAGGCTGAGGCAGAAGAATCCCTTGAACCCGGAAGGCAGAGGTTGCAGTTAGCTGACATCACACCACTGCACTCCAGACTGTCAACAGGGCGAGAGAGAAAAGAAAGAAAGGAAGAGAGAGGGAGGGAGGGAGGGAGGGAGGGAGGGAGGAAGGAAAGAAGGAAGGATTGCTGGGTATGTACCCAAAGGAATATAAACCATTTTATTATGAAGATACATGCGTGCATATGTTCATTACAGCACTATTATAATAGCAAAGACATGGAACCAACCTAAGTGCCCTTCTATGGTAGATTGGATAAAGAAAATGTGGTATGTATACACCATGGAATGTACCATGAAAAGGATGCAGCTATAAAAAGGAACAAGATCATGTCCTTTGCAGGGACATGGATGAAACCGGAGGCCATTATCCTCAGCAAACTAATGCAGGAACAGAAAACCAAATACTGCACGTTCTCACTTATAAGCAGGAGCTGAAGATGAAAACCCATGGACGCATGGCGGGGAACAACACACACTGGGGCCTGTTGGGGGTTGTGGGGGAAGGAGAGCGTCAGGAAGAAGAGCTAATGAACGGCCAGGCACAGTGGCTCATGCCTGTCATCCCAGCACTTTGGGAGGCCAAAGTGGGTGGATCACCTGCGGTCAGGAGTTCGAGCCCAGCCTGGTCAACATGGTGAAATCCTGTCTCTACTAAAAATACGAAAAATTCCTTTATTTTGAGCCTATGTATGTCTCTGCATGTGAGATGGGTCTCCTGAATACAGCAGACTGATGGGTCTTGACTCTTTATCCAGTTTGCCAGTCTGTGTCTTTTAATTGGAGCATTTAGCCCATTAACATTTAAGGTTAATATTGTTATGTGTGAACTTGATCCTGCCATTATGATATTAACTGGTTATTTTGCTCGTTAGTTGATGCAGTTTCTTCCTAGCCTCGATGGTCTTTACATTTTCTACCAAGCAAATGGAGAACAAAAAAAAGCAGGGGTTGCAATCCTAGTCTCTGATAAAACAGACTTTAAACCATCAAAGATCAAAAGAGACAAAGAAGGCCATTACATAATGGTAAAGGGATCAATTCAACAGGAAGAGCTAACTCTCCTAAATATATATGCACCCAATAAAGGAGCACCCAGATTCATAAAGCAAGTCCTTAGAGACTTACAAAGAGACTTAGACTCCCATACAATAATAATGGGAGACTTCAACACTCCGCTGTCAACATTAGACAGATCAACGAGACAGAAAGTTAACAAGGATATCCAGGAATTGAACTCATCTCTGCACCAAGCGGACCTAATAGACATCTATAGAACTCTCCACCCCAAATCAACAGAATATACATTCTTCTCAGCACCACATCGCACTTATTCCAAAATTGACCACATAATTGGAAGTAAAGTACTCCTCAGCAAATGTAAAAGAACAGAAATTATAACAAACTGTCTCTCAGACCACAGTGCAATCAAACTAGAACTCAGGACTAAGAAACTCAATCAAAACCACTCAACTACATGGAAACTGAACAACCTGCTCCTGAATGACTACTGGGTACATAACGAAATGAAAGCGGAAATAAAGATGTTCTTTGAAACCAATGAGAACAAAGATACAACATACCAGAATCTCTGGGACACATTTAAAGCAGTGTGTAGAGGGAAATTTATAGCACTAAATGCCCACAAGAGAAAACAGGAAAGATCTAAAATTGACACTCTAACATCACAATTAAAAGAACTAGAGAGGCAAGAGCAATCACATTCAAAAGCTAGCAGAAGGCAAGAAATAACTAAGATCAGAGCAGAACTGAAGGAGATAGAAACACAAAAAACCCTCCAAAAAATCAATGAATCCAGGAGTTGGTTTTTTGAAAAGATCAACAAAATTGACAGACCGCTAGCAAGGCTAATAAAGAAAAAAAGAGAGAGGAATCAAATCGATGCAATAAAAAATGATAAAGGGGATATCACCACTGACCCCACAGAAATACAAACTACCATCAGAGAATACTATAAACGCCTCTACGCAAATCAACTAGAAAATCTAGAAGAAATGGATAATTTCCTGGACACTTACACTCTCCCAAGGCTAAACCAGGAAGAAGTTGAATCCCTGAATAGACCAATAGCAGGCTCTGAAATTGAGGCAACAATTAATAGCCTACCCACCAAAAAAAGTCCAGGACCAGATGGATTCACAGCTGAATTCTACCAGAGGTACAAGGAGGAGCTGGTACCATTCCTTCTGAAACTATTCCAATCAATAGAAAAAGAGGGAATCCTCCCTAACTCATTTTATGAGACCAACATCATCCTGATACCAAAGCCTGGCAGAGACACAACAAAAAAAGAGAATTTTAGACCAATATCCCTGATGAACATTGATGCAAAAATCCTCAATAAAATACTGGCAAACCGGATTCAGCAGCACATCAAAAAGCTTATCCACCATGATCAAGTGGGCTTCATCCCTGGGATGCAAGGCTGGTTCAACATTCGCAAATCAATAAACGTAATCCAGCATATAAACAGAACCAAAGACAAGAACCACATGATCATCTCAATAGATGCAGAAAAGGCTTTTGACAAAATTCAACAGCCCTTCATGCTAAAAACGCTCAATAAATTCGGTATTGATGGAACGTACCTCAAAATAATAAGAGCTATTTATGACAAACCCACAGCTAATATCATACTGAATGGGCAAAAACTGGAAAAATTCCCTTTGAAAACTGGCACAAGACAGGGATGCCCTCTCTCACCACTCCTATTCAACATAGTGTTGGAAGTTCTGGCTAGGGCAATCAGGCAAGAGAAAGAAATCAAGGGTATCCAGTTAGGAAAAGAAGAAGTCAAATTGTCCCTGTTTGCAGATGACATGATTGTATATTTAGAAAACCCCATCGTCTCAGCCCAAAATCTCCTTAAGCTGATAAGCAACTTCAGCAAAGTCTCAGGATACAAAATTAATGTGCAAAAATCACAAGCATTCTTATACACCAGCAACAGACAAGCAGAGAGCCAAATCAGGAATGAACTTCCATTCACAATTGCTTCAAAGAGAATAAAATACCTAGGAATCCAGCTTACAAGGGATGTAAAGGACCTCTTCAAGGAGAACTACAAACCACTGCTCAGTGAAATCAAAGAGGACACAAACAAATGGAAGAACATACCATGCTCATGGATAGGAAGAATCAATATCGTGAAAATGGCCATACTGCCCAAGGTTATTTATAGATTCAATGCCATCCCCATCAAGCTACCAATGAGTTTCTTCACAGAATTGGAAAAAACTGCTTTAAAGTTCATATGGAACCAAAAAAGAGCCCGCATTGCCAAGACAATCCTAAGTCAAAAGGACAAAGCTGGAGGCGTCACACTACCTGACTTCAAACTATACTACAAGGCTACAGTAACCAAAACAGCATGGTACTGGTACCAAAACAGAGATATAGACCAATGGAACAGAACAGAGTCCTCAGAAATAATACCGCACATCTACAGCCATCTGATCTTTGACAAACTTGAGAGAAACAAGAAATGGGGAAAGGATTCCCTATTTAATAAATGGTGCTGGGAAAATTGGCTAGCTGTAAGTAGAAAGCTGAAACTGGATCCTTTCCTTACCCCTTATACGAAGATTAATTCAAGATGGATTAGAGACTTAAATGTTAGACCTAATACCATAAAAACCCTAGAAGAAAATCTAGGTAGTACCATTCAGGACATAGGCATGGGCAAGGACTTCATGTCTAAAACACCAAAAGCAACGGCAGCAAAAGCCAAAATTGACAAATGGGATCTAATTAAACTTAAGAGCTTTTGCACAGCAAAAGAAACTACCATCAGAGTGAACAGGCAACCTACAGAATGGGAGAAAATTTTTGCAACCTACTCATCTGACAAAGGGCTAATATCCAGAATCTACAAAGAACTCAAACAAATATACGAGAAAAAAACAAACAACCCCATCAAAAAGTGGGGAAAGGATATGAACAGACATTTCTCAAAAGAAGATATTCATACAGCCAACAGACACATGAAAAAATGCTCATCATCACTGGCCATCAGAGAAATGCAAATCAAAACCACAATGAGATACCATCTCACACCAGTTAGAATGGCAATCATTAAGAAGTCAGGAAACAACAGGTGCTGGAGAGGATGTGGAGAAATAGGAACACTTTTACACTGTTGGTGGGATTGTAAACTAGTTCAACCATTATGGAAAACAGTATGGCAATTCCTCAAGGATCTAGAACTAGATGTACCATATGACCCAGCCATCCCACTACTGGGTATATACCCAAAGGATTATAAATTAGTCTACTACAAAGACACATGTACACGTATGTTTATTGCGGCACTATTCACAATAGCAAAGACTTGGAATCAACCCAAATGTCCATCCATCTGTGACAGACTGGATTAAGAAAATGTGGCACATATACACCATGGAATACTATGCAGCCATAAAAAAGGATGAGTTTGCGTCCTTTGTAGGGACATGGATGCAGCTGGAAACCATCATTCTTAGCAAACTATCACAAGAAGAGAAAACCAAACACCGCATGTTCTCACTCATAGGTGGGAACTGAACAATGAGATCACTTGGACTCGGGAAGGGAACATCACACACTGGGGTCTATCATGGGGAGGGGGGAGGGGGGAGGAGGGAGGGATTGCATTGGGGAGTTATACATGATATAAATGATGAATTGATGGGTGCTGACGAGTTGATGGGTGCAGCACACCAACATGGCATAAGTATACATATGTAACAAACCTGCACGTTATGCACATGTACCCTAGAACTTAAAGTATAATAAAAAAATAAAAAATAAAAAAAAAAAAATACGAAAAATTAACCGGGCGTAGGGGCGGGCGCCTGTAATCCCTGCTACTCAGGAGGCTGAGACAGGAGAATCTCTCAAACCTGGGAGGCAGAGGTTGCAGTGAGCCAAGATTCTGCCATTGCACTCCAGCCTGGGCAACAAGAGCGAAACTCTGTCTCAAAAAAAAAAAAAAAAAAAAAAATAGCTGATGAATGCTGAGCTTCATGGCTAGGTGATGACAGGTCGATCTGTACAGCAAACCACCATGGCACATGTTTACCTATGTAACAAACCTGTACATCCTGCACGTGTATCCCTGAACTTAAAAGTTGGAAAAAAAAAGAAAAGAAAAAAATCAACTCATGTAAATCTCATGTACAGAGAATAAAAGTTGCTTAATGCACCTTCAGTTTAACCATAAAGTATAAAACTAATATGCATTTGGCCATCGAACACGCAGGGGTTAGAGACACCAACCCCTTGCTCAGCTGGAAATCCACGTGTAATTTTTTTTTTTTTTTTTTGAGACGGAGTTGCCCAGGCTGGAGTGCAGTGGCCGGATCTCAGCTCACTGCAAGCTCCGCCTCCCGGGTTTACGCCATTCTCCTGCCTCAGCCTCCAGAGTAGCTGGGACTACAGGCGCCGCCACCACGCCTGGCTAATTGTTTGCATTTTTTAGTAGAGACGGAGTTTCATCGTGTTAGCCAGGATGGTCTCGATCTCCTGACCTCGTGATCCGCCCGTCTCAGCCTCCCAAAGTGCTGGGATTACAGGCTTGAGCCACTGCGCCCGGCCCCACGTGTAATTTTTGACTCTTGTATTAGTTCCTTCTCATGCTGCTATGATGAAATACCCAAGACTGGGTAATTTATAGAGGAAAGAGGTTTAATTGACTCACAGATCCATATGGCTGGGAAAGCCTCAGGAAACTTACAATCATGGTGGAAGGGGAAGCAAACACATCCTTCCTCACATGACAGCAGGAGAGAGAAGAGTGAAAATTGAACAAAGCGGGAGGCCCCTTACAAAGCCACCAGATCTTGTGAGAAGTCAGTCACTACCACGAGAATAGCACGGGGAAACCACCCCATCATTCAGTTACCTCCCACCAGCTCCTTCCCACCACACATGGGGATTATGAGAACTACAATTCAAGATGAGATGTGGGTGAGGACACAGCCGAACCACATAAACTCCCCCTAAACTGAACTGCTAATAGCTTTCCTGTTGACCTCACTGATAACGGAGCCCTACTAATACTGAAGCCTTATTGGTAACATAGTCAATCAATACATATTTTGTATTTATATATATTATATACTGTATTCTCAACACATATTTGTATTTATTTTGTGTTTATATGTATTATATACTGCTTTCTTACAGTAAAGTAAGCTACATAAAAGAAAATGCTATTAAGAAAATCCTAAACTGCTTTAAAGTTCATATGGAACCAAAAAAGAGCCTGCATTGCCAAGACAATCCTAAGTCAAAAGGACAAAGCTGGAGGCGTCAGCACTACCTGACTTCAAACTATACTACAAGGCTACAGTAACCAAAACCGCATGGTACTGGTACCAAAACAGAGCTATAGACCAATGGAACAGAACAGAGTCCTCAGAAATAATACCACACATCTACAGCCATCTGATCTTTGACAAACTTGAGAGAAACAAGAAATGGGGAAAGGATTCCCTATTTAATAAATGGTGCTGGGAAAATTGGCTAGCTGTAAGTAGAAAGCTGAAACTGGATCCTTTCCTTACTCCTTATACGAAAATTGATTCAAGATGGATTAGAGACTTAAATGTTAGACCTAATACCATAAAAACCCTAGAAGAAAATCTAGGTAGTACCATTCAGGACATAGGCATGGGCAAGGACTTCATGTCTAAAACACCAAAAGCGACGGCAGCAAAAGCCAACATTGACAAATGGGATCTAATTAAACTAAGAGCTTCTGCACAGCAAAAGAAACTACCATCAGAGTGAACAGGCAACCTACAGAATGGGAGAAAATTTTGGCAATCTACTCATCTGACAAAGGGCTAATATCCAGAATCTACAAAGAACTCAAACAAATATACAAGAAAAAAACAAACAACCCCATCAAAAAGTGGGGAAAGGATATGAGCAGACATTTCTCAAAAGAAGACATTCATACAGCCAACAGACACATGAAAAAATGCTCATCATCACTGGCCATCAGAGAAATGCAAATCAAAACCACAATGAGATACCATCTCACACCAGTTAGAATGGCAATCATTAAGAAGTCAGGAAACAACAGGTGCTGGAGAGGATGTGGAGAAATAGGAACACTTTTACACTGTTGTTGGGATTGTAAACTAGTTCAACCATTATGGAAAACAGTATGGCAATTCCTCAAGGATCTAGAACTAGATGTACCATATGACCCAGCCATCCCACTACTGGGTATATACCCAAAGGATTATAAATTATTCTACTACAAAGACACATGCACACGTATGTTTATTGCGGCACTATTCACAATAGCAAAGACTTGGAATCAGCCCAAATGTCCATCTGTGACAGACTGGATTAAGAAAATGTGGCACATATACACCATGGAATACTATGCAGCCATAAAAAAGGATGAGTTTGCGTCCTTTGTAGGGACATGGATGCAGCTGGAAACCATCATTCTTAGCAAACTATCACAAGAAGAGAAAACCAAACACCACATGTTCTCACTCATAGGTGGGAACTGAACCATGAGATCAGTTGGACTCGGGAAGGGGAACATCACACACCGGGGCCTATCATGGGGAGGGGGGAGGGGGGAGGGATTGCACTGGGGAGTTATACATGATATAAATGATGAATTGATGGGTGCTGACGAGTTGATGGGTGCAGCACACCAACATGGCACAAGTATACATATGTAACAAACCTGCACGTTATGCACATGTACCCTAGAACTTAAAGTATAATAAAAAATAAAAAAGAAAAAAAGAAAAAAAGAAAAAAAGAAAATCCTAAGGAAGAGAAAATATATTTACTAATCATCGAGTGGAAGGGGATCATCCCAAAGGCCTCCATCCTCATCGTCTTCACGTTGAAGAAGCTGAGGAGGAGGAGGAGGAGGAGGAGGAAGAAAAAGGGTTGTTCTTGCTGTCTCCGGGGTGGCAGAGGTGGAAGAAAATCCACATACAAGTAGACCTATGGAGTTTACATCTGTGTTGTTCAAAGCTCAACCGTATATCTTATAACATATGTGATATATTATGATATATAATTACATTGTATGTTATAATACATATTTTGTGTGTATATATATATTCAGTTCCACCCAGGTATGGATAATGAAGCTCAGTACGCATGCAACACACTAGCCATCAACGTCATGACTAGTTATCATGCTGGCTGGGAAACAACATGTCTTTGCAATCCTGTGCCTGAGATCATGCCCTTCCTAGTGCCACATGTCCCCAAATCACTGCATTCTTTCTAGGAAAACCCAGCCACGATTTCCTAGAAACAAGAATCCCAGGAAGTCTAATCAAGTACCATCTTCGGGAAATTGAGACATCTGAGATGAAAAGTATGACTTGTCAACTGCCACGTAGAAGCTCTCAGGAATATTCCCTTCCCAAAGACATTTGTGCAAACTGAAGGGTTCTGTGGTAACAGAGAATGCTACTGCCTCTTTCCCTAAGGAAATACAGCTTGAGGGATGTTTCCCTCAACGCACCATCTGTCATCAGACACATGCGTGCTCTGTCACATCTCACCATGATAAGACAATGACTTGTATGTGTGTCAGTCTAGAAGCTGAGTATTATCTTGAAATGAAGAGGGAGGCAGAGTTTGTCAACCTCATTTTACTTTTTATTTGTATTTCTTAGACACGGGGTCTGGCTCTGTCACCCAAGCTGTAGTGCAGTGGTGCGATCATGGCTCATTGCAGCCTCCACCTCCCAGGCTCAAGCGGTCCTCCCACCTCAGCCTCCAGAGTAGCTGGGACCAGATGCACACCACCACACCCAGCTAATTTTTTTTAAAATAAATATATAGATGGGGGTCTCACTGTGTTGCCCACGCTGCTCTTCAACCCCTGGGCTCAAGTGATTCTCCCACATCGGCCTCTGAAAGTCCTGGGATTACAGGCATCAGCCACCGTAGCTGGCCCTCAACCTTACTGGGGTCTGCCCAGGGGTCTAACTCCTGGGCAGATATCCTAAGATGGTTACAGAAACCAAAGGCCAACAACTCCGGCCAAGGCGCCACGCGAAACCACCACACTTGGCAAGGGATCTACGTCGTCTGTACATTTTCCAAGGAGAGTTCCAACTCTCCCGACACAGCAGCCCAAAACGAGACCCTGGAACTCGGATGAGCTACGTGACAGGGAAAACGATGGATCAAGCCATGGCAGCATTTGGGCTCTGCTCGTAGTTTTAACTTGCATCACGTGCTGGGCACCATGACGCTCACCTGGAAGCAATACTTTAAGATCAAGCTCTTTCCAACAGTGAGAATCACTTGAGTTTGAGGCCTCGAAGCCACTGCGCAAAGAACAGACCCTCACCATCTTCCCTCCACCAATCTAAAATCTGCTTATTCCGCAGCCCCTCACTAGCCTGGTGGTGTTTGTTTTTAGCCGTCTACTGATTTTTACCGGTACGTGTTTCTGCTTTCTTGGTGATTCCAAATAGAACAATTTATTCACAGGTGAAATTGACAATACGATGATTCTGCAAGCACACACCTCTTAGGATACGACTCTCAGCTCGCAGGCTTTCTCCTCTAAACATTTCTATTCAATGACAGGTATTTCATTCCTCTTGAATTTTAATGAGGAAGCCACTTATGAGGACACTTAGAGGCTGTGTTTAAGGGTCATTCATTATGCCCTCCATTAAGTCAAGTGGAAACAGTAAACCACGCAGGTGAGGAGACCTGGGCGGCAGACGGGACAGGGTCTGAGGGTATGTGTTTGCGTTTCTCTAGCTGTTGAACAATTACACACCCGAGGGGCCGGGCACGGTGCCTCATGCCTGTAATCTCAGCACTCTGGGAGGCCCACGTGGAAGGATCCATTGACGCCCAGAGTTCCAGACAAACCTGGGAAACATAGTGAGATGCCATCTCTATAGATAATTTTTTTTTAATTGCCTGGGCATGGTGGCACACACCTGGAGTCCCAGCTATCATGAGGCTGAGGAGGGAGCATGGCTGGAGTCCAGGAAGTCAAGGCTTCAGCGAGCCATGATCATGCCACTGCACTCCAGAGTGTGTGACAGAGCAATACCCAGTCTCCAAAAAAATGTTTAAAATTACAAATAATAAAAAACTAGGCCAGGCAGAGTGGCTCACGCCTGTCATCCCAGCACTTTGGGAGGCCAAGGAGGGCAGATCACCTGAGGTCAAGAGTTCGAGACCAGCCTGGCCAACATGGAGAAACCACGTCTCTACTAAAACTACAAAAATTAGCCGGGCATGGTGGTGGACACCGGTAATCCCAGCTACCCAGGAGGCTGAGGCAGGAGAATGGCTTGAACCCAGGAGGTGGAGGTTACAGTGAGCCGAGATTGCACAACTGCACTCCAGCCTGGGCAACAAGAACGAAACTCCGTCTCAAAAACAAAGAACATTAGATACTACCAGACACACTGGGTTGGACACAGGGCTGAAAAGGGCTAACTATAAACAACTTTTAGGCAATTTCCGCTAAAGTTACGTGTCAGAAAAAGGAAGGGTGGGCTTTCCCAGGTACTGCGAACCACCTACTTTTTGCCGTGACCAGGATTTTTACATAAGCACAAGTCCCACGTGAATTTTACGGCACTAACCTTCACCTCCAAAACAAGGAGGGTTTCTTTGCCTCCTCCTTCTTGGAAAACTGATCAAACAACAGCAACAAAAAAGCTTAACTGATGCTGTATTTTTTTTTTAAAGAATGGTATTTGCTACACTCTGAAAGTTTGTGTTCCTCCCCCAAATGTCTGTGTTGAACTCACCCCGAAGGGACCGCCCCCGTGTGCACACCGAAGACTTTCCCTAAGAATGCGGCCAAGGGACCGCGGCCCTGTACACAATGCAGCCTTTCCCTAAGAATGTGGCTCCGGGACCACCCCATGTACACACTGAAGATGTCTCCTAGGCATGTGGCTCAGGGACCACCGCCATGTACACACTGAAGATGTTCCCTAACAATGTGACCAAGGGACCGCAATGAACACATTCCCTAAGCATGAGGCCAAGGGACTGCCACCGTGGACACACTGAAGACATTCCCTAAGAATGCAGCAAAGGAACAGCACTGAGGAAGTCCCCTAGGCATGTGGCCAAGGGACCGCCACCATGTATACATTGAAGACGTTCCCTAAGCTTGTGCCTAAGGGACTCCTCCATGTATACAGTGAAGATGTTCCCTAAGAATGCGGCCAAGGGACCCACGCCATATATACACTGAAGACGTTCCCTAAGAATGCGGCCAAGGGACCGCTGCAGGGTACACACTAAAGACATTCCCTAAGTGTGTGGCTAAGGGACCTACCGCCATGTACACACTGAAGACGCTACCGAACAATGTGGCAAAAGGACAGCACTGAAGACGTTCCCTAAGCATGCGGCCAAGGGACTGCCACTGTTTACACACTAAAGACATTCCCTAAGAATGTGGCTAAGGGACTACCGCCATGTACACACTAAAGATGTCCCCTAAGAATGTGGCCAAGGGACCGACGTGGTGTACACACTGAAGACGTTCTCTAAGAATGTGGACAAGGAACTGCCACTGTGTAGGCACTGAAGACGTTCCCTAAGCATGTGGCCAAGGGACCGCACTGAAGACGGTCCCTAAGAATGCGGCCAAGGGACCGCCACCGTGTACACACTGCAGACATCCCCCTAAGCATGTGGCCTAAGGGAGCCCCCCCCCCCCCCGGCCAATGTGTACGCACTGAAGACGGTCTCTAAGCTTGTGGCTAAGGAACCACCGCCATATACACACTGAAGACGTTCCCTATGGCACTGAAGACGTTCCCTAGGCATGTGGCCAAGGGACCGCCACCATGTACACGCTGAAGACGTTCCCTAAGCATGTGGTTAAGGGAATGCCGCCATGTACACACTAAAGATGTTCCCTAAGTATGTGGCCAAGGGACCTACGCCGCGTACACAGTGAAGACGTTCCCTAAGAATGTGGCCAAGGAGGCCGGGCGCGGTGGCTCAAGCCTGTAATCCCAGCACTTTGGGAGGCCGAGACGGGCGGATGACGAGGTCAGGAGATCGAGACCATCCTGGCTAACACGGTGAAACCCCGTGTCTACTAAAAATACAAAAAACTAGGGCGAGGTGGCGGGCGCCTGTTGTCCCAGCTACTGGGGAGGCTGAGGCAGGAGAATGGCGTAAACCCAGGAGGCGGAGCTTGCAGTGAGCTGAGATCCGGCCACTGCACTCCAGCCTGGGCGACAGAGCGAGACTCCGTCTCAAAAAAAAAAAAAAAAAAAGATGTTCTCTAAGTGTGGGGCCAAGGTACTGCCACGGTACAGGCACTGAAGACGTTCCCTTGGAATGTGGTCAAGGGACTACCACCGCATATGCACTGAAGCCATTCCCTAAGCATGCGGCGAAGGGACTGCACTGAAGACGTTCCCTAACTAAACAGCCAAGGTACCACTGCCGTGTACAAACGGAAGACATTCCCTAAGTGTGTGGCCCAAGGGACTGCCTCCCACACACTGAAGACGTTCCCTAAGCTTGTGGTTAAGGGACCGCCACCATGTACACACTGAAGACATTCCCTAAGAATGCGGAGAAGGGACCGCCAATGTGGACACACTGAAGATGTTTCCTAAGAATGCAGCCAAGGGAGGGCACTAAATATGTTCCCTAGGCATGTGGCCAAGGGACTGCCACTGTGTACACACTGAAGACATTCCCTAAGCTTGTGGCTAAGTTACCACCGCCATGTGCACACTGAAGACGTTCCCTAAGAATGCGGCCAAGGGACTGCCGCCATGTACACACTGAAGTCGTTCCCTAAGAAGGTGGCTAAGGGAGTGCTACCATATACACACTGAAGATGTTTCCTAAGCATGTGGCCAAGAGACCGACACCGTGTACACACTGAATACATTCCCTAAGAATGTGGCCAAGGGACCGCCACCTTGTACACAGTGAGGACGTTCCCTTAAGTCCAGCCATGGGCCTGTGAAACATCAGAGGAAAGAATGGTGTGCAGGATCCAGTCATCCCACCGCTGGGTGTGTACCCCAAAGAAAAGGAAATCAGCCCATCGACAGGATACCTGCACCCCCTGTGCACCACAGCACTACTAAAAGTCTCCAAGATGTGGAATCAAACCATGTGTCAATGAACAGATGAGTGCATCAAGCAAATGTGGCATAGACACACAATGGAATAGTATGCAGCCATGTAAAAGGAAATCCTACCATTTGTAGCAACATGGGTGGGACTGGAAGATACAATGTGAAGTGAAATGAACCAGGTACAGACAGACAAATACCATATCATCTCATATGTAGAATCCAAAAAAGCTGAATGCATAAACGCAGAGGGTACAATGGTGGTTGCCAGGGAAGAATGCCGAAGTGTTTGTCAAAGAACACAAAATTTCAGTTGGAGGCCAGGAGTGGTGGCTCATGTCTGGAATCACAATGCTATGGAAGGCTGAGGAAGGAGGATCACTGGAGGCCAGGAACTTGAGACAAGCCTAGGCAACATAATGAAACCCAATCTCAAAAAAAAAAAAAAAAAAAAAAAAAACTGAAAAAATTAGCTAGGTATGGTGGCATGCAAATGTAGTCCCAGCTACTTGGGAGGCTGAGGAAGGAGGATCGCTTCAGCCCAGGAATTCAAGACCAGCCTGAGCAACATAGCAAGGCCCCACCTCTACGAAAAATTTTAAAATTAACCAGGCGTGGTGGTGTGCACCTGTAGTCCCAGCTACCCAGGAGGCTGAGGTGGGAGGGTCACCTGAGCCAGGAGTTGGAGGCTGCCGAGGGCTATGAACATGACGCTGCACTCCAGCCTGGCTATAGGGTGAGACTGTCTCAAAAAAATATAAATTACATTAAAATTAACTTTTTCAGGGTTAGATAAAAGAAATAAATTCAAAGTTCTATCACACCACACAGCGATCACAGTTAATAATAATACATCGCATCTTTCAAAATGACTGAAAGTAGTTTTTACATATTCTCACCACAAAAAAAAGTAGGTGAGGATGATATAGGTTAGAGTTAAGGTTATATGAATATGTTACTTAGCTTGATTGTTAATATATTAGCTTGATTATTAATATGTTAATTAGCTTGGTTATTAACACATTAATTAGCTTGATAATATGGTCACTAGCTTGATTTAACCATTGCACAATGTGTACTTGGATTAAAACATCACATACTGGCCGGGCGCGGTGGCTCAAGCCTGTAATCCCAGCACTTTGGGAGGCCGAGACGGGCAGATCACGAGGTTAGGAGATCGAGACCATCCTGGTTAACACGGTGAAACCCCGTCTCTACTAAAAATACAAAAAAACTAGCCGGGCGAGGTGGCGGGCGCCTGTAGTCCCAGCTACTCTGGAGGCTGAGGCAGGAGAATGGCGTAAACCCGGGAGGCGGAGCTTGCAGTGAGCTGAGATCCGGCCACTGCACTCCAGCCCGGGCGACAGAGCAAGACTCTGTCTCAAAAAAAAAAAAAAAAAAAAAAAAACATCACATACCCCATATGTATGTACACACGTATTTTTTGGCAATGAAAAATACATTTTTTATAAAAATGACTCACATTTCCAGGCAGAAAGCAACACAAGTCCCAGTTTCGAGGACAGCTGTGACATATTTCATGGTGTCTCCTCTTAATTCAACACAGTTTATATGACCATGACCCAAGGGGCTCCAAGTTTCCAAGGAAAGGATTCCAGTTATGTGCTCAAGGTGTATCCACACTGGGCCGGGCGCGGTGGCTCACGCCTGTCATCCCAGCACTTTGGGAGGTAGAGGCAGGTGGATCACCTGAGGTCAGAAGTTTGAGACCAATGAGGCCAATATGCTGTAACCCTGTCTCTACTAAAAATACAAAAATTAGCCAGGTGTGGTGGCGGGCGCCTGTAATCCCAGCTACTCAGGAAGCTGAGACAGGAGAATGGCTTGAACCCAGGAGGTGAAGGTTGTAGTGAGCCGAGATTGCGCCATTGCTCAATCATAAAAACTTGTTTATAGTTATAGGCTGACTATACACAACTTTTAGGCAATTTTCACAAAAGTTACATGTCAGAAAAAGGAAAGGTGGGCTTTCCTAGGTACTGCGAACCACCTATATTTTGCCACGACCAGGAATTTTACAGAAGCCCAAGTCCCATGTGTATTTTACTAACATTCACCTTCAAAACTAGGAGGGTTTCTTTGCCTCCTCTTCTTGGAAAACTTAGCAAACTGAAAAAAAAACAAAAAACAAAAAAAAAAAACTCTTAACTATTACTGTATGTTTTTAAAGAATGGTGTTCGCTCCGTCTGAAAGTTTGTGTTCCTCCCCCATATTCCTGTACTGAAATCCTCACCCCTAAGACGATGGTGTCAGGAGGTGGAAGACTTGGGAGGTGATGAGGTCATGGGGATCCAGCCTCAAGAATGGGATCAGTGTCCTTATAAAAGTGGCCCCAGAGAGCTCCCTCGCCCTTCCACCATGTGAGCACGCAGAGTAAATGCATCGTCTATGAACCAGGAGGTGGGTCCCCACCAGACACTGATTCTGCCATGATCTTGAACCTCCAGCTTTCAGAACTGTGAGTGATAAATGTCTGTAAGTTTATAAATTACCCAACTGAAAGTATTTTATTTTAGCAGTTCCCTACTTGGGAGGCTGTGGCAGAAGAATCGCTTGAACACAGGAGGCAGAGGTTGCAGTGAGCTGAGATCACACCACTGCACTCCAGCCTGGGCGACACAGCAAGACTCCATTTCAAAAAAAAAAAAAAAACAACAACAATAAAAACAAACAAACAAAAAGAAAAACAGCTGGATCAGGAATGAACGATGAACAAAGGCAGCGAGGGATGGACGCCCTTTCCACCCTGGACCCTGGAAGTGCAAAGGTCACCTTCTAAAGTTAATCTCCTGTCATCCTCTAAAGTCTGAACGAATAGAAACAAACACACTACAAGTCTCTGACGGGATGGGGGCATCTCCAGAAATCCGAAGATTCAAGTTCTGAGTCTCTGATCTGGGTGGGGCGGGGGAGCTGCAATTCCAGAAAGCAAATGAAGCCTGTGCTATGATTCAGACCATTTCTTGGTAGCAAGAGTGTAGGGAAAGAAGGATGTGGACCGGGCAGGAGAAGGAATGAATGCATTCAGGACAGTGGCTGGAGAATGTCTGAGATGGCCACGTGCAGAGATGAGCAGGCTGGCTGCGTCTATCCCTCTGCCTGGGACGGGTGGTGACAGAGGAAAGGGATTCCACATGAGAGTCACAGACACCCAATGAAGAAGCAAAAGCAGCTTACACGTTGGAAAGGGCGCAAACACTCCGAAGAATGTGGCTAAGGGACCGTCGCCATGTACGAACTGAAGATGTTTTCTAAGAATGTGGCCAAGGGACCACATTGAAGACGATCCCTAAAAATGTGGCCAAGGGAACGCTGCTGTGTAGACAAGACGTTCCCTTATAATGAGGCCAACGGACTATCACAGGGTAGACATTGAAGACGTTCCCTAAGAATGAGGCTAAGGGGCCTCCACCATGTAGGCAGTCAAGACTTTCCCTAAGCATGCGGCCAAGGACCGCACTAAAGATGTTCCCTAGGCGTGTGGCCAAGGGACCTCATTAAAGATGGTCCCTAAGCATGGGGCCAAGGGACCGCCACTATGTAAGCACTGAAGACTTGCCCTTAGAATGGAGCCAAGGGACCACCACCGTGTATGCACTGAACATTCCCTAAGCATGCGGCCAAGGGACCTCACTGAAGACGTTCCCTAAGAATGCGGACAAGGTACCTCCGCTGTGGAAGCACTGAAAGCGTTCCACAAGAATGTAGCCGAGGGACGGTACTGAAGACGTGCCCCAGGCATGTGGCCAAGGGACCACCACCGTGTACACACTGAAGACACTCCCTAAGCATATGGCCAAGGGACTGCCACCGTGTACACACTTAAGACATTCCCTAAGCATGTGGCCGCAGGGACCGCCGTCATGTGTACACTGAAGACGTTCCCTAAGCTTGTGGTTAAGGGACCGCCACCATGTACACACTGAAGACATTCCCTAAGAACGTGGCTAAGGGACTGCCACTGTGTACACACTGAAGACGTTCCCTAAGCATGTGGCCCAAGGGATAGCCTCCATGTGCACACTAAAGACGATCCCTAGGCTTGTGGCTAAGGGACTGCTGCCACGCACACACTTAAGACATTCCCTAACAATGCAGCCAAGGAGGCCGGGCGCGGTGGCTCACGCCTGTAATCCCAGCACTTTGGAAGGCCGAGGAGGGCGGATCACAAGGTCAGGAGATCGAGACCCCGGTGAAACCCCGTCTCTACTAAAAATACAAAAAAATTAGCCAGGCACGGTGGCGGGCGCCTGTGGTCCCAGCTACTGGGGAGCCTGAGGCAGGAGAATGGCAGGAACCCGGGAGGCAGAGCTTGCAGTGAGCCGAGATCGCGCCACTGCACTCCAGCCTGGGCGACAGAGCAAGACTCCGTCTCAAAAAAACAAAACAAAACAAAAAAATGCAGCCAAGGGATGGCACTGAAGACGTTCCCTAGGCATGTGGCCAAAGGACCACCACCTTGTACGCACTGAAGACCTTCCCTAAGCATACGGCCTGCAAAGTATCAGAAGAAAGAATGGTGTGCAGGATCCAGTCATCCCACTACTGGGTGTGTACCCAAGGGAAAGGAAATCAGTCCATCAACAGGATACCTGCATCCCTTGTGCACTGCAGCACTACTACTCAGTTTAAAAGATACGGAATCAACCCATGTGTCAATCAACAGATGAGTGCATCAAGCAAATATGGCATTAGACACACAATGGAGTAGTATACAGCCATGAAAAGGGAAATCCTGCCATTTGCAGCAACATGGATTGCACTGGAAGATACAATGTGAAGTGAAATGAACCAGGCACAGGAGACAAATGCTGTATCATCTCATATGTAGAATCTAAAAAAGCTGAACACATAAACGCAGAGAGTGCAATAGTTCTTGCCAGAGAAGAATGCTGAAGTGTTTGTCAAAGAACATAAAATTTCAGTTGGAGGCCAGGAGCAGTGGCTCATGACTGGAATCACAATGCTATGGAAGGCTGAGGAAGGAGGATCACTGGAGCACAGGAGTTTGAGACAAGCCTGGGCAACATAATGAAACCCCATCTCAGAAAAAAAAGAAAAAAAAAAGATTAGCTAGGTATGCTGGCATGCACCTGTAGTCCCAGGTACTTGGGAGGCTGAGGCAGGAGGATCATTTCAGCCCAGGAATTCAAGACCCGCCTGGACAACATAGCAAGACCTCAGTTCTATAAAAATTTTAAAAATCAATCTGGTGTGGCGGGGCACACCTGTAGTCCCAGTTACCTGGGAGGCTGAGGTGGGAGGCTCACCTGAGCCAGGAGTTGGAGGCTGCCGTGAGCTATGAACATGATGCTGCACTCTAGCCTGGGTGATAGGGTGAGACTGTCTCAAAAACACATAAATTACATGAAAATTAAATTTTTTCAGTTAGATAAAAGAAATAAATTCAAAGTTCTACCAGAGCACACACTGATTATAGTTAATAATAATACATCGCATCTTTCAAAATGACTAAAAGTAGATTTCATATATTCTCACCACAGAAAAAAGTAGGTGAGGTGATATGGGTTAGAGTTAGGGTTATATGAATATGTTACTTAGCTTCTTTGTTAATACGTTAATTAGCTTGATTAATATGTTAATGAGCTGGATTACTAATATGTTAGTTACCTTGATTGTTAATATGGTAACTAGCTTGATTTAATCCTTGCACAATGTGTACTTGGATTAAAACATCACCTTCTACCTCATATATATGTATACAATTATTTTTTGTTAACGAGAACTTAATTTTCTATAAAAATGACTCACAATTCCAGGCAGAAAACAAAACAAGTCCCAGTTTTGAGGACAGCTGTGACATATTTGACGGTGTCTCCTCTTAATTCAACACAGTTTATATGACCATGACCCAAGGGGCTCCAAGTTTCCAAGGAAAGGATTCCAGTTATGTGCCCAAGGTGTGTCCACACTGGGCCGGACACGGTGGCTCACGCCTGTCATCCCAGCACTTTGAGAGGCTGATGCGGGTGGATCACCTGAGGTCAGGAGTTCCAGACCAGCCTGACCAACATGCTGAAACCCCGTCCCTACTAAAAATACAAAAATTAGCTGGGTGTGGTGGTGGGCGCCTGTAACCCCAGCTACTCAGGAAGCTGAGACAGGAGAATGGCTTGAGCCCAGGAGGCGGAGCTTGCACTGAGCCAAGATCGCGCCATTGCACTCCAGCCTGGGCAGCAAGAGCAAAACTCCTTCTCAAAAACACAATCTGCGCAACAAGAGTGAAACTCTGTCCCCCCCCGCCCAAAAAAATATGTATCCACACTGAAGCCTGGACCAGAAGAGATGACCTTCCAATGAGCACCCGAGGTCGTCTCACAAAGCGGCGAGTGTTCCCAGTTATTACTCGGAGGGCCAGGCCTGCTCAGGAGGGTTGATGAGATCAGGCTGTGCCCTAATAGACACTATGGTGGGGCTCATCCTCCTGAGTGCATGCAAACTGCACTGAGCCAGCTCCCCACGGAACTCCAAAAATAGCCCAGCTGGGCAGAAATGGAACATTCTGGGGGACACTGATTTTCATATTGAAATTTCTTATCTTTAATTTATTTTGGTGGAGACAGGGTCTCACCCAGGCGATTGCCCAGTCTGGAGTGCAGTGGCATGATCCTAGCTCACTGCAGCCTCAACCTCCTTGGGCTCAACAATCCTTCAGCCTCATTCTCCCAAGTAGCTGTGACCACACACGTGTGCCACCACATCTGGCTTTCGGTTGTTGTTGTTTTAGAGACAGCATATCTCTCTTTGTTGCCCAGGCTGGAGTGCAGTGGTGCAATCACGTTTCACTGCAGCCTAAAACTCCCCAACTCAAATAATCCTCCCACCTCAGCCTCCTGTGTAACTGAGAGTACAAATGCACACCTTACGTCCAGCTAATTGTTTTATTATTACTAGAGACCAGGCCTCACTATGTTGACCAGGCAGGTCTCAAACCCTTGAGCTCAAATGTTCCTACTAACTTAGCCTCCCAAAGGGCTGCATTATAAGCATGAACCACCGCACCTAGCCTATTTTTATTTTATTTTTATTTTATTTTTGTAGGCACAGGATCTTGCTGTTGCCCAGGCTGATCTCAAACTCTTGGGTTCAAGTGATCCTCCTGCTTCGGCCACAACTTCTGCTTAATCACGAATTTATGTATGTATGTATGTATGTATGTATGTATGTATGTATTTAGACACAGGGTCTCTCTCACTCTGTTGCCGGGCTGTACTACAGTGGTGCAATCTCAGCTCACTGCAGCCTCGACTTTGTGGGCTCAAGTAATCCGTCCTCCTCAGCCTCCCAAGTAGCAGTGACCACACACGCATACCACCATGTTTAGCTAATTTTTCTTTTTATTTTTTTAGACACAGCATCTCTCACTTGGTTGCCCAGGCTGCGATCACAGCTCACTGCAGCCTCCAACTCCCACGTCCAAGTGATCCTCCCACCTCCGCCTCCTGAGTAGCTGGTACTACAGGCACAAGCTAATTTTTTTGTATTTTTAGTAGAGCTGGGGTTTGGCCGTATTGCCCAGGGTGGTCTCAAACTCCTGGGCTCAAGTGATCCGCCTGCCTCGGCCTCCGAAAGTGTTGGCAATACAGGCGTGAGTCACCACGTCTGGCCATGCAGCTGTTGTAAAAAGCAATTCTGAGAAGCAGCAAATGCCGCCCTGATCTTTAGTGATAATATTAAGACAGATGACCGAATTAGAGTGACAAAAACCTCATACGTGTTACCTAAGGAAACAAAGAGCCCCCACTGTTAGATCTGAACTGTTTCTCCACCCAGGACGAACAACTGGATTCCAATTAGTGCCTCAAGGAAAAAGGAAAAAAGTAGCAAAAAAAAAAAGTAGAGCAGTTTTAACAAACTCCAGTCCTTATTTTTGGAAGGCCCGCTTGTCAAGAACAGTGTTTACATTCATAGATTTTTTTTCTAAATTTTTCAATGGTTAGGAAAAAAAAAAGTCAGAAGAACAATAATATTTCTTGACACAACATTTATATAAAATTTAGTAATCACAGCTTCTCGGGAGGCTGAGACGGGAGAATCGCTTGAACCCAGAAGGTGGAGGTTGCAGCGAGCCAGGATCGTGCCACTGTCCTCTAGCCTGGGTAACAAGAGCAAAACACCGTCTCAAAAAAAAAGAATGTTAGATGTATCGGATATGCTGGGTTGGACACATGGCTGAAAAGGGCTAACTATAAACAACCTTTAGGTAATTTGCACAAAAGTTACATGTTAGAAAAAGGAAAGGTGGGCTTTCCCAGGTCCTGCGAACCACCTGTATTTTGCCATGACCAGGAATTTTATAGAAGCCAAGTCCCACGTGTATTTTACAGCACTAACATTCACCTTCAAAACTAGGAGGGTTTCTTTACCTCCTCCTTTTGGAAAATGTATCAAACTAAAAAAAAAAAAAAAAACCCTTAACTATCACTATATTTTTTTAAAGAATGGTGTTTGCTACAGTCTGAAACTTTGTGTTCCTCCCCAAAATTCCTGCATTGAAATCCTCACCCCTAACTAAGACAATGGTGTCAGGAGGTGGGAGACTTGGGAGGTGATGAGGTCATGGGGATCCAGCCTCAAGAATGGGATCAGTGTCCTTATGAAAGGGGCCCCAGAGAGTTCCCTCGCCCTTCCACCATGTGAGCATGCAGAGAAAATGCGTGGTCTATGAACCAGGAGGTGGGTCCCCACCAGACACTGATTCTGCCATGATCTTGAACCTCCAGCTTTCAGAACTGTGAGTGATCAATGTCTGTAGTTTATAAATTACCCAACTGAAAGTATTTTATTTTAGCAGCTCCCTACTCGGGAGGCTGTGGCAGGAGAATCGCTTGAACCCACATGGCGGAGGTTGCAGTAAGCTGAGATCACACCACTGCACTCCAGCCTGGGCGACACAGCAAGACTCCGTCTCAAAAAAAAAAAAGGCCGGGCGCAGTGGCTCAAGCCTGTAATCCAGCACTTTGGGAGTCCAAGGCAGGCAGATCACGAGGTCAGGAGATCAAGACCATCCTGGCTAACACGGTGAAACCCTGTCTCTACTAAAAATACAAAGAAAAAAAAAATTAGCCACTCGTGGTGCCGGGCGCCTGTAGTCCCAGCTACTAGGGAGGCTGAGGCAGGAGAAATGCTGTGAACCCGGGAGACGGAGCTTACAGTGAGCCGAGATCGCGCCACTGCACTCCAGCCTGGGCGACAGAGCCAGACTCCGTCTCAAAAAAATAAAAATAAAAATAAGATAAAAAATAAAAAAAAATAAGAATGAAACGGGCACAAAGGCAGCCAGGGATGGAAGCCCCTTCCACCCTGGGCCCTGGAAATGCACAGACCACCTTCTAAGCTTTCTCTCCTGTCACCCTCCCAAGTCTAAACGCATATAAAGAAGCACACGAGACATCTCTGATGGGATGGGGGCATCTCCAGAAATACTAAGATTCAAGTACTGAATCTCTGATATGGATGGGCCTGGGAAGCTGCAATTCCAGAAAGCAAATGAAGCCTGTGCTGTGATTCAGACCATTACTTGGTAGCAAGGGTGTAGAGGAAGAAGGATGTGGACCGGGCAGGAGAAGACATGAATGCCGTCAGGACGGTGGCTGGAGAATGTCTGAGATGGGGACCTGCAGAGACGAGCAGGCTGGCTGCGTCTATCCCTGTGCCTGGGACAGGCGGTGACAGAGGAATGGGATTCCACAGGAGAGTCAGAGACACCCAATGAAGAAACAAAAGCAGCTTACAGGGTGGAAAGGACACAGACGCAGACACTCAGAAGAATGTGGCCAAGGGATCACCACCGTGTACGAACTGAAGAAGTTTTCTAAGAATGGGGCCAAGGGACCGCCACTTTGTATGCACTGAAGACGTTTCCGAAGCATGTGGCCGAGGGACCATGGCAGTGTACACACTGAAGACATCCACTAAGAATGTAACTAAGGGACTACCGCCTGTATACACTGAAGAGGTTCCCTAAGAATGCGGCCAAGGGAACGCTGCCATGTACACACTGAAGACGTTCCCTAAGTATGTGACTAAGGGACCACCGCCATTTACGCACTGGAGATGTTCCCTAAGAATGCAGCCAAGAGATGGCAGACGTTCCCTAGCATGTGGCTAAGGGACCGCCACAGTGTACACACTGAAGACATTCCCTAAGCATCTGGCCCAAGGGACCACTGCCCTGTGCACACTGAAGACGGCCCGGTGTACACTGAAGACGATCCCTAAGCTCGTGGCTAAGGGAGCGCTGACATGTATACACTTAACGCTTTCCGTAACAATGCTGCCAAGGACCTCAGACGTGTGCACTTCCCTAACTATGTGGCTAAGGGACAGCTGCCATGTACACACTGAAGATGTTCCCTAAGAATGCAGCTAAAAGACGGCACTGAAGACGTTCCCTAGCCATGTGGACAAGGGACCCACTGTATACACACTGAAGACATTCCCTAAGAATGTCTAAGGGACCGCTGCCATATACACACTAAAGACGTTCCCTACGCGTATGGCTAAGGGACCACCACCATGTACACACTGAAGACGTTCCCTAAGAATGCAGCCAAGCGACCGCCACCAGGTACACTCTGAAGATGCTCTCTAAGAATGTAGCCAAGGCACAGCACTGAAGATGTTCCCTAGGCATGTGGCCAAAGGACTACCACCATGTACACACACTGAAGACATTCCCTAAGAATGTGTCCTAAGAGACGGCCGCCATGTACACACTAAAGATGTTCCCTAACAATGCGCCCAAGGGATCACTGCTGTGTGCACACTGAAGACGTTCCGTAAGTATGTGGCTAAGGGACCGCTGCCATGTACACACTGAAGACGTTCCCTAAGAATGACGACGGCACTGAAGACGTTCCCTAGGCATATGACCAAGGGACCGCCAACGTAAGCACACTGAAAACATTCCCCAGGCATGTGGTTAAGGGACCGCCACCATGTACATATTGAAGAAGTTAGGTAAGGATGTGCCAAGGGACCGCCACCATGTACACACTGAAGAATTCCCTAAGTATGTGGTGCAAGTGACTGCCACTGTGTGCACATTGAAGATGTTCCCTAACCATAGGGCCAAGAGACTGCCATCGTGTACACAGTGAAGACATTCCCTAAGAATGTGGCCAAGGGACTACCACTGTGTAGCCACTGAAGATGCCCTAAGAATGCGGGAAAGGGACCGCCACCATGTACACACTGAATACATTCGGTAAGCCTGTGACTAAGTGATCACACTCACTGAAGACATTCCCTAAGCATGCAGCCAAGGGACTGCCACCATATACACACTGAAGACATTCCCTAAGAATGTGGCTAAGGGACCTCTACTATGTACACACTGAAGATGTTCCCTAAGAATGTGGCCAAGGGACCACCACCATGTAAACACTGAACACATTCCCTAAGAATGCAGCCAAGGGAGGGCACTGAAGACGTTCCCTAGGCATGTGGCCCAAGGAACCACAGCCCTGTGCACACTGAAGATGATCCCCAACTTTGTGGTTAAGGGACCGCTGCCATGTACACACTAAAGACGTTCCCTAAGAATGCAGCTAAAGACAGCACTGAAGATGTTCCCTTGACATGTGGCTAAGGGACTGCACTGAAGATGTTCCCTAAGACTATGGCCAAGGGATTGCCACCCTGTACACACTGAAGACGTTCCCTAGGAATGCAGCCAAGGGCTGGTACTGAAGACATTCCCTAGGCATGTGGCCAATGGAGCACACCGGAGACATTCCCTAAGCATGCGGCCAAGGGACTGCCACCATGTACACACTGAAGATGTTCTCTAAGCATGCGGACAAGGGACTGCCACCATGTACACACTGAAGACGTTCCCTAAGAATGCGGCCAAGGGAACGCACTAAAGACATTCCGTAATACAAAAGCTAAGAAATTGTGGGTGTACTACACAGTTCCTACAGCTATGGCAAAATGAGGCTCTTGAGGGCACCTCCGTGACTAGCCAGGAAGCCACCTAGGAGAGCCACGGAAAGAATCGGGTGGTGGTAACTGCAGTAATTATCATGACATAACTCGATCTCATCGCCTTCTAAATAAATGGCTCCCTTAACTCTCCCAAGTCCTCCTCAATCACGCCAAAGAAGATCTGTTTAGCTAACAAAATCAAGCTGTCAGGAGTAAAACTGTGGCAATGCCATTTCATCACAGCACAGAGCCACTGTGATACCAGTACCTCCTATGAAAAGAAAACAGAGGGCCGGGCGCCGTGGCTCACGCCTGTCATCCCAGCACTTTGGGAGGCCGAGACAAGGGGATCACTTGAGGCCAGGAGTTCGAGACCAGCCTGCCCAACATGGTGAAACTCTGTCTCTACTAAAAATACAAAAAAAAAAAAAAATTAGCCAGGTGTGGTGGCAGGCACTTGCAATCCCAGCTATTCCAGAGGGTGAGGCAGGAGAATTGCTTGAACAAGGGGGAGGATGGCTGCAGTGAGCCAAGATTCCCATTGCACTCCAGCCTGGGCAAAAAGAGCAAAACTCCATCTGAGAAAAAAAAAAAAAAAAAAAAAAAACAGAAAAGGAAAGAGACACATTCATGTTGAGATCTCTACACCGTGGAAAAAAAAAACTCCCACAGTGCATCAGGCACCCAAAAATTCCCAATGCTCTTACCTCATCAAATCTACCAGGAAATTGCAATTGCAATGACTCCACAGTTTCCCAGAAAAGCAAACACTGTTCCAATAGAAAACATTCACTGCTTTCATGCACATTGTTTCATCCATTCCTCAACACGACGCCATGTAGACTGGATAAAGAAAGGGTGGAGCATACACACTGTGGAATACCACGCACCCACGAGAAAGAATGGCATTGGTTTGGTGTGGTGGCTCACACCTGGAATCTCAGCACTTTGGGAGGCCGAGGCGGGCAGATTACCTGAGGTCAGGAGTTCAAGACCAGCCTGGCCAACATGGAGAAACACTGTCTCTACTAAAATACAAAATTAGCCAGGGTGGTGGCTCATGCCTGTAATCCCAGCTACTCGGGAGCCTCAGGCAGGAGAATCACTTGAACTGAGGAGGCAGAGGTGGCGGTGAGCCAAGATCACACCACTGCACTCCAGCCTGGGCGACAAGAAGGAAACTCCAAATCAAAAAAAGAAAAATTGGGATGACGTCCTTTGCAGGAACATGCATGGAGGTGGAGGCCATTATCCTTAGCAAACTCACACAGCAACAGAAAAAAAAAAAAAAAAAATACGACTTGTTATCACTTATAAGTGGCAGCTAAACATTGGGTACTCATGGATATAAAGAAGAGAACAGACGCCGGGCCCTGGTGGAGGGTGGAGGGTGGGAGAAGTGTGAGAATCCAACAATTACCTATCAGGTTGTAGTAGGGCTTATTACCTGGATGATAAAATAATCTGGACACTAGACCCCCAGGACATGCAATTCAGCCACGTAACGAACCTGCGCACGTGCCCCTGAACCTGAAATGAAAGTATAAAAAGCAGGCCGGGAGCAGTGATTCATAATCCCAGCACTTTGGGAGGCCCAGGCGGGTGGATCACTTGAGGCCAGGAGCTTGAGCCAACCCTGACCAACACGGTGAAACCCCGTCACTACTAAAAAGACAAAATTAGTCGGGTGTGGGGGCGCACGCCTATAATCCCAGCTACCTGACAGGCTGAGGTGGGAGAATCCCTTGAACCTGGGAGACGGAGGTTGATGGAGATTGCAGTGAGCCGAGATTGTGCCATTGCACTGCAGCCTTGGAGATAAGAACAAAACGTCGTCTCAAAACACATACACACAAACACACACACACAAAAAAACACTACATGCTGCTATTGGGAACATTTTACTAAATTTTTTTAAGTCCTTTAAAACGTTAGGGAGTGTCTTACGGAATCAGGGATTTTCAAAGGCAGGACTTCACGATGCCAACTTAAGTGACAGAAGGATTCCTTTCAGTGTAGAAGGTGCATGCCTGCTCTGTGCTTCCACAAATCCCTGAGACCCAATAGGACACCTGGCGCCATCACTGATCAAAGAATGGGTACCACGACTTAGCATCCACTGCAAAGCTCCACGGCACCTAGCTCTAGCCAGTTTCTTCACAGCTGTGATCAAGGTGCCAACAGTCGTCTCAGCAGCCTCAGGAACGCCGCACAGTCAGCTCGCCACAGTAGTGACCCCAGAAACAAGAGACAGGGACAAGGTGCGGGACGCCAAAAACCAGAACAAGAGACAGGAATATGATAACAGGGACAAAGTCCAGACCACATGGAAGATGGAAGACTCATTTGTCATGGGTGGAAACTTTTTATCTGCAAGTTTGAAACCAGGTGGATCAAGAATGAAAGGTGCAGCCGGGTGTGGTGGCTCACACCTGTCATCCCAGCACGTTGGGAGGCTGAGGCAGATGGATCACCTGAGGTCAGGAGCTCGAAACCAGCCCGGCCAACAAGGTGAAATCCCGTCACTACTAAAAATACAAAAATTAGCTGGGCTTGGTTGCACGCGTCTGTAATCCCAGCTACTTGAAAGGCCGAGGCAGGAGAATCACTTGAATCCGGAAAGCTGAGGTTGCAGTAAGCCGAGATCACACCATTGCACTCCAGCTTGGGTGACAGACCTCAACAACAACAACAACAAAAAAGTACACACAGGCAGCCGGAGAAGCAAGCCCCTTTTACCCTGGGCCCTGGAAATGCACAGACCACCTTCTAAGCTTTCTCTCCTGTCATCCTCCCAAGTCTAAACGAATATAAAGAAGCACACTAGAAGTCTCTGATGGGGTGTAGGCATCTCCAGAAATTCTAAGATTCAGGATCCCAAGAATCTCTGATCTCGGTGGGGCTAGGAAGCTACAATTCCAGAAAGCAAATGAAGCCTGTGCTGTGATTCAGAGCATTTCTTGGTGGCAAGGGTGTAGTGAAAGAAGGATGTGGAGTGGGCAGGAGAAGGAAAGAATGTGGTCAGGATGGTGGCGGGAGAATGTCTGAGATGGCCACGTGCAGAGAGGAGCAGGTTGGCTGTATCTCTCACTGTGCCTGGGATGGGCGGTGACGGAGGAAATGGATTCTACATGAGAATCAGAGACACCCAATGGAGAAACAAAAGCAGCTTACAGGGTGGAAAGGACACAGACACAGACCCTCAGAAGAATGTGGCCAAGGGATCACCACCGTGTACGAAGTGAAGACGTTTTCTAAGAATGGGGCCAAGGGACCGCCACTTTGTATGCACTGAAGACGTTCCCAAAGCATGTGGCCAAGGGACCATCGCAGTGTACACACTGAAGACATTCGCTGAGAATGTAACTAAAGGACCGCCACCTGTACACACTGAAGACGTTCCCTAAGAATGCGGCCAAGGGAACGCTGCCGTGTGCACCCTGAAGACATTCCCTAAGTATATGACTAAGGCACTGCCATCATGTACACACTGAAGACTTTCCGTAAGTATGTGGCTAAGGGACCACCGCCATTTACGCACTGAAGCTGTTTCCTAAGAATGCAGCCAAGAGATGGCAGACGTTCCCTAGGCATGTGGCTAAGGGACCGCCACTGTGTACACACTTAATCATGTGGCCCAAAGGGCCACCGCCCTGTGCACACTGAAGATGATCCCTAAGCTCATGACTAAGGGACCACTGACATGTATACACTGAACACGTTCCCTAACAATGCAGCCAAGGACCTCGGACGTGTGCACACCTGAAGATGTTCCCTAAGTATGTGGCTAAGGGAACGCTGCCATGTACACACTGAAGACGTTCCCTAAGAATGCAGCTAAAAGACAGCACTGAAGACCTTCCCCAGCCATGTGGCCAAGGGACCACCACTATATACACAATGAAGATGTTCCCTAAGAATATGGCTAAGGGACCGCTACCATGTACACACTAAAGACATTCCCTACGCATATGGCTAAGGGACCGCCACCATGTACACATCGAAGACGTTCGGTAAGAATGCAGCCAAGGGACCACCACCAGGTACACACTGAAGATGCTCCCTAAGAAGGCTGCCAAGGGACAGCACTAAAGATGTTGCCTAGGCATGTGGCCAAGGGACCACACTGAAGATGTTCCCTAATAATGCCGCCAAAGCACTACCACCATGTACACACTGAGGATATTCCCTAAGAATGCAGAGAAGGGACTGCCACTGTGGACTCACTGAACATGTTCACTAAGCATATAGCTAAGGGAACCCTGCCATATACACACTGAAGACATTCCCTAAGAATGTGGCTAAGGGACCGCCGTCATGTATACATTGAAGATGCTCCATAAGAATGTGGCCAAGGGACTGCCACCATGTACACACTTAGTTCCCTAAGCATGTGGCCCAAGGGACCGCCTCTATGTGCACACTAAAAACGGTCACTAAGCATGTGCCACATCAAGCAAAGGTGGCATTAGATACACTGGAATAGTTGCAGCCCTGAAAAAGGAAATCCTGCCATTTGCAGCAACATGGATGGGAATGGAAGATACAATGTGAAGTGAAATGAACCAGGCACAGAGAGACAAATTCCGCATCATCTCATATGTAGAATTTAAAAAAGCTGAACGCATAAACGCAGAGAGTACAATGTTGGTTGCCAGGGAAGAATGCTGAAATGTTTGTCAAAGAACATAAAATTTCAGTTGGAGGCCACGAGCGGTAGCTCATGTCTGGAATCACAATGCTATGGAAGGCTGAGGAAGGAGCATCACTGGAGGCCAGGAGTTTGAGACAAGCCTGGGCAACATAATGAAACCCCATCTCTAAAAAAAAAAAAAAAGAAAGAAAGAAAGAAAGAAAAGAAAAAAGGAAAAAATTGGTTGGGTATACTGGCATGCACCTGTAGTCCCGGTTACTTGGGCGGCTGAGGTAGGAGGATCACTTCAGCCCAGGAATTCAAGACCCGCCTGGACAACAAAGCGAGACCCCATCTCTACAAAAAAATTTAAAAATCAACCGAGTGGGCCGGGTACGGTGGCTCAAGCCTGTAATCCCAGCACTTTGGGAGGCCGAGATGGGTGGATCACGAGGTCAGGAGATCGAGACCATCCTGGCTAACACAGTGAAACCCCATCTCTACTAAAAAAAATACAAAAAACTAGCCGAGCGAGGTGGCGGGCGCCTGTAGTCCCAGCTACTCGGGAGGCTGAGGCAGGAGAATGGAGTAAACCCGGGAGGCAGAGCTTGCAGTGAGCTGAGATCCGGCCACTGCACTCCAGCCTGGGCAACAGAGCGAGACTCCATCTCAAAAAAAAAAAAAAAAAAATCAACCGAGTGTGGTGGGGTGCACCTGTAGTCCCAGCTACCTGGGAGGCTGGGGTCAGAGGCTCACCTGAGCCAGGAGTTGGAGGCTGTCGTGAGCTACGAATGTGATGCTGCACTCCAGCCCGGGTGAGACTATCTCAAAAACATATAAATTACATGAAAATTAAATTTTTTCAGTTAGATAAAAGAAATAAATTCAAAGTTCTACCACAGCACACACTGATTATAGTTAATAATAATACACTGCCATCTTTCAAAATGACTAAAAGTAGATTTTTACATATTCTCACCACAGAAAAAAGTAGGTGAGGTGATATGGGTTAGAGTTAGGGTTATATGAATATGTTACTTAGCTTCATTGTTAATATGTTAATTAGCTAGATTGTTAATATGTTAATTAGCTTGATTAATATGTTAATTAGCTTGCTTGCTAATATGGTAACTGCCTGGTTTAATCACTGCACAATGTGTACATGGATTAAAACATCACATTGTATCTCATATATATGTACACAATTATTTTTTGTTAACGAAAAAATTAGTTTTCTATAAAAATAACTCACAATTCCAGGCAGAAAACAAAACAAGTCCCAGTTTTGAGGACAGCTGTGACATATTTGACGGTGCCTCCTCTTAATTCAGCACAGTTTAGATGACCATGTGATCCAAGGGGCTCCAAGTTTCCAAGGAAAGGATTCCAGTTATGTGCCCAAGGTGTATCCACACTGGGCCGGACACGGTGGCTCACGCCTGTCATCCCAGCACTTTGAGAGGCTGATGCGGGTGGATCACCTGAGGTCAGGAGTTCCAGACCGGCCTGACCAATATGCTGAAACCCCGCCTCTACTAAAAATACAAAAATTAGCCGGGTGTGGTGGTGGACACCTGTAACCCCAGCTACTCAGGAAGCTGAGACAGGAGAATGGCTTGAACCCAGGAGGTGGAGGTTGCAGTGAGCCGAGATCGCGCCATTGCACTCACTCCAGCCTGGGCAGCAAGAGCAATATTCCTTCTCAAAAACACAATCTGCGCAACAAGAGTGAAAGTCCATCTCAAAAAAAAAAAAAAAAAAGATGTATCCACACTGCACCCTGGACCAGAAGAGATGACCTTCGAAGAGATGACCTTCCAAAGAGCACCCGAGGTCGTCTCACAAAGCGGCGAGTGTTCCCAGTTATTACTCGGAGGGCCAGGCCTGCTCAGGAGGGTTGGTGAGATCATAATGTCCCCTAACAGACACTATGGCAGGGCTCATCCTCCCGAGTGCATGCAAACTGCACTGAGCCGGCTCCCCACAGAACTCCAAAAAGAGTCCAGCTGGAAGAAATGGAATGTTCTTGGAGACACTAGTTTTCATAGTGAAATTTTCTATCTTTTCAAATTTATTTTGGTTGAGACAGGGTCTCGCCCAGGCGACTGACCAACCTGGAGTGCAGTGGCATGATCCTAGCTCACTGCAGCCTCAACCTCCTTGGGCTCAAGTGATCCTTTAGCCTCAGCCTCCCAAGTAGCTGTAAACATGCACGTGTGTCACCATGTCTGGCTTTTTTTTCAGAAACAGCATCTCTTTGTTGCACAGGCTGGAGTGCAGTGGTGCAATCATGTTTCACTGCAGCAGCCTCCAACTCCCCAACTCAAGTGATCCTCCCACCTCAGCCTCCTGTGTAACTGAGACTACAAAGGCACACCTTATATCCAGCTAATTGTTTTATTATCACCAGAGACAAGGTCTCACTATGTTGACCTGGCTGCTCTCAAAGCCCTGAGCTCAAGTGATCCTACTGACTCAGCCTCCCAAACTGCTGGGATAACAAGCATGAGCCACCGCACCCAGCCTACATTTTTTTTTTTTTTTTTTTTTTTTTTTTTTTTTGTAGGCACAGGATCCCGCTGTTGCCCAGGCTGATCTCAAACTCTTGGCCTCAAGTGATCCTCCCGCCTGGACTGCCCGAAGTGCTGGGATGACCAGAGTGAGCCACTGTGTCTGGCCTCATGCCATTTTTGTATCATGAAACTTTATTATTCTTTGGAGTTTTTCTCCCCAAGAATTTAGAAATGTAAGAAGCAAATCAACACCTTTACAACCCTAAACATAATTCTTAGCTTGTGGATCCAGTTTTGGAAGCGATTTGAATGCTAGAAATCCTGCAGTAACTGGCTATTTGACACATTCTCAGAGTTCCTGCCTTTTCAATTAAACACAAATAAAATAGGAGTCTAGGGACCTCCAATACCCCAGGGTAAGAATGCACAAGATAAAGCCAGTTGGAACCTGAGTGTGAAAAAGGCAATTGCTCCTTCTGCATCAAAACATCTGCACCCACAAGTCCACCTTCAGCCAAAAGCCACCTCAGCAATGGTACCAAAACAGGGAAAAGAAAGGCTACCCTCTTTCTTTAATGCAAGCCTTACGAAGATAATGCACAACCTACGAGCTCAGATAAATTAGGGCACAAAGAACCCAACTGAAATCCTGGCAGAACAAGCACAACTTCTGCTTAATTATGAATTTATTTATTTAGACACAGGGTCTCTCTCACTCTGCAATCTCAACTCACTGCAGCCTCGACTTTGTGGGCTCAAGCAATCCTCCCTCTGCAGCCTCCCAAGTAGCAGTGACCACACACACATGCCACTATGTTTAGCTAATTTTTCTTTTTTTTTTTTTAGACACAGCATCTCTCGCTCGGTTGTCCAGGCTGCGATCACAGCTCACTGCAGCCTCCAACTCCCACGCTCAAGTGATCCTCCCGCCTCCGCCTCCTGAGTAGCTGGGACTACAGGCACGAGCTAATTTTTTGTATTTTTAGTAGAGACAGGGTTTGGCCACGTTGCCCAGGGTGGTCTCAAACTCCTGGGCCCAAGCAATCTGCCTGCCTCACCCTCCAAAAGTGTTAGGATTACAGGCGTGAGCCACCACATCTGGCCATACAGCTGTTTTAATAAGCAATTCTGAGAAGAAGCAAATGCCGCCCTGATCTTTTGTGGTAATATTAACACAGATGACTGAATTACACGGACAAAAACCTCATACGTGTTACCTAAGGAAACACAGAGCCCACACTGTTAGATCTGAACTGTTTCTCCACCCAAGATGAATAAGTGGATTCCAATTAGTGCCTCAAGGAAAAAGGAAAAACGTAGCAAACAAAAAAAAAAAAAAAAAAATTAGAGCAGTTTCAACGAACTCCAGCCCTTCTTTTCGGATGGCCCTCTTGTCAAAGAACAGTCTTTACGTTCATAAATGTTGTTTCTAAATTTCTCTTTGGTTAGGAAAAAAAAGTCAAAAGAGCAATAATATTTCTCGACACAACATTTATATAGAATTTGGTAATCCCAGCTACTCGGGAGGCTGAGACGGGAGAATCGCTTGAACCCAGGAGGTGGAGGTTGCAGCGAGCCAGGATCATGCCACTGCCCACCAGCCAGGGTAACAAGAGCAAAACACCATCTCAAAAAAAAAGGAATATTAGCCAGTATTGGATATGCTGGGTTGGACACAGGACTGAAAAGGGCTGACTATAAACAACTTTTAGGCAATTCTCACAAAAGTTACATGTTAGAGAAAGGAAAGGTGGGCTTTCCCAGGTACTGTGAACCACCTACATTTTGCCATGACCAGGAATTTTATAGAAGCCCAAGTCCCACATGTATTTTACAGCACTAACATTCACCTTCAAAACTAGGAGGGTTTACCTCCTCCTTCTTGGAAAATTTGTCTAACAAAAAAAAAAAAAAAAAACTTAACTATCACTGTGTTTTTTAAAAGAATGGTATTCGCTACAGTCTGAAACTTTGTGTTCCTCCCCAAAATTCCTGCATTGAAATCCTCACGCCTAAGATGATGGTGTCAGGAGGTGGGAGACTTGGGAGGTGATGAGGTCATGGGGATCCAGCCTCATGAATGGGCTCAGTGTCCTTATGAAAGGGGCCCCAGAGAGTTCCCTCGCCCTTCCACCATGTGAGCACGCAGAGAAAATGCGTGGTCTATGAACCAGGAGGTGGGTCCCCACCAGACACTGATTCTGCCATGATCTTGAACCTCCGCCCTTCAAAACTTTGAGTGATAAATGTCTGTAGTTTATAAATTACCAAACCGAAAGTATTTTATTTTAGCAGCTCCCTACTTGGGAGTCTGTGGCAGGCGAATCACTTGAACCCGGGAGGCCTGGGGTTGCAGTGAGCTGATGAGCTGAGATCACACCACTGCACTCCAGCCTGGGCGACACAGCAAGACTCCGACTCAAAAAAAAAACAGGCCAGGCGCGGTGGCTCACGCCCGTAATCCCAGTACTTTGGGAGGCCGAGACGGGCGGATCACGAGGTTAGGAGATCCAGATCATCCTGGCTAACACGGTGAAACCCCGTCTCTACTAAAAATACAAAAAATTAGCCAGGCGTGGTGCCGGGCGCCTGTAGTCCCAGCGACTCGGGAGGCTGAGGCAGGAAAATGGCGTGAACCCCGGAGACGGAGCTTGCAGTGAGCCGAGATGGCACCACTGCACTCCAGCCTGGGCGACAGAGCGAGATTCCGTCTCAAAAAATAAAAATTAAAAAAAAATGATAAAAAAATAAAAAAAATAAGAATGAAACGGGCACAAAGGCAGCCAGGGATGGAAGCCCCTTCCACCCTGGGCCCTGGAAATGCACAGACCACCTTCTAAGCTTTCTCTCCTGTCACCCTCCCAAGTCTAAACGAATATAAAGAAGCACACGAGACATCTCTGATGGGATGGGGGCATCTCCAGAAATCGGACTGAATCTCTGCTCTGGGTGGGGCTGGGGAACTGCAATTCCAGAAAGAAAATGAAGCCTGTGCTGTGATTCAGACCATTTCTTGGTAGCAAGGGTGTAGGGGAAGAAGGATGTGGACCGGCCAGGAGAAGGAATGAATGTGGTCAGGACGGTGGCGGAAGAATGTCTGAGATGGCCACGTGCAGAGAGGAGCAGGCTGGTTGCGTCTCTCACTGTGCCTGGGATGGGCAGTGACAAAGGAAAGGGATTCCACATGAGAGTCACAGACACCCAATGAAGAAACAAAAGCAGCTTACAGGGTGGAAAGGACACAGACGCAGACACTCAGAAGAATGTGGCCAAGGGATCACCACCGTGTAAGAAGTGAAGACGTTTTCTAAGAATGGGGCAAAGGGACCGCCACTTTGTATGCACTGAAGACGTTCCCAAAGCATGTGTCCAAGGGACCATCGCTGTGTACACACTGAAGACGTTCCCTAAGAATGCGGCCAAGGGAACGCTGCCGTGTACACACTGAAGACGTTCCCTAAGAATGCGGCCAAGGGAACGCTGCCGTGTACACACTGAAGATGTTCCCTAAGTATGTGGCTAAGGGACTGACACCATGCACACACTGAAGACGTTCCCTAAGTATGTGGCTAAGGGACCGCCTCTATTTACCCACAGAAGACGTTCCCTAAGAATGCAGCCAAGAGTTGGCAGACGTTCCCTAGGCATGTGCCTAAGGGACCGCCGCCGTGTACACACTAAAGACATTCCCAAAGCATGTGGCCGAAGGGACCACCGCCCTGTGCACACTAACGGACGGTCCCTAAGCTCGTGGCTAAGGGACCACTGCCATGTATACACTGAACACCTTCCCTAACAACAAGGCAGCCAAGGGCCGCTGACGTGCAAACACTGAAGACGTTCCCTAAGTATGTGACTAAGGGACCACTGCCACGTACACACCGAAGACATTCCCAAAGAATGCAGCTAAAAGACATCACTTAAGACGTACCCTAGGCATGTGGCCAAGGGACCGCTACTGTATACACACTGAAAACGTTCCCTAAGCATGTGGCTGAGGGACCTCCGCCATCTAGACACTAAAGACGTTCCCTAAGCTATGGCTAAGGGACCGCCACCATGTACACACTGAAGACCTTCCCTAAGAATGCAGGCAAGGGACCGCCACCAGGCACACACTTAAGACGCCCCCTAAGAACGCTGCCAAGGGATGGCACTAAAGTTCTCTAGGCATGCGGCCAAGGGACCGCACTGAAGATGTTCCCTAAGCATGCGGCCAAAGGACTGCCACCATGTACACACTTAAGACATTCTCTAAGAATGTAAGAGACCTCTGCCACGTACACACTAAAGATGTTCCCTAAGAACGCGTCCAAGGGACCGCTGCCGTGTGCACACTGAAGACGTTCCCAAGGTATGTGGCTAAGGGACCAATGCCATATACACACTGAAGACGTTCCCTAAGAATGCAGTCAAGGGACGGCACTGAAGACGTTCCCTAAGCATGCGACCAAGGGACCACCACCAGGTACACACTGAGGAATTGCCTAAGCATGTGGCCCAAAGGACCACCGCCATATACGCACTGAAGACATTCCCTAAGTATGTGGCTAAGGGACCACTGCCATATACACACTGAAGACGTTCCCGAAGCATGTGGCTAAGGGACCACCGCCATGTACACACTGAAGACGTTCCCTAACAATGCACCAAGGGACCGTCACCATGTACACACTGAAGACGTTCCCTAAAAATGCAGCAAGGGACTGCACTGAAGACATTCCCTAGGCATGTGGCCAAGGGACCGCCACCCTATACACACTGAAGATGTTCCCTAGGCTTGTGGCTAATAGACGGAAGATATGTACACACTGAAGACGTTCCCTAAGCATGGGGCTAAGGGACTGCCACCACGTACACACTGAAGACATGACCTAAGAATGTGGCCAAGGGACCGCCACCATGTATACACTGAAGACGTTCCCTAAGCATGTGGCCAAGGAACCGCACTGATGACATTGCCTAAGCACGCAGCCAAGGGACTGCCACTGTGTACACACGGAAGACATTCACTAAGAATGTGGCTAAGGGACCGCCACCTTGTACATAATGAAGATGTTCCAAAGGTCCAGCCATAGGCCTGCGAAACATCAGACAAAAGAATGGTGTGCAGGATCCAGACATCCCACCACTGGGTGTGTACCCAAAGGAAAGGAAATCAGACACTCAACGGGATACCTGCACCCCTTGTGCACTGCAGCACTACTCAGTTTCCAAGATATGGAATCAACCCATGTGTCAATCAACAGATGAGTGCATCAGGCAAATGTGGCATAGACACACCATGGAATAGTGTGCAGCTATGAAAACGGAAATCCTGCCATTTATGCAACATGGATGGGACTGGAAGATACAATGTGAAGTGAAATGAACCAGGCACAGAGAGACAAATACCATATCATCTCACATGTAGACTCTAAAAAAGCTGAACTCATAAACGCAGAGAGTACAATTGTGGCTGCCAGGGAAGAATGCTGAAATGTTTGTCAAAGAACATAAAATTTCAGTTGGAGGCCAGGAGCGGTGGCTCATGTCTGGAATCACAATGCTATGGAAGGCTGAGGAAGGAGGATCACTGGAGGCCAGGAGTTTGAGACAAGCCTAAGCAACATAATGAAACCTCATCTCAAAAGGAAAAAAAACAAAATTAGCTGGGTATACTGGCATGTACCTGCAGTCCCAGCTACTTGGGAGGCTGAGGTAGGAGGATTGCTTCAGCCCAAGAATTCAAGACCCACCTGGACAACATAGCGAGACCCCATCTCTACAAAATATTTAAAAATCAACTGGGTGTGGTGGGGCACACCTGTAGTCCCAGCTACCTGGGAGGCTGAGGTGGGAGGCTCACCTGAGCCACCAGTTGGAGGCTGACAAGAGCTATGAACATGACGCTGTACTCCAGCCTGAGTGATAGGGCAAGACTGTCTCAAAAACATATAAATTACCTTAAAGTTAAATTTTTTCAGTTAGATAAAATAAATTCAAAGTTCTACCACAGCACACACTGATTATAGTTAATAATAATACACCGTATCTTTCAAAATGACTAAAACTAGAGTTTACATATTCTCACCACAAAAAAAGGTAGGTGAAGTGATATGGGTTAGAGTTAGGGTCATATGAATATGTTACTTAGCTTCATTGTTAATATGTTAATTAGCTTGACTGTTAATATGTTAGCTTGATTGTTAATATGGTAACTAGCTTGTTTTAATCACAATGTGTACTTGGATTAAAACATCACGTTGTACCTCGTATATATGTACACAATTATTTTTTGTTAATGAAAAAATAAATTTTCTATTAAAATGACTCGCATTTCCAGGCAGAAAGCAACACAAGTCCCAGTTTCGAGGACAGCTGTGACATATTTAACGGTGTCTCCTCTTAATTCAACACAGTTTATATGACCATGACCCAAGGGGCTCCAAGTTTCCAAGGAAAGGATTCCAGTTATGTGCCCAAGGTGTATCCACACTGGGCCGGGCGCGGTGGCTCACGCCTGTCATCCTAGCACTTTGGGAGGCTGACGCGGGTGGATCACCTGAGGTCGAGTTCGAGACCAATGAGGCCAATATGCTGAAACCCTGTCTCTAGTAAAAATACAAAAACTAGACGGGTGTGGTGGCGGGCGCCTGTAATCCCAGCTACTCAAGAGGTTGAGACAGGAGAATGGCTTAAACCCAGGAGGCGGATCCAGTTTTGGAAGCGATTTAAATTCTAGAAATTCTGCAGTAACTGGCTATTTGATACATTCTCAGAGTGCCTGCCTTTCCAGTTAAACACAAATAAAGTAGGAGTCCAGTGACCTCAAACACATTAGGGTAAGAACATATAAGATTGAAGCCAGTTGGAGCCTGAGTGTGAAAAAGGCAATCACTCCTTCTGCATCAAAACATCTGCACCCACGGGTCCACCTGTCAGCCAAAAGCCACCTCAGCAATGCTACCAAAACAGGGGAAAAAGTGTTACCCTCTGTCTTTAATGCAAACCTTCTAAGATAACGCACAACCTATGAGCTCACAAAAATTAGGGCACAAAGAACCCAGCTGAAATCCTGGCAGAGCAAGCACAACTTCTGCTTAATCGTGAATTTATTTATTTAGAGACAGGGTCTCACTGTGTTGCCCAGGCTGAACTACAGTGGTGCAATCTCAGCTCACTGCAGCCTTGACTTTCTGGGCTCCAGCAATCCTCCCAACTCAGCCTCCCAAGTAGCTGTGACCACACATGTGTTCCACCATGTTTGGCTAATTATTATTATTATTATTATTATTATTATTATTATTTTAGAGACAGCATCTGTTGCTTTGTTGCCCAGGCTGGAGTGCAGTGGTACGCTCACAGCTCACTGCAGCCCCCAACTCCCAGGCTCAAGGGATCCTCCTAGCTTTGCCTCCTGACCAGCTGGGACTACAGACACGCGCCTCCATGCCTGGCTAATTTTTTGTGTTTTTAGTAGAGATGGGGTTTGGCCATGTTGCCCAGGCTGGTCTCAAACTCCTGGGCTCAAGCGATCCGCCTGCCTTGGCCTCCCAAAATGCTGGGATCACAGGCATGAGAGCCACCACACCTGGCCGTGCAGCTGTTTTAATAAGCAATTCTGAGAAAACACAAATGCCCCCCTGGCTCTTTTGTGATAATATTAACGGGATGACTGAATTAGTGACAAAAACCTCACACGTGTTACCTAAGGAAACACAGAGCCCACAGGTTCCATCTGAACTGTTTCTCAAACCAGGACGAATAAGTGGATTCCAATTAGTGCCTAGAGAAAAAAGGAAAAAAATGGCAAAAAAAAAAAAAAAAATAGAGCAGTTTCAACAAACTCCAGCCCTTATTTTTAGAAGGTCCACTGCCAAGAACAGTGTTTACGTTCATAAATTGTTTTTCTGAATTTCTTAATGGTTGGGGGAAAAAAGAAGTCAACAGAGCAGTAATATTTCTTGACACAACGTTTATATAAAATTTAGCGCCCATGAAGTGGGACTGGAATACACAGAGTCTCGCTTTTGCCGCCCAGGCTGGAGTGCAGTGGCACGATCTCGGCTCACTAAAACCTCCGCCTTCCAGGTTCAAGCAATTCTCCTACCTCAGCCTCAGTACCTGGGATTACAGGTGCCCACCACCACGCCCAGCTAATGTTTGTATTTTTAGTAGAGAGGAGGTTTCACCATGTTGGCCAGGCTGGTCTTGAACTCCTGACCTCAGGTGATCCACCTGCCTCGGCCTCCCAAAGTGCTGGGATTAGAGATGTGACCCACCGCACCCAGCAATGGATGCTTTTAGACACAACGGAAGAACTAAGTTGTTGAGAGACAGAGAATGTATGGTCCACAGAGTCAAAAATATTTCCTCTCTAACCCCTTAAAGTTGACACCATCAGGGTATGGATGCTAAGGACCTCCTGCCTCTGACTGCAACACAAAATGACAGGCAGCCGCAGCTAGGACGGAGCCTGGCTGCAAAGCCCTGAAACTGAAAGCTTCCCAGAAGTTGCTCAGAAAGGAATCCATGCAGTTTGAGAAAACGTGGAAGAAATGAGCCAAACTCTGTTGTTTTCATCGTCTGAAGACATGAGCAACACACTGCTGTTTTGCTGCGGACGGTCCTGTGAGGGTTCGCATTCTCTGTTCACCAGGCAGGGGCATGGCGAGTTCATTTTATAAAACTCTCGGGTGAGCCCCAGGATTTGACGGAGAGGACAGGGCGGCGTCCCTGAGATCACGGTGGGGCAAACAGTAGACCTGTGCCCAAGCACATTGGAGACAAGGCGCAGGAGGGATCCGCCGGCACAAAAGCAGGGGCTGACTGTGCCAGGAATCCGGGCTCCGGACCGCCTCTGCACTCATGAGCAAATCAAGGTCATCACCGAGATTTTGGCGCCCCCAAAACAGCCCAGCCCGCTCCTTCCCACCGGCTGCCCCTTTACTAAAATATCCCAAACCTTTTCCTCACTTTCCCCAAGCTGTTTTCCTCACCCTTCAGACGCCTGCTAGGAAAACAGTGCGAAGCAGGCAATTCTGCAAAGGGGGGGTAAAAACCCAGCAGCTCAGAGTGAGGCCTGTACAAGCGTGAAAACCAACCCAAACCAAACCATCCCGCCACCGTGAGGAAGGAGCGTCACACAGGCCCGGACGGCAACTATGCCGGGGTGAAGGAAATGTGTCTACAAGAACTCCTCAAGGACTAGAATTACTTCTCATGGGAAAAACGTGTAAACATGTCCCACTGAAATGAACATCATGACGCAAATGCTTAGTTACAGGACTGAAAATGAGCCCCTTTCAACCCAAAACGTGCAAGAAAAAGAAATTCGACATTTTACTGATGCCTAAGGGCAGCCAGTCAACCAATAGCGCACAGAAAGGCAAGTCTGGGCAGAGGGGCACATTCCGGGCAGAGGGGCACATCCTGGCCTTCCTGTGTTTCTCGGGGGCCACTGTTTTCTTAGGAGGGAAGAAAAGAGGGAGGGAGGAAGGAAAGCTGAAAGGGAAGGAAGAAAAAAGGGATGGAAGGAAAAGGAAAGAGGAAGGGAGGGAGGGAGAAAAGGGAGGGAGGGACAGAAGGAGGGAAGGAAGGAAGAAGAGAGGGAGAAGAGGAGGGACAGAGGGAAGGAAGGAACGAGGTAGGGAGGGATGGAGGGAAGGAAGGGAGAGAAGGAAGGGAGGGAGGGAGAGAAAGGAGGAAGGAAGGAAAGGGAGGGAGAGAAGGGAGGGAGGGAGAGAAGGGAGGGAGGAAGGAAGGAAAGGAAGGGAGGGAGAGAAGGGAAGGGAAGGGGAGGGAAGGGAAGGGAGACAAGAAGGGAGAGAAGGGAGGAAGGAAGGAAGGGAGGAAGGGAAGGGAGGGAGAGAAGAGAAAGAAGGAAGGAAGGGAAGAGAAGGAAGGGAAGAGAAGGAAGGGAAGAGAAGGAAGGGAAGAGAAGGGAGGGAAGGAAGGGAAGAGAAGGGAGGGAAGGAAGGGAGAGAAGGAGGGAAGGAAGGAAGGGAGAGAAGGAGGAAGGGAGGGAGGGAGGGAGGGAGGGAGGGAGGGAGGGAGGAAGGAAGGAAGGAAGGAAGGAAGGAAGGAAGGAAGGAAGGAAGGAAGGATTGGTTGAAGAAAAAGGAGGGCTGGAGGGAAGGAGGAGGGAAGGAAGAGAGGATGTGACAGGAGATGATGAAGACAGGCAAGAGGGGAGAGAAGGAGGCTGGGGGGAGAGGGAAGGCGCTGATGCCATCCAGATCCATCCAGGCTGCCTCGTCCGTCGGACCTCCTTTTATACAACTATCCACTAAGCGAAGGAACCGGCAAAAATCTCTGCTCCCAGGAAACGCTTTCACCAGCTGCCGACTTGATTCACTCAGGTATTTTGATGCCAAAACACCCGAAAGTCCATCATAACTCGGGGATTTACAGATGAGAAAGAGGAGCAGAGAACTGACTGTGGGTGCCCTGGAAAAAGTTGCTTTAAACAAGGACCACAACAAAAATAAAAATAAAAATAATAACAACAAAAACCCTCCCTCCACTCCCAGGATCAAGGGGTTCAGACAAGCTGCAGTCCAGACGGACACGCGGCAAAGGAATGAGGAGCTAATGTCGTTCTCTGGTTTATTGAACAACAGTCCAACTTGAAAGCATTAAATAAGAGGCAACCATTTAGGAGGGGAACAATGGCTTAAAAATAAAAATGAAGACAGAGCCGGAGCAGGTCACATTTTTCACATGAGTGACGAAAAGCAAATGATTGAGACGTAAAGGGAACGCTGGCAATGCTACAGAATAGAGCCCCTGGAGGCACAGGCTGCCCTGCGTCCCCAGCCTCGGGGCGGAACAGAGAGCAACCCCAAAGCCTGCCCCACTGTGTCCCTTCCAGCTGCCCTTCTGCTCAGAACACCCGGAGCTGAGGGTTCCAAGTTCACGGCAGAACCGCTTCCCTTAAAAAGCCAGCAAAGGTTACGTGGATTTCTCCCCCGCTTCCTTTTCTACAGACTTACACCGGCTCGGGATGTAAGGATAAAATTCTGTGCTGCTTGTAGCCCTGAGAAGTCAGCAGCTGTGAAATGCAGGTAGTTCCCGCTTCACCCTCTGACACCCAGAGTTCTTCGGGTCTCGGCAGAACATTGCCTGGAGCTGAGTGGGGTCATCCCTCCTAGACACTGTCCTCCCCAGCCCACCTTGTCTTCACGGAGGCAGAGAACCTGCTGCACGTAGAATCCAAGCAATACGCTAAGCTTCATTAAGTATTTTTCCTCCAGTTAAAAAGCAGTCCTACATGTTGGAAAACGTCTTTGTTTCCCTGAATGACTGAAAGCAACTCGCAAGAATCCAGCCACGGAAAACCCCTCCGGTGGCAATATTTTAAAAGTAATTTCCCCTGTGCTATGGAGTCTAAAAGAGAAGCAGCAAGAGTCCTTTCCGGTAATCAAATCAAACACACCCTGTGTGGAAAAGCTGGCAGCACGGGGGAACCGGACTTTTAGGGCTGAGACACACGAGACATAACCTCCAGACCCGTGAGCCGCCCACTTTTGTTTCGTTTTGTTTTGAGACAAGAGTCTCACTCTGTCATCCAGACTGGAGTGCAGTGGCGCAGTCTTGGCTCACTGCAACCGCTGACTCCTGGGCTCAAGCGATTCTCCCACCTCAGCCTCCCAAGTAGCTGGGATTACAGGTACATGCCACCACACACCTGGCTAATTTTTTTGTATTTTTAGTAGAGACGAGGCTTCACCATGTTGGTTGGCCAGGCTGGTCTCGAACTCCTGACCGCAGCATGACCCACCACCCAGTTTTCAAGGACCAACTCCACAAAGTGAATTTTGACAGGGAGCAAGAAGCAGGCTGACAGCAACCTGTCGAAAACGCAACACATTCCACACCTGTTTTTCTTTTTTTTTTTTTTTTTTTTTTTTTGCTTTTTGTTAAGTGCCTGCATTTTTTACTCATCTGTCACATTTTTAACCAAACATTTTTTTAAAAAGTCTCTCTTTTGAAGAAGGGCATTTTGGCTAAAAGGTCTCTCCCCGTTTCCCAGAAGCAAGAGGTCCCTGCTTGCAGGAGAATGTAAACATGAATTCAGTGATCTGGACCTCGCAGAAGTCACACATGATCAGGAAAGGCTCCTTCGACGCCACCCAGAATGTTCCTGTGTCTCGTACACCCTCCCAGGGAGAACTTGCATCAGAGATGGTATGGTGTGGGCCTTAAGTATCCGTGAAGGAACAGCCCCTCTAGGCTCTGCTGCACGCGGGGAGTTGAGCGTTGCAATTCCCAAGCAGAAGCCATCAGGGCCCCGGGAATAGGGGAGGAAAGGAAACCCACTCAAAGCCGCCTCTCTTGTGTCTTTTTTTTTCTTTTTCAGAGAGTCTCGCTCTTGTCACCCAGGCTGGAGTGCAGTGGAGCAATCTCAGCTCACTGCAACCTCCACCTGCCAGGTTCAAGTGATTCTCTGGCCTCAGCCTCCAGAGTAGCTGGGATTACAGGCACGTACCATCATGCGTAGCTAATTTTTGTATTTTTAGTAGAGACAGGTTCGCCATGTTGGCCAGTCTGGTCTCCATCTTCTGACCTCAGTTAATCTGCCCACCTCGGCCTCCCAAAGTGCTGGGATTACAGACGAGAGCCACCACGCCTGGCCCTCTCTCGCTTCTCGAATCTCTTTCCTTTTTCCACCTTCTAGGCGTCAAAGACAGTGGATGGTCTCTGAGGTTCAAAACCAAGCTGACCGGGTGAGTATGTACAGCAAAGCATCCAGTGGGCTGCTGCGGGGACGACTTGTAAGACAAGTCGCTTCCTCGCTACAGGAAGCCGCTGTCCCTGATGCCAAAGAAGCCGCCGCTGACGCCGTCCCCCAAGGAGAACACCTGCTCCTGGTCCAGGCCCCACTCCCCCTCGTCCTGGTCCTCGGGTTCCGCCTCTGCCCCACTCCGGGCGTTCTCATACAGAAACACCTGCTCGTCCACGTGCGCGGGGGCCAGCCGGTTCCTCTTGGCGCTGACCACGTTGGTGGCGGAACCGAAGAGACGCTCGGGCGCCACGCGCGTGGCTGTCACGCACCAGTACTTCTGAAGCACCTTGGGCAGCAGGGGGAAGAGGGCCAGGCGGTCCGACCACCACTTGAGGGGGTCTTCGTTGAGGCCGAGCACCTTCTGGGATTTGAAGTTGCTCAGCTCCTCCACCACCTGGGCGTGCCATTCCTCCTGGTCCTCCATGCCACCCGTCTGGCAGAAGATCTCGGCCAGCATGTTGTTGATGACGCTGCTGGGCGGAGGCGTGGACGTCCGCATGAGCTTCTTCACGGGAGGCTCCTCGGGCACCGGGAAGACCTTGTCCTCGGCCGGCCGGTAGCCACCGTCTTTGACCTTGTCCAGCAGGCCCTTGGCCTCTTCCACGACGCGGTTCTCCACCTGCTGCCGCTCGAAGGCAGAGAGGAAGGGCAGCCTCTTGTAGCGGGGGTCCAGGAAGGTGGCGACGTTGAGAAACATGTCAATCTCAGGCGTCTCCTGGTAGGTCTTGGAGAGCTCCTTGGCGATGACCTCCTTGGCCATGCTGAGCTCCTTGGAGTCCGTCTCCTTGATGTTGAGCGTGGTGTTGAGCAGCATGTGCAGCAGCGGCTTCACCATGCTGATGGTGGGGTACCTGGAGGCCGACAGCATCTCGGCCACCTGCTTGAACGGCTGCAGGAGCTCGACCAGCCCCTCGATGGTGGCCCACTCGCTGGCCTCCAGCATCAGGTGGTGGTTGTTGCTGTCCTCCACGAGGACCCCGGCGATGACGAACTGCTGCTCCTTGAGGCGCTGCAGCATGGCCAGCGTGCTCCCCCACCAGGAGACGCGGTTGCTCACCAGCATGCAGTGGGCCATGTTCTGCTGCTTCTGCTTCTCATAGAGCATGTACATGGCCACGGCAGACTGCTGGAAGTACTCCACCAGTTTGCGGCAGCGCGACAGCAACGCCCCCAGCTTCGGGAGCTGGAAGGCCTGCTGGATGCCGGCGTTGAAGGTGTGGCCCAGGCAGGGCATGTGCACGGCGATGTCCAGCAGGGAGCACGCCTTCACGATGTCTTTGCTGTAGTTGGTGGTGGCCCCAAAGACCTTGGCGCTGATGCCCCACTCGATGAAGACCTCGTAGAGCACCCGCGTGATGGTCTCCGCCGTGTTCTCTTCGGGCACCTCGAAGGTCTTCAGGCAGCGGGAGCCCACGGACAGGCAGTTGGGGGCGCCCAGGCCCAGGAAGTGGGCGGCCAGCGTGACGTAGGCACGGTTCTGGTTCTCGCTCCTCCACATGTCAGTGGAGATGCCACACCAGGTGGCCTCAACCAGCTCCTTCAGGATCACCTCCCGGACGGCCCCGTACTTCTCAGGGATGGCTTTGGTGGAGATGTACTTCCGGCTGGGCAGCTCGTACCGGGGGTCAGCCGTCTTCAACAGCACCTTGAAGGTGGGCTCGTCCACGATGGAGGCCGGGTACAGCCCCTCGCAGATGAGGCCCAGCACCGCGGCCGTCAGCTCTTGCTGCTTCTTGCTGTCGTAGCCGTGGCCTGCCTTGACAGCCAGCGCGTCCTGCCCAGGCTGCTGCGATGACTCGGGCTTCAGCTTGGAGAAGGCGGTGGCAAAGGCCTCGCGCATCTGCTCCGTGTTGCTCTTCACAAACTCGCAGAATTCCTCCGGGTGGTTCTTCTCCAGGTGGTAGGACAGGTTGGAGGTGTTTCCGGAGTAGGCGATCTGCGCCATGCAGATACGGCAGTAGATTTTCTTCCACTGCAGGATGCATCCCTCGGCATTGGTGTCAAAGCCGAAATACTTCCACACCTTGCTCTTGGCGCGGGGGTGGGCCACCAGCTTCAGGTCTGTCTGGGAGCTCTCCAGGCTTTTATTCTCCATTGCTTCTCCACTGCAGCCTGCCTGCTTGGACGGCCGCTCATGCGTGGGGACCTGCTGAGAAGGACCAAGACAAACACAGCATGAGAAGGGACCCAGGCAGATGTGGGAGCCCTGCTGGGGAGGCGGCCGCGGTGCCGGGGCAGCTCCGCTTTCAACCAAAGGGCACTGGGGCCGGACAGCCGGACCTTCCTTGCGGGTCACTTTTGCAAAGCGGAGGAGGGAAGCTAGCGCAGGAACACGCTCTTTCTTCTACGTTAATCCAACGCAGCGATGCCGCACATGTCAACGTACAGGTTTGCGAGTGAGCACGGCATTTTTGCAGGGCTGTACCTGACAAGTGCCTTTTTTTTTTTTTTTTTTGAGACAGAGTCTCGCTCTGTCACCCGGGCTGCAGTGCAGTGGCGTGATCCTAGCTCACTGCAACCTCCGCCTCCCGGGTTCAAGCGATTTTCCTGCCTCAGCCTCCTGAGTAGCTGGGATTACAGGCGCCGCCACCATGCCCAGCTAATTTTGTAGCTTTAGTAGAGACACTATGTTGGTCAGGCTGGTCTCGAACTCCTGACTTCAGGTGATCCACCCGCCTCGGCCTCCCAAAGTGCTGGGATGACAGACGTGAGCCACCGCGCCCGGCCTGACAGTGCCCTTCTCATCACAGGGGCTTGTTGTTCCTGTTCTAAGAGCTTTGCCAAGCACCTGCCACGTGGGAAAGCTGCGTAGATCTTTTCTGGGGACGTCGCCTACACAGAAGAGTCCACAAGCGGCCAGACAGACCCCCCTGCCGGCAACCATCACAGCAAGAATCGCTGTCGAATGCCACCCGAGTTTCATTGACTGCATTAAAGAAGCCAAACAGGACCTCCATCTGGCCACAGAAGGATTTCCTATGGCTAAGAGGCATTGCACACTCTTCTCCAAGTTTATGGTTTAAAATGAAGCCATGTGGAATGTCACAGGCTTTGTTTTTAGCACAGGTACATCCGTGATCTATAAGCACGTCTGAAGAAGCATGGATTTCTCAATCCCTGGAACTTCTCAAAACGCCCATTGTGTCCAGTCACACCTGTGGGCAGAAAGGCCCAACTGGGCAAATATCACACACCTGTGCAAACATCATGGGGCACTTGGTGTGGAGGCTTAGATGACCCCGAAGCCAGTCCCTAGGGTTCCTGTTGAGGTTGAAGACTCACTCACACATACAGGCCCTTCCAAGTGCCACTCAGGAGGCCACCTCTGTGACTGGGTTGCCCAAAATGACAGCTGGGCTTTGTTAAAAGGTGTAATTGTATCTGCCAGTGTCCAGCACAGCACTCAGGAGGGTAAACAACGAAATGCACCACCCAGGCACGTTCAGAGTGTCGGGACAGTCAGTGCAAGGAGGCATATTTCAATGATCACTATAGTGGGTTGAAAAGCATCCTCCCCTGCCAAAGAAAATCTGTATCCACCTGGTACTGGTGACCTTGTTTGGAAAAAGGGTCTCTGCAGATGTATTAATAATGAAGGCAAAGATCTTAAGATCAGATTATTCTCAGTCGGGGTGGTCCTAAAGGCAGTGACCAGTGTCCTTAATAGAAGACAGAAGAGGAGACACAGACACAGAGGAGAAGGCCACATGGAGACAGAGGCAGAGACTGGAGTGATGCGGCCACAAGCCCAGAATGCCTGGAGCCCCCAGGAGCTGGGAGAGGCAGGAAGGATCCTCCCCTGGAGCCTCCAGAAGGAACTGCTAAAATCATGGTGGATTGAACAGTGGCCCACAGAAAGATCTCCACATCCTAAAGCCCAGGACGTGGAATGAGATCTTACGTGGTTATAAGAAATTTTGTAGATCTAATGAGTTACGGATGTGGAGATGAGGTCATCCGGGATTCAGGTAAGCCCTAAATGTGGTGACAGATGTCTTTATAAAAGACAGAAGAGGAGACACAGACACAGAGAAGGCCACATGGAGAGAGAGACAGAGGCTAGAGTGATGATGTGGCTGGCCTGAAGCCCAGGGACGCTGGGAGCCCCCAGGAGCTGGGAGAGGCAGGAAGCATCCTCCGCCTAAGCCTCCGGAGAGAGCGCAGCCCTGAGACACTTTGATTTCAGACTTCTGGCCTCCAGAACTGGGAGAGAATAAGCTATGGTTTTAAGCCCTCCGGTTTCTGGTACTTTATTACAGCAAGGTATTCTGAAGGTTAATTTTGCCCCCAGTAATGGGTAGAGGTCTTAGAAAGGCCCCCCGTCTTCACGGGCAGTTGCGGCCTACGTTGCTGGCTTTCCATCAACGGTGCCTGTCCAGCGCTTTTTAGGGAGCCGCCACCATGTGCCAGGTGAACTGGGCATTACCATAGCCCAGGAGCGCTGCTTCCCAAAAGCAGGGTGCAAGGATGGGGGTCCTCTGACCAACGCCAGCATCCTGGTTTGTTCTAAGGTAGCAAGCCAAGAGAATGAATAACGCAACCGGGACTTCCAGAAAACGGAACACTCAACCTGCATGTTCTGCAGCCCAGTTAGGGTGGGGCCCCTGGATTACACAGTCAGCGGAGGCAGAAAATCATCTCAAGAGGCCTCGGTCTAGCTCTGAAGTGCTCGCTTTTAAGTCTGACCTGAGTGAGAGGTCACAGCTGTTATCAGATCCTCCATCTCCATCATCATCATCATCATCATCATCATCATATTATTTGGGTGAAACAGGCTTTGGTACTTGGGGGAAAAGGTTTACATTCCATTATTATCATCTGTGCTATTAGGCTGAAAGAGGTCCCAGTCCTCAAACAAAGTTTACGTTTTATTATTATTATTATTATTATGAGGCTGAAAGCAGTTCTGGAACCTGAAGGAAAGGTTTCTATTCCATTATTTATTACTACTTTTATTAGTATGATGATTAGGCTGGAAGAGGTCCCAGTGCCAGTAACAAAGGTTGATATTCTAATTATTATCGTTATGGTTGTTATCATTATGAGGCTGAAAAAGGCCCCAGTACCTGTAGCAAAGTGTTTTATATTGGCACCAGGTGCAGTGGCTCATGCCTGTACTCTCAGCACTTTGGGAGGCCAAGGCGGATGCATCACCTGAGGTCAGGAGTTTGAGATCACCCTGGAAAACATGGTGAAACCCCTCCTCCACTAAAAATACAAAATTAGCCGGGCATGGTGGTGGCACATGCCTGTAGTCCCAGCTACTCGGGAGGCTGAGGCAGGAGAATCGCTTGAACCCGCGAAGCAGACGTTGCAGTGAGCCGAGATCGCGCCATTGCACTCTAGCCTGGGCAATAAGAGCGAAACTCCGTCTCAAAAAAAAGAAGAAAACAAACAAAAAAAAGATTTATATGCTATTATTACTATTATTTTTAGGCTGGAAGAGGTCCCGATACCTGGAAGAAAAGTTTATACTTGGTTATTATTATCTGTCTGAAGGAGGTCCTGAAAGCTGGAGCAAACATCCAAATTCTATTATTATTATTATTATTATTGTGATTATTTGACTGAAAGAAGTCCCAGTGCCTGGGGCAAAGGTTTCTATTCTATTATTATCATTGTTGTTATGATGTGGCTGAAACAGGTTCTGATACCTGTAGCAAAGGTTTATATTATTATTATTATTAATAGGCTGGAAGAGGTCCCGAACACCTGGAACAAAAATTTTCATTCCATCATTATTATTATTATTATTATTATTATTAGGCTGAAGGAGGTTCTGGAACCTGGAGCAAAGGTTTTTATTCTATTGTTATTACTTTTGTTATTAGGCTGAAAGAGGTCCCGGTAACAGAACAAAAGTTTATATTCTATTATTATTATTATTTGGCTGAAAAAGGTGCCAGGGCCTGTAGTCAAGGTTTATACTCTATGATTATTATTAGGCTGAAAGAAGTCTGGGTACCTGGAACAAAAGTTTATATTTTATTATTATTATGTGGCTGAAAAAGGTTGTGGTAGTTCAGTCAAAGGTTTATGTTGTATTATTATCGTTGTTATTATTATTATTTGGCTCACAGGTGTCCCAGTACCTGGATCAAAGGTCTATATTCTATTAATACTATTCTTATTATTACTATTTGGCTGAAAAGAGGTTCTGGTACCTAGAGCCAAGTTTTATATTCCACTATTATTGTTATTTGGCTGAAAGAGGTCCTAGTACCTAGAAAAAAGTTTATATTCTATTATAATTATTATTACTATCATTATTATTGGTCTGAAAGAGGTCCTAGTACTGTGAATGAAGGTTTCTATTCTATTGCTCTTCTTATTTGGCTGAAGGAGCTCCCAGGACCTGGAGCAAAGGTTTGTATTCTATCATTATTATCATTATTACTATTGCTATTGTTAATATTGGGCTGAAAGAGGTCGCAGTACCCTGAACAAAGGTTTATATTCTATTATCATTAATATTATTATTGTTACTTGGCTGAAAGACATTCCAGGAGATGAAGGAAAGGTTTGTATTCTATCATTATTGTCATTATTACTATTGCTATTGTTAATATTGGGCTGAAAGAGGTCACAGTACCCTGAGCAAAGGTTTCTATTCTATTATCATTAACATTATTGTTATTATTTGGCTGAAAGACATTCCAGGAGATGAAGCAAAGGTTATATTCTATCATTATTATTACTATTGGTGTGATTATTACTGGGTTGAAAGAGATCGCAGTACCCTGAACAAAGGTTTATACTCTCATTAATATTATTATTATTTGGCTGAAAGACGTCCCAGGAACGTGAAGCAAAGGTTTATATTTTATCATTATTATCATTATTCCTAGTTATTATTATTATTGGACTGAAAGACGGCCCAGTACCATGAACAAACATTTATATTCTATTATTATTAATATTATTATTACTTAGGTGAACAAAGGATTATATTCTATTATGATGATCATTATTATTATTTGGCTGAAACAGGTCTAGTACCTGGAGCGAAGTTTTGTACCGACAGCAGAAATTCCCAAACCCCTAACCAAGTGACTCCTGGATGGAGGCACAAGAAGCTCCCTCCTACATGTCGCCTGCTGTCAGAATCCCATGGGACTCCCAGGTAAAGAACCGTCCACACAGCAGGTGGGTTCCACCTGAACCCACGTAACAGCCACAGCGGAGCTGGCCTTCTGCAGTGAGTACCCTCCCTCCTCCTTCCTCCTCCCTTGCAGTGCTTCCGTGCACACAAGGCCACGAATAAAGGTTGCTGCAAACCAGCCTCTCACTGCCTCATTCTTCAAGGCTGGTGCAGCATCCCCGGTGGGGGGATTGCGGGGGATACTCCCCAGAACGCTCTCAGGGGGCCGGCGATTTCACGTTTCCAACTGCACATCGTGAGAGGCCAGTAGACGTGGCTCACATGACTCTTACCAGAACGACACGTCACAAGACACCAGTGTGAAGAAGCAGAGGAAGGAGCCAGCCACCGTCTATCCCTTTGTGGATGAGGCTGACAAAACCCTAAAACTCAGCCATTCTTCTCCCTAAGTTATTATTCTGGAAATGGCCATCATTTTTATTTTAAAAAACATACAACACATGGCCAAAGGGTAGCAAGTTTCTGTTCGATGGGTGAAATAAGTTTCAGTGACCTACTGCACAGCGTGGTGGCTATAGTTATTAGTGTATTACGTATTTCAAAATAGCTAAAAGAGGTTTTTATTTTTATTTTTTTATTTTATTTTTTATTTTTTGAGACGGAGTCTCGCTCTGTCGCCCAGGCTGGAGTTCAGTGGCGCAATCTCGGCTCACTGCAAGCTCCGCCTCCCGGGTTCACACCATTCTCCTGCCTCAGCCTCCTGAGTAGCTGGGACGACAGGCACACACTGCCACACCCAGCTAAATTTTTGTATTTTAATAGAGACAGGGTTTCACTGTATTGCCCAGGCTGGTCTCAAACTCCTGAGCTCAGACAATCCACCCGCCTCAGCCTCCTAAAGTGCTGGGATTACAGGCGTGAGCCACTGTGCCCAGCCCACTAATAGATATTTTAAATGTCTTGTGTGCAGTGTATACTGCTCAGGTGATGGGTACACCGAAATCTCACAAATTACCACTAAAAAACGTACTCATGGAACCAAACACCCCCTGTTCCCCTATAATCTATGGAAATAAAAAACAGAAAAACAGCTAAAAGAGATTTTACATGTTCCCACCACAAAGGAAAAACAGCAGGTGATAGATGTTAGCAAGATTTAATTGTACACATTTACATATTTATATAAAACTATCAGTTGTTTTCATTTACATCTACATTATACACAACTTACTTGTATTTTATATTTATAGAAAAGTATAAATTATTCTAAAAACATATATATTTAATAAAAATAAAATAAACAATAAATATATGACATACATTCTTGGTAGTAACATGTAACTGGCCTGTTACCATTACTTTTAAATAAATTGTTAAATATGTTTTAAATTTCTGTTTTAATGTCTAACAGGATGACTTATTGACTGTTATAGTCCACAAAAACAAAAACTGTCCGGGGTCCTCGTTTTTTTGAAGGGGATTCTATGATCAAGAAGTTGGAGGCTGGGCACAGGGGCTCACTCTTATAATCCCAGCAATCTGGGATGCCAAGATGGACGGCTCACCTGAGGTCGGGAGTTTGAGACCAGCCTGACCAACATGGAGAAACCCCATCTCTACTAAAAATACAAAATTAGCCAGGCGTGGTGGCACATACATGCCTGTAATCCCAGCTACTCGGGAGACTGAGGCAGGAGAATCACTTGAATCCGGAAGGCAGAGGTTGTGGTGAGCCGAGATCACGCCATTGCACTCCAGCCTGGGCGACAAGAGCAAAACTTGGTCTCGAAAAAAAAAAAAAAAAAAGAAGTTGGAAAACTGCTGTTTTTACTCCTACCTGATCTCTAATAGCCACTGTTCACTACTTACAAAACCAACAAGAATTAACTTTCCCTTTGTAGGTTAAAAAAAAAAAGTTTGAAAAGTAGGACTTCTATAAATAGCTTTGTAAGTGGGCCAGTTGGCATATTTTTTGTAAATACTCACTCCTGTGGTACAGCATTTACGAGTCCATTTTGCATCCCAGAAAGTGAAGGAATATTCTGTGGCCTATTATTTACAACAGAACTTTTAAGAAAAGTTCTGTGCAGTCCTGGAACTGGACTTGACTATAGGTACCATCAAGTTTCTCTCCTTTTGCAAAACTCATTGATGCATCAGAGAAAATGTAATTTCTAAACACATCACCCTGTTATTAATACTGGTGGGTAGAGACTTTCTTCACTCAATACGATCAATTTCAACAGATTTCAGGCCACATCAATGTTCAAGTTTTGATGCCATATTAGGATATTAAATGCACTGATTAAATCACCTATTTTAAGATCCAACCAACAGATACACCTTACTGAATGGGCCGCATGGACAGTCTTAAGAACACAGAGACAGACCCTCTTACAGGAATTGTCAATTTGCTTCTAAACCCCCTCTGTAAAGGCATGACCAACATCTATGATTAATTTGTAATTATCTTGTTTTTCCATGATGAAGACACCATTTAGGAGTGGATTCCAGCCGCAGTTTCTTCCTTCTCATACTATGTAAGTCAACTCATGTGGAATGTGTAACCCCGGCATTTCCTTTGTAAGATACCTAAGAACAAGCTCCATTTGGAAATCCTAAGAAAAAACTGCCCTTGCTTCCAGTCTGCAGTGGGGAAACTGGCCCTCGTGGTTATTCAAACAGCTTAGCTCAAATGCTCTGGACAAAGTTCAGCGTTTCCTCATCAACAGTGACGGTCCACCAGAGAGAAGCAAATGCAAAGTGCCGTCTAGGAAGCTGGCCACCAGCAGACCCCGGAAAACGGCATTCCTCCACTGATAACGAAAATGACTTTTAATCCAAACACAGGAAGGGGCTCGATGAGGCCAAGCTACTGAAGTTAATCTTTAGAGAAGACCGTTCTGTTTCGATACATGCCGGGTACAGAGTCCTTTGGCAGACACGTGACTTCACCAGAAGCTTGTCCTCTTTAACAACCCTCTGTTGTTGTTATTTAATCAATACAGGGGGAAAAAAAAGTATCCAGCCCTCCTTTCTAATGCACAAAGAGCAAGTTTTTCAAAGGCCAGAGTTTTGGTGAGCTGCTGCGGGAACCCCAGCCTCTTCTGCCAGGGTCCACACAGGCCCTTTGGAAGGTTTAAGGGGACCTTTCTGTAAGCAAAACTAAAACATCACCTTCTGCGAGACTCCACACAATTGTTCGGTGGCTGTAACCCGTTCACCTTGCAACTGATTACTCACTTCAAACAAACATGCTCTCCTGCCCTAGGAAGGCCTGACTGCAGTTCCTTTACTCTCCTTCTTCTATGCACTTGTAATTATGCTAAGCAGGTTTAAAAAACAAACACTGAAGCCAGCCTGGCAGAAAAAGAAAAGCTTAGCTCACAGAAAACTCAAAGCTTTTTCTGGCTAGAGGCGGGAGAGAGTGAGGCTCATTTTAAAACATCCACTCCAGGCACGCTTCTCAAAGTGTGGAGCTGGGACCCCTGGGGTTCCCCCAGTGGGTGCAGAGTGGAAGTCGAAAGTCATTTCACAATAAGGCACCCAAGCGCTTCGCCTGGCTGACTCCCAGTCTCCCAGAGGCGTGCGGTAGTGTCTTCCAGAGGCCTCCTGACATGCCATGAAACCGTCTACAGAGGCAGAAATAACAGCTCTCTTCTTAGGCCGGACATTTAAGACATACGGGGCAACGTACACCACCATCCCCACCACACTGACCCTCTGAACGCTCTGTTTTGGATAACTGTCATTTTTGAAACAAACTGTCATTTAACCTAACATGGAATTATCATTCCCTTTATACCAGTTCACAAATAACTGTTTACAAGTTTCTAGATTTAAATTGAGAATATGGGCTGGGTACAGTGGCGCTCTGTCTGTAATCCCAGCAGTTTGGGAGGCCCACATTGGAGGACTGCTACAGGCCAGGGGGTTCAAGACCAGCCTGGGCCACATGGTGAGATGCCATCTCTACAAAAAATTTAAAACATTACCCAGGCGTGGTGGCTCACGCCTGTAAACCCAGCACTTTGGGAGACCCAGGTAGGAGCATTGCTTCGGCCCATGAGTTTCAGAGCGGCCTGGGCAACATAGGAAGACCCTATTGCTACAAAAAAAAATTAAAACATTAGACAGGTTTGGTGGCTCACAGCTGTAATTTACCCCAGCAGTTTGGGAGGCAAAGGCAGGAAGATCGCTTGAGCCCAGGAGTTTGAGACCAGCCTGGGCAACACAGCAAGACCCCGTCCACAAAAAATTTAAAACATCAGTCGGATGCAGTAGCTGGTGCCTGTAATGCCAGCACTTTGGGAGGCTGAGGCAGGACTGCTTGAGCCCAGGAGTTTGAGAGTAGCCTGGGCAACATAGCAAGAGTTCATCTCTACTTCCTATTACAAAAAAATAAATTAATAAGTTCTGAACCTACAAATCTATGAATATAAGTAATCTTCATACACAAAACACAGTGGCAGTCCTCACTGATGAGTTCAGACAGTAAACGAGTCCTGCAAAGTTGGAGCTCTGTGACTCAGAGATGTTTACAAAGGCCAAGGAAACAAAGTTGCCACTTAACGGGCCTGCCCTCCCCACCAGACCTCCGTGGCTCCCCAGTGCCCGAGCAGCCGCCCCTGGGTCCCCTCTGGAGACGTTCTCCGGAGAAGGGCCAGTCCTCACTTACCCTGGGGTCGGTGGGGGTCGAGGTCCCTGGGACGCCCCCTCCTCCCCTCCGGGGCCTGGCGGAGGCGCGCGGTCACTGGCCGACCGCAGGCGGCAGGCAGAGCTGCCTGCGGTCCGGGGCGCGGGGCGTGCGAGCCCCCGGGTCCCCGGCCATGGCCCGGAGGTGTCCGTGTGGGCCGGGGGGCGGTTGCCCGGGGGCGGCTCGGTTGCAGCCCGACCCGGGACAGGCGGGGAGGACACACGCGCGGGGAGGGAAGGGCCGGGCCGGGCCAGGCGCAGGGGGCGCGGGGAAGAGCCGGCGGGGACGCGAAGCGCGGGGCGGGGAGGTCCCAGCCGCGCACGCCCCCCGCAACCCCGGCCCCACCGCGACCCCCGCCCAGTCCCACTTCCGGGAGCGCCACCGCCTCGCCAAGGTCACGCGGAGACCCCGCGCCCCCGCCCCCGAGCCCGCCCCGGCCCGCGCCCGCGCCCACCCGGGTCCCCGGAGCCCCGACCCCCACCCCGCCCCGCTGACCTGGCTCCAGGAAGCCCCCGCAGCAACGCCGTAGCAGCTGCGCCAGGATCACCGCGGCGCCGGCCGCGTAGACCCGCAGGGCCGCCCGCGCCGCAGACAATGGCGACATGGCTGCCCCGGCCGCGCCGCCGCCGCTTCCGCGCCGCCCGCGGGACTCTGCGCCCGCCCGCCCGCCCGGACGGACGGCGGAAACGCGCCCGCCCCGGACCGCCCCCTGCCCGCCGCGGACCGCCCCGGCCTGCCGGGACCCCCCCACCCCAGACCCCGCCCGGGCCCGCTGGGATCCCGCATCGCCTGCAGGACTGGGGACCCCCAGCGGACCACCGACCCCAGCCAGGACGCCCCCCCCAGGACCACAGACTCTAGCCAGGACGCCCCCCCAGGACCACAGACCCCAGCCAGGACGCCCCCCCCAGGACCACAGACCCCAGCCAGGACGACCCCCCCCAGGACCACCTACCCCAGCCAGGACGCCCTCCCCAGGACCACAGACTCCAGCCAGGATGCCCCCCCAGGACCACAGACCCCAGCCAGGACGCCCCCCCCAGGACCACAGACCCCAGCCAGGACGCCCCCCCGCCAGGACCACAGACCCCAGCCAGGACGCCCCCCCCAGGACCACAGACCCCAGCCAGGACGACCCCCCCCAGGACCACCTACCCCAGCCAGGACGCCCTCCCCAGGACCACAGACTCCAGCCAGGATGCCCCCCCAGGACCACAGACCCCAGCCAGGACGCCCCCCCCAGGACCACAGACCCCAGCCAGGACGCCCCCCCCCGCCAGGACCACAGACCCCAGCCAGGACGCCCCCCCCCCCAGGACCACAGACCCCAGCCAGGACGCCCCCCCCAGGACCACCCCTCCAGGACCACAGACCCCAGCCAGGACGCCCCCCGCAGGACCACAGACCCCAGCCAGGACCACCCCTCCAGGACCACAGACTCCAGCCAGGATGCCCCCCCAGGACCACAGACCCCAGCCAGGACGCCCACCCCCAGGACCACAGACCCCAGCCAGGACGCCCACCCCCAGGACCACAGACCCCAGCCAGGACGCCCCACCCCAGGACCACCTACCCCAGCCAGGACGCCCTCCCCAGGACCACAGACTCCAGCCAGGATGCCCCCCCAGGACCACAGACCCCAGCCAGGACGCCCCCCCCCAGGACCACAGACCCCAGCCAGGACGACCCCCCCCCAGGACCACCTACCCCAGCCAGGACGCCCTCCCCAGGACCACAGACTCCAGCCAGGATGCCCCCCCAGGACCACAGACCCCAGCCAGGACGCCCCCCCCCAGGACCACAGACCCCAGCCAGGACGCCCCCCCGCCAGGACCACAGACCCCAGCCAGGACGCCCCCCCCCAGGACCACAGACCCCCAGCCAGGACGCCCCCCCCAGGACCACAGACCCCAGCCAGGACCACCCCTCCAGGACCACAGACCCCAGCCAGGACGCCCCCCGCAGGACCACAGACCCCAGCCAGGACCACCCCTCCAGGACGCCCCCCGCAGGACCACAGACCCCAGCCAGGACCACCCCTCCAGGACCACAGACTCCAGCCAGGATGCCCCCCCAGGACCACAGGACCCCAGCCAGGACCACCCCTCCAGGACCATGACCCCAGCCAGGACCACCCCTCCAGGACCACCGACCCCCAGCCAGGACGCCCCCCCCCCCCCAGGACCACAGACTCTAGCCAGGATGCCCCCCCCAGGACCACAGACCCCAGCCAGGACTCCCTCCCCAGGACCACAGACCCCAGCCAGGACGCCCCCCCCCAGGACCACAGACTCCAGCCAGGACTCCCTCCCCAGGACCACAGACCCCAGCCAGGACGCCCCCCCCAGGACCACAGACTCCAGCCAGGACTCCCTCCCCAGGACCACAGACCCCAGCCAGGACCCCCACCCCAGGACCACAGACCCCAGCAGGGATCCCACACACACACCCACGGCCAGGACCACAGACCTCAGCCAGAACTCCCCGCCGCCCACCCCCAGGACCACAGACCCCAGCCAGGAATCCCCCCCAGGACCACAGACCCCAGCAGGGACCCTCCACACCCCCACCAGGACTAACGACCCCAGCCAGTATGCCCCCAGGACCACAGACCCCAGCCAAGACCCCCACCAGGGGCCACAGACCCCAGCCAGGACCACCCCAGTACCACAGGACACGCCCAGGACCACAGACCCCAGCCAGCACCCAACTCAGATCCATAGATTCCTCCCAAGAACCCCCCCACAGGACCCCAGACCCCTGCTGGGACCCCCAAGACCACAGACCCCCCACTGGGGCACCCCCAGACCACAGACCCCCCCAATGGGGCACCCCCAGACCACAGACCCCCCCAAGAACCCCACCAGGACCACAGACCTCCACCAGGATTCTCCAGGACCACAGATCCTCCCAGGGTCCCCCCAGGACCACAGACCTTCACTTGGACCCCACCACCAGGACCCCTTTCCTAGGATCACAGACTCCTACCTACTGGGGCCCCCTTCCAGGACCTCCACCTCCACCAGAACCACCCCTGGACCACAGGCCCCAGCCAGCACCCTGCAAGACCACAGACCCCTGCCAGGACGCCCCCCAGGACTACAGACCCCAGCTGGGACTGCCTCCCCAAGACCCCACACTCCAGCCAAGACGGTGGAACCCCATTCAGACCCCAGCCAGGCCCCCCATCATGGGATAACACATCCTCCAACCAGACCTCACAAGGGACCGGGACCACTATGGGAACCACGCTCCCCATCTTAGCCAGAATCATGGAACCCCATGCAGACCCCAGCAGGGACCACAGACCCCCACTTGGACCCCATGGGGAACCCCAGACGACCACCCAGACCCACGCCAGGATTATGGAGCAGGACTCCCACAGAGGACTCTGGTCAGCTGCAAGGACCATGGACCCCACACTCCAGTTCCTACTGAGACCACAGACCCTGCCCCAAGCGCAGACCCCACACTCCAGTTTCTACTGAGACCACAGACCCTGCCCCAAGCACCGACCCCACACCCCAATTCCTACTGAGAGAGACCACAGACCCCACCCCAATTCCTGCCAGGCCACAGACACCACCCACCAAACCCACCCCTCCATTTCCCTGCCCCCCTGCAACCCTGCAGGGACCACGGACCCCCATCCCAGCCCCTGCAGAGAACTCCAGACTACTTCAGGTACCACGAACCCCTCCCTACCCTGATCCCTACTGGGATAGCAGACCCTTACTCGGACCTTGGTTGGGAACCCCAGACAACCACAGAGTTGTCTGGGCTCCCTCAGGGAACCCCAGCCCAGCACAGAACCCCCACTCATACCCTTACCAGGGCCAGGCTGAAACCCCACAAGGATCCCCCACCAGGACAAAGGCTGAAACCCCACATGGATCCCCCACCAGCCTCCTGCTGGAATTCTTCATGGATCCCCTCACCCAGACACTCAGACCTTCACCCCACCGCAACCCTCCCAGTCCCTCACCCGGTCCCCCGGGGGACCCCAGACCTGGCATCCAGACTCCAGACAGATCCTAACACCCGCTGTGTTTGGAAGACAGGAGCCTGGGAGAGCTGGGGTGACACCATTTTAATCATCAACTCCATCTTAAAAACCAGGAAGACACATTCTTTGCCGGTCACGGCCCATGGTCATAAGATGTTTACGGCTGAAGAAATGACTTAATAATGCCTCCAAGGACAAACACAGACAACAGCAGATTGTCTGGATGTCGCCATATCGCGTAACCATATATGCTTTTAAAGATAATTACAGTCATGCTTTGACGTGCTTGGGCCCAAAAATGCGAAGGATGGCTCTCTCTAAATCAACAAAGGAATAAATGTCACGCAGTCAGCTCACCTGCACGTAGACATAACCTAGCTTTTACATAGATAAGACAGACACCTATAGAAGAAACTTTTAAAACAAACACAAGGTGTTACACCTCTATGATGAAACAGTTTCTTTTTCTTTTTCTTTTTTTTTAAGAGAGTCTCACTCTGTTGCCCAGGCTGGAGTGCAGTGGCACAACCTCAGCTCACTACAACCTCTGCCTCCCGGGTTCAAGAGAGTCTCCTCTCTCAGCCTCCCTGGTAGCTAGGATTACAGGCATGCACCAGCACGCCCAGCTCATTCTCGTATTTTTAATAGAGACAGGATTTCACCAGGTTGGCCTGGCTGGTCTCAAACTCCTGACCTCAAGTGATCTGCCGGCCTCGGCCGCCCAAGTGCTGGGATTACAGGCGTGAGCCACCACACCCAGCCCATAATGGAATAGTTTCTAATAAACTAAAACTTCCCTGTACTCTTACGTCTCACCTTACATTACTTCCTGAGCAACATCCAAGAACCCACTCTTGGGGGCTAGATAGGGACCCCTCTCCTGCAACCCTGGGACCCTAGATCACCAACCCTATCCTCCCCAGGACCCTGACCTCCACTCTAGATCTGCACCCTCACATACACGCCAATGGTCGCCCCCAGCCCCTGCCGAGATCCAGGAGTAAGAATCTCCACCAGCAAGTCACCTGACCCTAACCAGGAACCCTATCCCTGCTGGGAGCCAGAACCCCACACTCCACAGCTTGCTGGGATCCTGGTACCTTGCAGGGCCACAACCCATGTGGAAGTTTGGCCCCCACTGGGACCCTGCATCCCCACTCCCATCCAGGCCTCACTCCCCCCAGAACCTCAACAGGCACTAACGGGCACCCCCAGTGTGCAGGTTGCACCCAGCCCCTGGGCGGGTTCTGGTGCAGATCTAAGATGATTGGAATACAGAGACCTACCAGACGCCTCAGGTCTGACCAGGTGTGCTCAGGTGTGGCCGGGTGACCAGGCTGGATGAAGAAGGGTCTTTGTGGCCTTTGCAACCCTCTGTCCTACAGATGAGGAAACGGAGGCCAGGGAGACCAAGGGATGGGACTGTCCCATTTGGCCGGGTGTGCCAGATATCTCTGGATGTGCCCAGGAATGCTCAGGTGTCGCGAGGTGTGCTCAGGTGTGATTAAGTAACCAGGCTGCATTAAGAAGGCTCCTTGTGAGCCAGGCGCAGTGCCTCAAGCACATAATCCCAGCACTTTGGGAGGCTAAGGGTGGATTGCTTGAGCCCAGGAGTTCAAGACCTAGCTGGGCCACATGACAAAACACTGTCTTTATTAATTTAATATAAAAAGATTAAATTTAAAAAAGAGGGGTTCTCTCTGTTTTTGACAGTGGCTTTACTTACGTCTGTCATCCCAGCACTTTGGGAGGCCAAGGTGGGCGGATCACCTGAGGTCGGGAGTTCCAGGCCAGTCTGGCCGACATGGAGAAACTCTGTCTCTACTAAAAGTACAAAATTAGCTGGAAATAATGGTACATGCCTGTAATCCCAGCTACTCAGGAGGCTGAGGCAGGAGAATTGCTTGAACCCAGGAGGCGGAGATTGCAGTGAGCCAAGATCGCGCCATTGCTCTCTAGCCTGGGCAACAACAGGGAAACTTCATCTCAAAAAAAAAAAAGAGGGGTTATTCCAGCCTTTGCAATCCTGGCCTACAGATGAAGAAACTGAGGCTTTCTCATTTGGCCATGTGTGCCAGATATCCTGAGGAGTGCCCAGGTATCCTCAGGTGTGGCCAGCTATGCTTAGGTGTGGCCGGGGCACCCAGCCAGAAGCATTGGGAAAAGCCACAGTCACCCCGTCCCCACCTTACAGTTTTCCCAGGAGAGCCTCCATTGCAGAGGGTGCGAAACCGTGACCCCACTGTGAAATTCAGGAGGACCAAGGATTCCACCAGGAGCAGCAGGGGAGCGGGCTTATTGTAGCCCAACATGCTCCTCCCTTTTGGGACTTCTGGTTAGTTATCTCAAAGGATGTTTGTGAGCAAAAGGATAGTGATGTCTAGAGCCATGAACTGGGGGGCTAAAAGCAGAATGCATCACCTGGTGCTTCCAGCAATGGTTTGGGAGACACCCCTACCTTCCCCACAACCCACTTATCTTCTCGGAGGCCCATGTCATCATCTGTCATATATTGACTCTGATTTCCATGGGAATGTTTTTGGCCACCGCTGTAATAAATGGCCACAAATGTAGCAGCTTTAAATAACAAGTTATTATCTCAAGTCTGCAGGTAAGATGTTCCAGAAACGGGCTCAACTGGGTCACTTGCTCAAGGTCACTGATATGGTTTGGCTGTGTCCCCTCCCAAATCTCAAGGGGGCGGTTTCCCTTTTTTTTTTTTTTTTTTTTTTTGAGACGGAGTCTCGCTCTGTCGCCCAGGCTGGAGTGCACTGGCCGGATCTCAGCTCACTGCAAGCTCCGCCTCCCGGGTTTACGCCATTCTCCCGCCTCAGCCTCCCGAGTAGCTGGGACGACAGGCACCCACCACCTCACCCAGCTAGTTTTTTGTATTTTTTAGTAGAGACGGGGTTTCACCGTCTTCGCCAGGATGGTCTCGATCTCCTGACCTCGTGATCCGCCCGTCTTGGCCTCCCAAAGTGCTGGGATTACAGGCTTGAGCCACCGCGCCCGGCCGGGGGCGGTTTCTCACACACTGTTCTCATGGTAGTGAATAAGTCTCATGAGATCTGATGGGTTTTTTCTTTATTATTTGTTTTGGTTTTCTTTTTTTGAGACACAAGTTTCACTCTTGTTGCCCAGGCTGGAGTGCAATGGCGCGACCTCGGCTCACTGCAACCTCCGCCCCCTGGGTTTAAGAGATTCTCCTGCATCAACCTCACCGAGGAGCTGGGATTACAGGCGTGTGCCACTACACCTGGCTAATTTTTTGTATTTTTAGTAGAGATGGGATTTCACCATGTTAGCCAGACTGGTCTCGAACTCCTGACCTCAAGTGATTCACCCACCTCCGCCTTCCAAAGTGCTAGGATAACAGGTATGAGCCATCATGCCCAGCAATCTGATGGTTTTATAAGGGAAAATCCCTTTCGCTTGGCTCTGTCTTGTTTGCAGCCATATAAGATGTGCCTTTCACCTTCGGCCATGATTGTGAGGCCTCCCCAGCCATGTGAAACTGTGTGAGGCCTCCCCAGCCACGTGAAACTGTGTGAGGCCTCCCCAGCCACGTGAAACTGTGTGAGGCCTCCCCAGCCACGTGAAACTGTGTGAGGCCTCCCCAGCCACGTGAAACTGTGTGAGGCCTCCCCAGCCATGTGAAACTGTGTGAGTCCATTAAAACTGTTTTTTGGCCGGGCGCGGTGGCTCAAGCCTGTAATCCCAGCACTTTGGGAGGCCGAGACGGGCGGATCACGAGGTCAGGAGATCAAGACCATCCTGGCTAACACGGTGAAACCCCGTCTCTACTAAAAATACAAAAAAAAAAAACTAGCCGGGCGAGGTGGCGGCGCCTGTAGTCCCAGCTACTCGGGAGGCTGAGGCAGGAGAATGGCGTGACCCCGGGAGGCGGAGCTTGCAGTGAGCTGAGATCAGGCCACTGCACTCCAGCCTGGGTGACAGAGCGAGACTCCGTCTCAAAAAAAAAAACAAAAAAAAAAAAAAAACTGTTTTTTTGTGTTTTGGGTTTTTTTAGACGGAGTTTTCACTCTTGTTGCCAAGGCTGGAGTGCAATAGCGTGATCTCGGCTCACTGCAGCCTCCGCCTCCCAGGTTCAAGCAATTCTGCCTCCGCCTCTGGAGTAGCTGGGATTACAGGTGCCCGCCACCACACCCGGCTAATTTTTGTATTTTTAGTAGAAACAGGTTTTCGCCACGTTGGCCATGCTGGTCTCAAACTCCTGACCTCAGAAAATCCACCCGCCTTGGCTTAAACCTCTTTTTCTTTATAAATTACCCAGTCTCAGATATGTCTTTATCAGCAGCATGAAAATGGACTAATACAGTCACAAAAGGTCGAAATGACGATGTCTGCCCCCTGGGCTCTTAGCAGGAGGCCCTGGAAAGAATTGGTTTGCAAGCTCATTCCCATTTTTAGAAAATGCAGTCCCTTGCTGTCATGGGACTGAAGCCGTTCTTTCCTCACTGATTGTCACAGAAGAGGTGTGGGGAACACAGCCCTGAGGGCTTGGAGTCCACTCTCTGGTCCTTGAAAGTGTCTGCTCCATCTCCAAGCCAGCTCTGCTTCATCTCGAAGCCAGCAGGGGCCACTTAGAGTCCATCTCACCTTTAGAATCTCACTGACTTTGTGTACCATGTCCCTCACCTTCTCTCCTCCCTCCAGCCAGAGAAAGTTCTGTTCTTTCAAGGGCTCCTGTGTGATGGGATAGGACCTACCAAGGAAATCCAGCATACTCTGCCTATGTAAAGTTCACACCTGTAATCCCAGCACTTTGGGAGGCCGAGGCAGGCAGATCACCTGAGGCCAGGAGTTCGAGACCAGCCTGGCCAACATGGTGAAACCCCGTCTCTACTAAAAATACAAAAATTAGCTGGCCACAGTGGCATGTGCCTGTCATCCCAGCTACTCGGGAGGCTGAGGCAGGAGAATCACTTGACCCTGAGAGGCAGAGGTTGCAGTGAGCCGAGCTGGAGTCACTGCACTCCAGCCTGGACAACAGAGCAAGAGTCCATCTCAAATAAATAAATAAATAAATAAATAAATAAATAAATCGTTTATAACCTCAGTTGCATCTGCAATGTTCCTTGCTGCCATATGTGACATTACCATAGCGACAGGTTCCAGGGGATTCAGGTGTGGAAATCTTTGGGAAGAACAGGAGATTATTCAGCCTACAGTAGCATGATTTACAAATTCCTGTCTATTTCAGGATTTCATGAGCATGTTTGAAACTGCATTTACCTAAACCAGAACAGGCCACGAAAGCAGGGGCAGGAGATGCTCCCTGAAGGAGCTTACACAGCAGGACACCCCTACTGGAAGAGAGAGAAGGGTATTGCAGGGTGGGGGCCTTGTCCTTAGGACTTCTGGTTGACCCAGGACCAACTTCCCCATCACGCATCCTAAGCTGAGTGTGAGGATCTCATGAAACTCTTCAGGGTCCACAACAATGCTTTAAGTTAACATCTCTCAAATTAGAAAAAAATATATGTTATAATAATAATGAATATAAATCATGCACACAGTCCAGAAAATATCTTTTTAGCCACACAATTGTAAGATTTATGAGGTCATAGGCTGGAAGCAGTGGCTCACACTTGTAATCCCAGCACTTTGGGAGGTCAAGGCGGGCGGATCACCTGAGGTCAGGAGTTCAAGACCAGCCTGGCCAACATGGTGAAACCCTGTCTCTACTAAAAATACCAAAAAAATTAGCTGGATGTGGTGACGGGCACCTGTAATCCCAGCTACTCGAGAGGCTGAGGCAGGAAAATCTCTTGAACCCAGGAGGCAGAGGTTGCAGTGAGCTGAGATCATGCCATTGCACTCCAGCCTGGGCAACAAGAGTGAAACTCTATCTCAAAAAAAAAAAAAAAGATAAATGAGGTCACACTCTGTTGCTCAGGCTGCAGTGCAGTGCTGCGATCTCAGGTCGCTGCAGCCTCCACCTCCTGGGTTCAAACAATCCTTCTGCCTCAGCCTCTCAAGTAGCTGGGACCACAGGTGCACATCACCCACAGGTGCACATCACCATGCCTGGCCTTTTTTTTTTTTTTTTTTTTGGTAGAAATGGGATCTTACTATGTTGCCCAGGCTGATCTCAAACTCCGGGAATCAAGCAGTCCTCCTGCCTCAGCCTCCCAAAGAGCTGGGATTACAGGCATAAGCCACCATATCTGGTATATTTTTTAGTGGAAGAGGAAAAGATGGCCACAGTGTGGCCCTTCAGGGGGCCTGATCCTAAAACATCACTGTGGGGTGAGGTGGTCAGTTCCTCTCAGCCCCTGGTCATACAGGTGGGCTTCAGTGATGTTGGCCACAGTCTAAACAGAAACAGTTTTCCCTAGGGAATCTTGATCTGTCAACTAGCACCTGTGGGGTCCAAGTTCAGCCCACTAGCAACAATTCGTGTTAGCGCAGTGCCTCCCTCCCATGAGATTCTCCTTGAAATTTAGCAGCCTGGAAAGCAACCTTCCTGGTTGTGGCAAGATACGTGGGCCAGTCTCCCTGCGGATGGGGGACATGGCTTCTTTATTCCTATTCCTGATGCTAATTATCTCGTGCACATAGTAGAATCCCAGTAAATAACCATGTAATTCATTGGTATTAATACAATAGGCTATTGTAATCCATTTTGGTGTCCCAGTTGACCCTAGCTGTGATTCATGTTTTCTTTTTTCTTTTTCTTCTCTTTTTCTTTGTCTTTCTTTCTTATTCTTTCTTTTTTCTTTTCTGTTTTCTTTCCTTCTTTCTTTTTCTCTTTCTCTTTTTTCCTTTCTCCTTTCTTTCTCCTTTCTTTTTCTTATTCTCTCTTTTTCTTATTCTCTTTTTCTTTCTTTCTCTTTTCATTCTTTCTCTTTTTCTCTCCTCTCTCTCTCACTCTCTCTCTCTTCCTGTTGAGATCTCATTGTGTTGCTCAGGCTTAAGTGCAGTGGCACAATCATAGCTTGCTGCAGCCTCAATCTCCCAGGCTTAACAGATCCTCCTGCCTCAGCCTCACAAGTCACTGCTACTACAGGCACATGCCACCACATGTGACTAATTTTTTAAAAAACAATATTGCTATAATCCCAGCAGTTTGTCAGGCCGAGACGAGTGGATCACTTGAGGAATTCGAGACCAGCCTGGCCAACATGGTGAAACCCCGCCTCTAATAAAAATACAAAAATTCATCAGGCGTGGTGGCGCTCACCTGTAGTCCCAGCTACTCGAGAGGCTGAGGCAAAAGAATCACTTGAACTCGGGAGGCGGAGCTTGCAGTGAGCTGAGATCGCACCACTGCACTCCAGCCTGGGCAACAGAGCGAGGCTCCATCTGAAAAAAAAAAAAGGAAAGAAAGAAAAAAACAATTTGTAGAGACGGAGTCTCACTATGTTGCCCAGGCAGATCTCAAAGTCCCGGCCTCAAGCAGTCCTCCCTCCCTGGTTTCCCAAACTGCTGGAATTACAGGCATGAGCCGCCACACCTGGCCTCACATTTCATTTTGTGTTTCAGTGTTTAATTCTTCAAGTCATGGGCCCTGTGGCTGAGCATTGGTAGATGCCTAGGCAGACGTCATCCCCAGAGTAAACTCTCATAAAGAGGTGTTCTGGGCCGGGCACAGTGACTCACACCTGTAATCCCAGCACTTTGGGAGATCGAGGTGGGCGGATCATCAGGTCAAGAGATCGAGACCATCCTAGCCAACATGGTGAAACCCCATCTCTACTAAAAATGCAAAAATTAGCTGGGCGTGGTGGCGTCCACCTGTAGTTCCAGCTACTTGGGAGGCTGAGGCAGGAGAATCGCTTGAACCCGAGAGGTAGAGGTTGCAGTAAGCCAAGATTGTGCCACTGCACTCCAGCCTGGTGACAGAGTGAGATTCCATCTCAAAAAAAAAAAAAAAAAAAAAAAAAAAACAGTTGTTCTGTGCATTAGCGAATGGTTTCCATGGAGTTCAGGATATAATGTCTGGGAAGGGAAGTGCTGAAAGATACTGAGCTGAATTATCCGCCATCCGCTTTACCTAATGCTTCATGTTATCAGACTTCTCTCACCTTAATGATCCCTGAGCACATCTTTGAATATCATTGTGAAAAATCCCCAGAATTCATAGAATCCGATGTTAATGAAAAGTCAACACCGTTTCACGTATCTCTCAGCCTGTGTCTTGGCTGGTGTTCTCAACTAGCTGTGAGCATGAACAATCCTCAAGGCTTTTTCTTTTCTTTCTTTTTTGAGCTGGAATCTCACTCTTGTCCCCCCCAGGCTGGAGTGCAGTGGTATGATCTTGGCTCACTGCAACCTCCGCTTCCCAGGTTCAAGTGATTCTCCTGCCTCAGCCTCCCCAGTAGCTGGGATTACAGGCGCCCACCATCACGCCCAGCTAATTTTGTATTTTTAGTAGAGACAGGGTTTCACCATGTTGGCCGGGCTAGTCTCGAACTCCTGACCTCAGGTGATCCACCCGCCTTGGCCTCCCCAAGTACTGGGATTACAGGTGTGAGCCACTGCTCCCGGCCCTCAACACTTTTTCTGTCAAAAAATTCTAAATTATTTGGCCAACTCTTCGACAACAAGGATGTTCTCCAATACATGCCTGTGATACTTTATATTTTTAGAGTGCCAAGTATCAAACCTGTTTCCATCACAAATAATATCCACCAGCTGGAATGTGTGGAGATAGCATTGCTCTGTTAAGTTCCATTAAAGGTGTTATTAGTGTCTATATTAATCTGGGTTCCCCAGAGAAACAGTCCCAGTGGGATGGATGGATGGATACATAAATCAACAGATAATAGATATATAGATAGATTGATTGATAGATATTAATAGATAATACATAGATGATAAACACAATGGGATGGATAGACAGATATTAATAGATAATACATAGATGATAGATAGAATGGGACGGATGGATGGATAGATAGATTTTTTTTTTTTTTTTTGAAACAGAGTCTTGCTCTGTCGCCCAGGCTGGAGTACAGTGGCGTGATCTCGGCTCACTGCAAACTCCGCTTCCCAGGTTCAAGCAATTCTCCTGCCTCAGCCTCCCGAGTAGCTGGGACTACAGGTGCCCCGCTACCACACCCTGTTAATCTTTGTATTTTTAGTAGTGATGGGGTTTCACCATATTGGCCAGGCTGGTCTCAAATTCCTGACCTCGTGATTCACCCACCTCTGCCTCTCAAAGTGTTGGGATTACAGGCGTGAGCCACTGTGCCGGGCAACAGATAGATATTAATAGATAACACATAGATGATACGTACAATGGGAGGGATGGATAGATAGATACATATTAATAGATAAGACACAGATGATAGATTAATTGATTGATAGATCTGGGCAGGATGTGCAACAAAGATGTGGCTCATCTGTTTGGCCATTGTGTGCTCAAACCCCTTACAGGAGGGAGAGCATGCAGACGGACAGATACAGATGTCAGGGCAAACACTCTGGGACTCTGGCCTGATGGTGGCATGAAAGGCTGGGTACCTGCAACTCCTGAAGCCCAAGTCGTTGTGTGTTACAGCGCATTCCTTTAGCTTTGCTGTCCACAGACAACTTGAGTGTTTGCTCTCTGTGGACAGCTCAGTGCCTCCTTGGTGGCCAGGTCCTTGTCAGTGTCCAGGAAGAATCAGGTCATCCACGGACTTGAAGGATGGTGAATGTGGGGGATTTATTGAGTGGTGGAGGTGGCCTTCAGCTGGATGGATGGGGAGCTGGAAAGGGGAAGGAGTGGGAAGATGGTCTTCCCCTGGAGTTTGGCCATCCAGCGGCCGAGCTCTCCAACCATCCCCAGCTAAACTCCTCTTGGCGTTCAGACACTCCTTGTCTTCTTTCTGCCAATCTTCTGCTCTTCTGTTCGTCTCCTCCTGGAGCCAGGGGTTTGGGATTTATATGGGTACAGGATGAGGGGCCAAAAGGCAATATCTGGGCGTGAAAACAGGCATGCCTGTTCTCATTTCAGGCTGTGGGTTTCCAGGCATGAGGGTGGGGCCTTTGCTGGGGAAACCACCCTCTTCTACCCAGTATTTCCCTGTCCCCTGCTTGTATCACCTTCAGGGGAATCATTTCCTCATGCCTTGGGGGACAAGCCTGACAGCTCATTGTTGGGATTGATGCTATGGTTATTAGTATGTTTATTATTATTATTAATCAGTATCACAATTGCATCTCTCAAACCCGCAAAGCTTTGATGGGCACAGAACTATGATTTTCATCCACAGGGACATGAAAGCATCAAGGAATTGCTGTTTCAGGGCAGAGATTTATTTTCACTTTGATTTTGTTTACAAGGAGTTTTAGAGATTGGAGTTCCCAGGAATAAAAATCACAGGTTTCCGTCTATGAGAATGAGATGCACAGACAGCCCGCAGCCCAACCTGTCTGGCGGGTGTGTTCCCAGACTGAATCGAGGGTCGGACTGCTTATTGTCCTGGCCCCATAACGAGATGCAGATAAACTGGGAAAGAACAGAGCTTATTTCTGTAACTGCGTACAGGGAGAAGGCCGGGAAAATATCGCCAGACCAAGTCTACATTACAAAATTTTCCAGAACTTATATATCTTCTAAAGTGTGTCTACATGTAAGTGTGTATTGATCTAAAGACATAAGTGAGGCTGGGTGCAGTGGCTCATGCCTGTAATCCCTGCACTTTGGGAGGCTGAGGTGGGCGGATCACCTGAGGTCAGGAGTTCTAGACCAGCCTGGCCAACATGGTGAAATCCCATCTCTACTAAAAATACAAAAATTAGCTGGGAGTGGTGGCATACGCCTGTAGTCCCAGCTACTTGGGGGTGGGGGTGCGGGCCGGGGCAGGAGAATCACTTGAACCTAGGAGGCGGAGGTTGTGGTTAGCTGAGATCTCGCCATAGCACTCTAGCCTGGGGGACAAGAGTGAGATGTCTCAAAAAAAAAAAAAAAAAAGACGTAAGTGATTAACTTCTTCTCATCTGTAACTAAGGTCTGAGTCCTGAAGACCTTCCTCTGGAGCCTCAGTAAATTTACTTCACCTAGATGGTTTCAGGTGCTGGGGTGTTTACCCTTGTCTTCTGCTAAATCGTGGAGGTTTGGGGAGTTCCTTTAGACCCCCAGTAAAACTTGTTTGTGGAGGCCTGGAGAGTTCCTTCAGACCCCCAGTAAAACTTGTTTAATCCAAAACAGGTCCTGTTAAGAATTCCTTCCTTATCTTTTCATGCCTTGAGGCCCAGGAAAGCCCTGGGCAAAACTCTTCATGGGCTTTTGTTACATTCCAGGCTTTGTACAAGGGCACTGGTTGTTCTCAGCTTTTAATGCGTAACTTCACCAGTCAGTCAGTGCTGAAAAGGTTGCCATGGAGGCCTGGCTGTTCAGCTGTTAGTGAGACCTGGCCTGCCCAGGAGAGTCTGATGAAACTTTCCAGCCCCTGTCCTGAAATTTGACTTCGGAGAAGTTGCAAGTTTGTTTGTTTGTTTGTTTGTTTTGACACGGAGTCTCGCTCTGTTGCCCAGGCTGGAGTGCAATAGCACAGTCTTGGCTCACTGCAACCTCTGACTTCCCGGTTCAAGCAATTCTCCTGCCTCAGCATCCTGAGTAGCTGGGATTACAGGCACACACCAACCACCACACCCAGCTAATTTTTGTATTTTTAGCAGAGACAGGGTTTTGCCATGTTAGCCAAGCTGGTCTCGAATTCCTGACCTCAAGTAATCTGCCCACCTTGGCCTCCCAAAGTGCTGGAATTACAGGCATGAATCACCACACCCGGCCCCAGCTCAGTTTCTTAAGGACTCTATCACAAGGGAGGGAGAACGTCGCCAATTTGGGGCATTCCTTCTGATGCCGAAGTTAGCATGATTCTTGCTATTTCTAACTCTGAGTTCTAGCGGTGGTTTTTTCAGAAGCAGAGCCTCAGCTGGGCACGGTGGCTCACACCTGTCATCCCAGCAGTTTGGGAGGCCGAGGCAGGAGGATCGCTTGAGGCCAGGAGTTCAACAGCAGCCTGAGCAACAGAACAAAGCCTCATGTCTACAGAAAATAAAAAACAATGAGCTGGGTTTGGTGGCCTGCTCCTGTGGTCCCAGCTACTTGGGATGCTGAGGTGGGAGGATGGCTTGAGCTGTGATGGTGCTATTGCAGCCTGGACAACAAAGCAAAACCCTGTCTCAGACACACACACACAAAAGAAGCAGAAGTTATTTGGAGCCAGGATGGCTCTTTTGTCTACAGGAACTCACAGGAAGTCTACAAATAGTCAGGTAGAGCACACAGAAGCTGCAACAGCTGTGAGTTTCCCCCAAAAAGTCCTCGAGCACATCTCTGTGGTGCGTGGGGACTGCTGGTGCTGGTACCATTTCCGAACAGGATGTCAGGATCTCCCAGACAGGTGGGAATGCTGCTGACAGCCTTCTCTGTTTTTCTTTTTTTTTTTTAATTTTTAATTTTTAATGATTCTACATATGAAAACCAAAGAGTACCCGAGACAAGTCTCCATCAATTTAGAAAGTTTATTTTGCCAAAGTTGAAAATGCAGCCTCAGGAACTCCTGACGACATGTGCCCAAGGTGTTTGGGGCACAGCTTTGTTTTCGACATCTTAGGGATGCACGAAACATCAGTCAATCTGTGGAAGATGTACATTGGTTCTGTCCGGAAAGGTGGCACAACTCGAGGCAGGGAGGGAGCTTGCAGTTCATAGGCTGATAAGAGATGAATGGTTGCTTTCTTTAGAGTTTCTGATTAGCTTGAACTGAAAGCACAATTTACAGCAATACTCACTTATGCCTTAGTCTGCCTTAGTGAAACAACAGCGTAAAGGAAGCAATCTGGTTTGCATTTGCCTCATGTGAGCAGAGGGATAACTTTGAGTTCTATTTATTTATTTATTTTATTTTATTTATTTTTTTAAAGACAGAGTCTTGCTCTTGTTGCCCAAGCTGGAGTGCAGTGGAGCGATCTCAGCTCACTGCAACCTCTGCACTCTGGGTTCAAGCGATTCTCCTGCCTCAGCCCCCTGAGAAGCTGGGATTACAGGTACCCGCCACCATGCCTGGCTGATTTTTGTATGTTTAGTAGAGATGGGGTTTCCCCATGTTGCCCAGGCTGGTCTCGAACTTCTGACCTCAGGTGATCCGCTTGCCTCGGCCTCACCATCATTCTACTCTCTATCTCCGTGAGTTCAGTTTTTTAAGCTCTCACATATGAGTGACAGCATGCAATGTTCTCTTTGACTTTTTCCCCTGTCCTTCATTCCATCAAACAAACCTCATTTTACCATGACATCACCATGATATAATAACAGCTACACATGCAAAGCCATTGATGGTAACGTGACTTCATGATCTGTGCATAAAAAAGCATGCTAGTGTAATCCCAGCACTTTGGGAGTCCAAAGCGGGTGGATCACAAGGTCAGGAGTTTGAGATCAACCTGGCCAATACAGGTGAAACCCCGTCTCTACGAAAAAAATACAAAAATTAGCCAGGCATGGTGGTGGGTGCCTGTAGTCCCAGCTACTTGGGAGGCTGAAGCAGGAGAATCACTTGAACCCAGGAGGCAGAGGTTGCAGTGAGCCAAGATCGTGTCATGCACTCCAGTCTGGGCGACAGAGTAAGACTCCGTCTCAAAAACAAACATACAAGCAAACAAAAAACCGTACTAGTTAGGGTCCATCTTTGCTTGTGAAGGATAAAAATGATTATACATTTTTCCCTTTCCAGCCAGGTGCAGTGGCTCACGCCTGTATTCCCAGCAGTTTGGGAAGATCACTTGAGCCCAGGAGTTCAAGACCAGCTTGAGTAACAGGGCGAAACTCTGTCTCTCAAAAATACAAAACATTAGCCAGGCATGGTGGCGTGCACCTGTGGTCCCAGCTAGTTGGAAGCTGAGGTGGAAGAATCGTTTAAGCCCCGGAGGCGGAGATGGCAGTGAGCCAAGACTGCATCACTGCACTCCAGCCTGAGCCACAGAGTGAGAACCTGTCTCAAAAACAGAAACAAGAGCAAAACAAAACAAAAAAGAAACACTTCTTTCCGCCCTCAAGCTTGAGGGGTCTTCCCTCCTCTGGACTTTAGACAAGGGATGGTCAGTTTTCAAAGCTGTATTTATTCAAAGCTCTGCACAATTTTACTTAGCAAATTTCAGACAATGAACATTGTAGGGTTTGTTTGTTTGTTTGTTTGTTTTGGACCTTTTGAGATCCTTAGTCTTGGAAGCAGCTGTGATCTTTTCAGTGACTATGTGGGCACTCATGGACTGTTTATATCTGAAGTGTCTGGTGGGGTGGGGAGGATGAAAGAGATGGTGTCTTTGAAATCTGTTTCTAAATCTGTTTTCCAGTTTAATTCTCTTTCATTGTAACAAGCAGAAAGACAATAAGAACAGGTGCAGAGAAGGCAGGCTGCGTTGTTCTTTCTTCAGAGTGGAAATCTTCGTAAGATTCAGGGGCTGGCGGTCACCAAACCACAACTAAACCTGTCTGTGTGCTTTCATTGAAAGTATACTCTACGCTGGGCACAGTGGCTCACGCCTGTAATTCCTGCACTTTGGGAGGCCGAGGCCGGTGGATCACCTGAGGTCAGGAGTTCAACACCAGCTTGGCCAACACGATGAAACCCCATCTCTACTAAAAATACAAAAAATTAGCCAGATGTGGTGGCAGGCACCTATAATCCCAGCTACTCGGGAGGCTGAGGCAGGAGAATCACTTGAACCCAGGAAGAGGAGGTTGCAGTGAGCTGAGATTGTGCCACTGTACTCCAGCCTGGGTGACAATAGCAAAACTTCCTCTCAAAAAAAAAAAAAAGAAAGAAAAAGAAAGTGTACTTTAAACAGCTAATGATGACTACATTTTTGTTTCAGCTCCAATATATCTTTCTAAGGTCAGATTTCTCCTTCCCTTCCCTTCCCTTCCCTTCCCTTCCCTTCCCTTCCCTTCCCTTCCCTTCCTTCTCCTTCCTTCCTTCCTTCCTTCCTTCCTTCCTTCTTCCTTCCTTCCTTCCTTCCTTCCTTTCTTTTTCTTTCTTTCTTTCTTTCTTTCTTTCTTTCTTTCTTTCTTTCTTTCTTTCTTTCTTTCTTTCTTTCTTTCTTCTTTCTCTCTTTCTCTCTTTCTCTCTTTCTCTCTTTCTCTCTTTCTCTTCTTTCTTTCTTCTCTTTGTTCTTTCTCTCCATCTTCTTATTCTTTTTTCTTCTTCCCCTCCCTCCCTCCTTCCCTCCCCCCCTTCCTTCCTTCTTTTATTTTTCTTTGCCTTTCTTTTTCTTTTCCTTTCTTTTTTTTTCTTTCTTTCTTTTGAGATGGGGTCTTGCTATGTTAACCAGGCTGGTCTTAAACTCCTGGCCTCAAGCAATCCTCCCGTCTCGGCTTCCCAAAATGCTAGAATTACAGGCATGAGCTACTGTGCCTGGCCCAAGGTTTCTGTCTTCACTCTCCGTTGCATGCTTGTCCACCATAGAGTCTATTCAACTACATGCTCTGTAAAAGCATCATAGTGGAAAAACATTTTTTTTTCTTTATATTCCCACATGTTCCATGTGTAAAATCCAGAAAAGGCTAAGTTCTCAGACATGGTCTGCTTCTGTCGGAATTCTAAGGACTGAGGGAGAGTACATGATTCTCACATTCTAAGTCTTAAAGTCATTCCCAGTGCTTTCGCTTTCAACATTTTTGTCTGAACGATGACTGCACATTCATTTTTCAGGGGGCATTTTGGTCTCCAGTTTAAAAATCCTATCTGTGAGGCCGGGCATGATGGCTCATGCCTGTAATCCCAGCACTTTGGGAGGCCAAGGTTGGTGGATCATGAGGTCAGGAGATCAAGACCATCCGGGCTAACATGGTGAAACCCTATCTCTACTAAAAATACAAAAAAATTAGCTGGGCATGGTGGCAGATGCCTGTAATCCCAGCCACTCAGGAGGCTGAGGCAGGAGAATTGCTTGAACCTGAGAGGCGGAGGTTGCAGTGAGCAGAAATCGTGCCACTGCAGTGCAGTCTGGGTGACGACAGAGCGACACCCTGTCTCAAAAAAAAAAAAAAAAAAAAAAATCCTATCTGTGTTCCATCTCTTCTTTATTTCTATAATATGGAATGTGACATGGTTTGGATTTGTGTCTCTGCCCAAAGCTCACGTTGAATCGTCATCTGTAGTGTTGGAGGTGGGGCCTGGTGGGAGGTGACTGGATAGCAGGGGTTGTTTCTAATGCCTTAACACTATCCCCCAGTGCTGTCTTGTGATAGAGTTTTGTTTGTTTGTTTGTTTGCTTGAGATATAGTTTTTCTCTTGTAGCCCAGGCTGGAGTACAATGGCATGATCTCCATTCACTACAACCTCTGCCTCCCAGGTTCAAGCGATTCTCCTGCCTCTGTGTCCAGAGTAGCTGGGATTACAGGCACCTGCCACCACGCCCGGCTAATTTTTGTATTTTTAGTAGAGACGGGGTTTCATCATGTTGGTTAGGCTGGTCTCGAACTGACCTCAAGTGATCCCCCTGCCTCAGCCTCCCAAAGTGCTGGGATTACAGGCGTGAGCCTAGCGCCCAGCCTTGTGATAGAGTTCTCATGAGATCTGGTTGTTTAAAAGTGTGTGGCACCTTCTCCTTCACTCTCTGTCTCCAGCTCCACCATGTGAAGATGTGCGTGCTTCACCTTTCCCTTCATCATGATTGTAAATTTGCTGAGGCCTCCCCAGGAGCAGAAGCATGTACAACCGGCAGAACTGTGGGGCCTCCGCAGCCATGCGTCCTGTATAGCCTGTGGATCTGTGAGTCAATTAAACCTCCTTTCCTCATGAATTACCCAGTCTCAGGTAGTTCTTTTTTTTTTTTTTTTTTTTTTTTTGAGACGGAGTCTGGCTCTGTCGCCCAGGCTGGAGTGCAGTGGCCGGATCTCAGCTCACTGCAAGCTCCGCCTCCTGGGCTTTCGCCATTCTCCTGCCTCAGCCTCCCGAAGTAGCTGGGACTACAGGCGCCCGCGACCTCGCCCAGCTACTTTTTGGATTTTTTTTTAGTAGAGATGGGGTTTCACCGTGTTAGCCAGGATGGTCTCGATCTCCTGACCTCATGATCCGCCCGTCTCGGCCTCCTAAAGTGCTGGGATTACAGGCTTGAGCCACCGCGCCCAGCCTCAGGTAGTTCTTTATAGCAATGTGAGAACAAACTAATACAGAAGGAAAATTTTTTCCTGATGAGAAAATGTCTGACAGTTTTCCTCAAAATTTGTATCGCTGTACAGATGTCCAAGTTGGTAGCTCAGGAAGTCTGTAATTATCAACAACATTCTTTATCATCATCACTGTCATCATCACCATCATCATCATCATCATCATCCTCACCATCACTGTCATCACTGTCACCATCATTATCACCCTCATCGTCATCCTCACCATCATCACCATCATCATCCTCACCATCATCATCATCACCGTCACCATCATCATTGCTATCATCATCCTCACCATCATCACCATCATCATTCTCACCGTCATCATCATCATCCTCACCATCATCATCACCACCATCATCCTCACCATCATCATCCTCACCACCATCATCATCATCATCCTCACCATCATCATCCTCACCACCATCATCATTATCATCCTCACCATCATCATCCTCACCGCCATCATCATCATCCTCACCACCATCATCATCATCCTCATCCTCACCATCATCATCCTCACCACCATCATCATTATCATCCTCACCATCATCATCACCATCATCATCCTCACCACCATCATCATCCTCACCATCATCTCATCCTCACCATCATCATCCTCACCACCATCATCATCATCCTCACCATCATCATCACCATCATCATCCTCACCACCATCATCATCATCCTCACCATCATCATCACCATCATCATCCTCACCACCATCATCATCATCCTCACCATCATCATCCTCACCACCATCATCATTATCATCCTCACCATCATCATCCTCACCACCATCATCATTATCATCCTCACCATCATCATCCTCACCACCATCATCATCATCCTCACCATCATCATCATCCTCATCCTCACCATCATCATCCTCACCATCATCATCCTCACCATCATCATCCTCACCACCATCATCCTCACCACCATCATCATCATCCTCACCATCATCATCCTCACCACCATCATCATCCTCACCATCATCTTCATCCTCACCATCATCATCACCACCACCACCATCATCATCATCCTCACCATCATCATCACCATCATCATCATCCTCACCATCATCATCATCATCCTCATCATCATCCTCACCATCTCATCATCATCCTCACCATCATCACCATCATCCTCACCATCTCACCATCATCATCACCACCACCATCATCATCATCCTCACCATCATCATCACCATCATCATCATCCTCACCATCATCATCATCATCCTCATCATCATCATCCTCACCATCTCATCATCATCCTCACCATCATCATCCTCACCATCATCACCATCATCCTCACCATCATCCTCACCATCATCATCATCCTCCTCACCATCATCCTCACCATCATCATCATCATCCTCACCATCATCATCATCACCGTCATCATCCTCACCACCATCGTCCTCATCATCATCATCATCCTCACCATCATCACCATCATCATCATCCTTACCATCATTATGATCCTCACCATCATCATCCTCACCATCATTATCCTCACCACCATCATCCTCATCATCAGCATCACCATCATCACTGCCACCATCATCATCACCCTCATCATCATTCTCACCATCATCATCCTCACCAACATCATCATCCTCACCATCATCATCCTCACCATCATTATCACTGTCACCATCATCACCATCACCATCATCACTGTCACCATCATCATCACCCTCATCATCATTGTCACCATATCATCACCATCTTCATCATCACCATCACCATCATCATTATTATCACCAAGCTTGAATGCTTGCTTTGCCCTCTTTTCCTGGGACTCTTGACCTCTGGTTTTACTGTGTGTACCAGAAAAGTCTTCGTAATTATGTAGCCTCCGATCATTTTTTCTAAGAGAATAACAGGAATCCTGGTGGACATATTCTGCCTGAATGTGTCGAAACTGTGCTAAGAACTCTGAACATGAATATTAACATTGGGTATTTACTTTTCCTGTTTCTACGTGTCTATTTTTTAAAAACACAATTTTATCATGGACATTGAGGATGATACGTTGTGGAGATGGTGCAGTAAGGTATTGCCCTCTATAGAAGGAGTCTATCCCTCCATAGAAGAGTCTATCAGACAGTTAGCTTGGCTGGATATGCACTCTAATCTTTGTCTTTGCTGAAGTGAGCAGGAGTTTAAATATCTGCTCAGTTCTTTCAACATCATGCTGATGGATTCTTCTTGGTTCTCTTGGGTCTCCCCGCACAGGCATGATCCAGATGACCAAATATTTGGGCAGCATTCATATCCAGACTTGGGGTTCCCTTAAACTGTTACATATTCCCCTTCTAAAAATTTCTTCCTCATATTGCAGGGTCTCTGGCAGCTGTCAGCTCTCTCGTGACTCTTCAGGCTAGTAAACCTGCAGAAGTTCTCACTTCCCCAGAATTAACCGACTTTGGGAAGCCCCCTGCAGAAAGACTGTGCAAATGCTAATTTTCACAGGGCAGTTCCCCATTTATCAGAGAGTTCCTCTGCTCACATTTCTGCCTGTTTGGGGCCAAGAGTCTTCAAATACTTTTTTAAAAGGCCTCATCCAAAGTTTATCCTTGTGATCTCCGGGATGTTCTGTCCAATACACACCATTCTTCGATGACTGGAAGTGAAATTCAATAATTAAGTGTAATTTTAAGGATTCAAATTTGCCGGGCACAGTGGCTCATGCCTGTAATCTCAGTATTTTGGGAGGCTGAGGTAGGCAGATGACCCAAGGTCAGGAGTTTGAGGCCAGCCTGGCCAACATGGTGAAACTCTGTCTCTACTAAAAATACAAAAATTAGCCCGGCGTGCTGGTGCATGCGTGTAATCTCAGCTATTTCAGAGGCTGAAGCAGAAGAATCACTTGAACCCAAGAGGTGGAGATTACAGTGAGCTGAGATCGTGCCACTGCACTCTAGCGTGGGCGACAGAGTGAGATTGTATTTCCAAAAAAAAAAAAGAAGAGAAAAAAAGGATTCAAGTTTCAAGTGGTCAAGTAAGAGAAGGCTTTGGCTTCAGAATTCTAGTCTCAGCACTTTCATCTGTCATGCAAACATTATGTCATATCTTATGACTTAGCCCCTGGTATGGTGAGGCCTTTGAAATGAGATGATTTAAGAGAAATCTCATATTCTGAATGTGAGGTTTTTAAAATTACATAAGTAATATTATATAAAATATTGGCCATAATGACTGTATGCAGTAAGTGCTCAATAAATACTAAATGTGATTTTTTTTGTGATGTGCGATACATTTCAATGCTTCACTTTAAAATTGGTCAAATTACGCTTGTAATTATTTTACTAATAAAAACAAAATGTGCCAGGAGCAGTGGCTCCCAACACTTTGGGAGGCCGAGGCGGGTGGATCATTTGAGGTCAAGGTTCAAGAGCAGCCTAGCCAATATGGTGAGACTCCGTCTCTACTAAAAATATAAAAATCAGCCGGACATGGTGGCATGCACGTGTAGTCCCAGCTACTTGGTAGGCTGAGGCAGGAGAATTGCTTGAACCCGGGACATGGAGGTTGCAGTGAGCTGAGATCATACCACTGCCCTCCAGCCTGGGCAACAAAGCAAGACTCCATCTCAAAAACAAAAACAAAACAAAAAAACCCACAAAATGTGATTATTATTATTACACAGAAGTTTGCTAATTGTTAAGGCTTTTCATACTCAATATTGGATGTTTTCTCCACCCTAATAACACCAGAAACCTATTATCCCACTGTTTAAACAAGGAAATTAAATCATTTAGAAGTGTTTCCTTTTCGAAAATCTACTTACGCGTTTCTTAAGTGTGTGTAGGACATAGTGATTTTCTCCTAAAAATCACTATGGGAAAGAGGCTGGGGGACGGATAACTTTATAGTGAAGAAAGCTGATAAACACCATCTCGGCCACATGATTGAGGTCAGCATGCACTGTGAGAAGTCTTTTGGTTGTGAGAATGTGTACCGTTGTTAGGGTATGATGAGAAGGACCTGTCTAACTTGTGGTCTTTCCCCCAAAAAACCCACAACCCGCATCTTTTTTTTTTTGAGACGGAGTCTCACTCTGTCGCCCAGGCTGGAGTGCAGTGGCGCGATCTCAGCTCACTGCAACCTCTGCCTCCTGGGTTCAGGCAATTGTCCTGCCTCAGCCTCCCGAGTAGCTGGGATTACAGGTGCACACCACCACACCTGGCTAATTTTTGTATTTTTAGTAGAGATGGGGTTTCACCATGTTTGTCAGGCTGGTCTCGATCTCCTGACCTCGTGATCTGCCTGCCTCAGCCTCCCAAAGTGCTGGGGTTATAAGTGTGAGCCACCACACCCGGCCCCCAAACCCCATCTAGTCGTGAAGAAAACATCGGAAAAGGCCGGGTGCGGGGGCTCACGCCTGTCATTAAAAATTTTGTTAATTAAAATTTTAAAAATCAGTTGGGCGTGGTGGCAGGCACCTGTAGTCCCAGCTACTTGGGAGGCTGAGGCAGGAAAATGGCATGAACCCTGGAGGCAGAGCTTGCAGTCACCCGAGATTGCGCCACTGCGCTCCAGCCTGAGTGACAGAGTGAGACTCCGTCTCAAAAACAAAACAAAACAAAACAAAACAAAACAAAAAAACAAGAAGGAAAGAAGACATGAGAAAAATCCCAATAAAAGATCTTCCCTCAAAAGGCTTGACCAGCGCTTTTCAAAGCTATCCAGGTCATTCATCTAAACCCAGAAACGTTTGGGAAACTGTCCCAGCCAAGAAGAACCCAAGGAGAAGTAATAACTAAATGCCCTGCGGGACCTGTGAAAGGAAACTCACTTTAGCCTTCAAGTTGGGAAGTGCCCAGGGCAAATCTGCCTCCCGTTTTATACAAGGTCACCCCTCTGCTCACTGAGATAGATGCATATTCTAATTGCCTCCTTTGGAGAGGCTCATCAGAAACTCAAAAGAAGCGGCCATATGTTTCCCACCTACCTGTGACCTGGAAGGCCCCTCTCTGCTTCCAGTTGTCCCTGCCTTTTTGGAAGGAACCAATGGACTTCTTATATATATTGATTGATGGCTCATGTGTTCCTAAAATGTATAAAACCAAGCTGTGCCCCGACCACCTAGGGCACATGTCATCAGGACTCCATGAGGCTGTGTCACTGGTGCGGGTCCTTAACTTTGGCAAATACACTTCCTAAAATGATTGACACGTGTCTCCTAATTTTCTTGACTGACAGACCCTGGATGGGATCGTAAACATTAGAAAAAAACGAAAGAAATCTGAATACAGTATGGGCTGGTTAATAGTAATGTATCAAGAGTGGTTGGTTAATTGCCACAAATGCATCCATACTAATTTAAGATGTTTATGATATGGGTATAAAAGAACTCCTTGTGGTACGTTTGAAACTTTTCTGCAAATCTGAAATCATTCTGAAACAAAAAATATAACTTAAATCTATATTAAATATCAAATTGCACTCTGTTAAAGCATCAACATTAAGATTCAAGTTTCTCTCAATAAACTACAGATTAAAAACCCCTCAAAGGGCCGGGCACAGTGGCTCATGCCCTGTTATCCCAGCACTTTGGGAGGCTGAGGTGGGTGGTTCACCTGAAGTCAGGAGTTTGAGACCAGCCTGGCCAACAAGGTGAAACCCCGTCTCTACTAAAAATACAAAAATTAGCCAGGTGTGGTGGTGTGCACCTGTAGTCCCAGCTACTCGGGAGGCTGAGGCAGGAGAATCGCTTGAACCCGGAGGTGGAGATTGTAGTGAGCTGAGATCGTGCCATTGCACTGCAGCCTGGTGACAAAGCGAGACTCTGTCTCAAAAACAAAAACAAAAACAAAACAAAAACCCTCAATCTCTTCTAACTCTATGCATGAGAATCTGTAATATTGTAGCAGCAGGCAGCATTACAGAGCCCCAAGAGACCTGTGTTCGTTCCACATGCCCTCATTCACTATTTCGCCCAAGGAGATTCGGATACAGGGCAACATGTCAGTCCATCTTTCATTCAACGCAGAAGTGTCCCAGATTGATTCTGTCTTCAGAAACTCTGCTGTCTGCAATACTGTAAACACTGGCCCTATACATGGGTAAGCTGGTTTCCTGTGAAACAACTTTATAGGAAAAGCGTCACAGAACACCCAGTGTTTAAAATATCACTGCATTCAAATACCATTATTTAAAAGAAATGAATGCAATCATCATAATAAAAATGCAATGTTTCCAGCACGAGTTTCTAGGGAATCTGCATATGTGCGATCCTCTTGGGTCCTGTGTCATCCTCCCTGACATGGAGATAACATTCTAAACGTGAGGTTTTTGAAATTACATAAGTGATATTCTGTGAAATATCAACCGTAATGA